>NC_039358.1:155981396-156299275 GCF_003573695.1 Papaver somniferum | reverse complement strand
ACCAAGCCTCACCAACAAACTAAAGGCATTCAATATCTAGGAGAGAAGATCTAGTCTTAAGCTTATACCTCTTTAATGTTTAGAAACTTAAGTATTCTTCAACTTGAGTTTTCTCTATTACTTTGGGAAGCATTTAAGATCTTTGTAACCACCATACTTAATACAAAACAATCACTCATTACCCCGTGGACGTAGACGAAAGTCGAACCACGTAATCTTTTGTGTCTCATGATAACTTAGAAGCTTTTACATTATATTTGTGTTCTTTGTTATTATTGTGATCTTGAATACCTTTTATTATTTAGCATTATCAGTTCAACAGAGGTATCAATACTACGTAGTATATGATTCTCTGAGCTGTATACATTACGTAGACTACGGGAAAACGAGTAGTCACAGTTTGGCGCCCACCGTGTTTTGCTCACAAGCTTGAGTTTAGACATAGTTTTATCTTTAACTTATGTATCTTCTGAAACGAAGGGATCTGTGTTCCAAAACGATGAATCTCACTTTCTAGTGATTTGTTCATCCATTATTAGTGTATGTTCTTTGAGTTCATAGCCTCTAAAGACGTACCTTGTTACACATCTACAAAAATTTTCAGAAAAACGTACTCACAAAACGTTAAAATCTTTATTTTATACTAAAACAACCTTTTCAAACAAAGCATCTTTTAGATCTGAGAACCTTTGACTGACAGAGGAATATCAGTGAAGATTTTAAGGAAGAAAGATCTTCTCAAGCATTTAATAACCTTGTTTTTTGCGAAGATCTGACACCCCTTTTTAATTGGTTTTCAACGTTTAAGGTTGTTTTTTCCAAAGGTGTCATAATAATTTAATACCTGTCTTTCAAAGACGTTATTTCAATCCTTTCTCTAAAAAAGCTGCTTAGCCGTCTTCTGTGTCAGAGCATTAACTGCTACTTTTAACGAAGGCACCCAAGTAGCAGATTTTTTCGAATTTCTGTAACCGCAGGATAACAAAAGCCGAAGGTATGCAGAAACCAAATGATGTACCAACAAGCTCACGACCAGCACTTACTATAGAGAGATCTCAAAAGCCGTCTCAAGCGAATCAAAGAACGTAAGCAGAGGACGAACAAAGCGAAATAGCAAGAAGAACGATTGCTAATAAATCACCTGTTCCTGCTAAAGGGATGGGGCAAACATCGGGATCTCAAACGCTTTACGACATGCCATTACCAGAGCATCCCACCACTATGAAGCCACCTACGGCCAACACAGGTTTACCCAGAACCTTAGCTCCGACGGGACGAGGGTTGGGAAACCTAACTCCAATCCAGATAGATCCAGACACACCCGTTATAGAAGAAGGAGCGGATAACTCTGAGGATCCGGCTGACAACACTCCTCAGGGTGGTGTAATCCACAACGAAGACCAAATGGCGGCACAAGTAGCAGCCTTGCTACTCCGTAACAAGGAGCGGGAGGATGTAATGCATGAGATGTCCCAAGAGAACCAGAACCTTAAAGGTATGCTGGACATACAGGTCGAAGGCTCCCAAGCTCACCCTTCACCAAAGAGGCGTGAAAACGGAGCTATCTAAGGAAGACGCAGGGTGGATCTCAACACACCAAAGGCCAATCAACCTAGGGGATCCAGGAGAGCGCACCACGATCCAGACGAGACGGATTCAACATATAAGCCCTCTCAATCCTACTACGACGAAGCATTTTCCAAAGACGCTCACAATGTGAACATGGTTATGGAGCAGATGGAGAAAATGCGGAAGGAAATACAAGGACTAAAAACTGGCCACGTAGGTGCAAGGTTAGAAGAAGTGCTTCAAGAGGCAACCACATCCCCATTGTCTTTTCGTATTTTGAGGGAACCCATCCCTCTGAAATGCCCGGTACCTATGTTCCAAGCATACAACGGTACCTCAGATCCCACATCCCACCTACGGTATTACACTCGTGTCCTTGCCCATTGGGAAAGAGATGAGGTAGTAATTTGTAGGTACTTCCCTGCAAGCTTAACGGGATCCGCACTAACCTGGTATGACAATTTACAAACAAACTCAATTGACTCTTTTGAGCAATTGTCTACGGTGTTTTTGGAGACATACATGTACAAAAAATCAACAAAGACAGCGTTAGATAGGCTATTTGCTTTAGCTATCGGACCCCGGGAAATATTGATGCAGTACATAGACATGTGGCGAAAGACGTGCCTAGCAATTGGAAAAGTCAATCCAGACATTAGCATTAACTTCTATAAGTATGGACTTGATAGAACCTTAGCCATCTTTGTGGAGATTCACAACAGAGCCCTCGATTCCGAAGGAGAGCTCAGGGTTGTCCAAGACCGCTACATCAGACTCGAAGAAATCCATAAGGACAACCCCAGGGCATGAGCAAAAGCGACAACAGCTCCACAACATACCAACTCTCTGGAACCAATTTCGGATATACCTAAGCGACAAAACGAAGTCGGGGGAAGGATCAACTCTCGAGACAAACGATCCAAATACGGAGATGGCAAAAGAGGAAAAGGAAGAGAAGAATTCGTAGATAAAATCTACACGAAGCTGAATACAACGTTCTCTCACATTCTCAGCAAGGAGGGAGCAAAGTCGGGCTTTCCTTACCCTAATACTAGGGGAAAGCAGGCAGACAAGACGAAGGAGGCCAAGGAGTATTGTGCTTACCACCAATACTACGGGCATACAACTGATGCATGCTACCACTTACGAAACGTGATCCAGAGATTCATAGACGAAGGCAAATTAATGGAGTACGTACAACTACAGGCAGCTGAAACTGAGGAGGCCCCGAAAAAAAGGGTAGAATTACCTCAGAACGGCAAATACATCAACATGATCACCTTTTCCAGCGGAGGTCAAGAAGAACTGCTCGAAGATATCCTCGAGTTAGCTCGAAACAGAAAAAAGCTAGAAGCCCACGAGGTGTTCAAGCTAAGTGGACCACCTACTAGCACTTGGGAAGAATGGATGGCCACGCCATTAACATTCTCAACAAAAGACGTCAACCAGGAGGTCGAAATGCACAACGATCCACTAGTGATCACTCTTCCAATACATGGATGGAACGTTGCGAAGGTCCTTGTTGACGGGGGAAGTTCTTTAAATGTACTGTTTTATGAACCCTACCTACGCATGGGTTTGACAGCGGACCAGATAGATTCTTCTACTTGCACAATATACGGTTTTAATGGAGCATTCTCTATACCAAAGCGATAAATTGTCTTGCAAGTACATGCAGGGCCCTTAGTAACCAATACACGGTTCTGCATGGTGGAAGCACCTTCGCCCTACAATGTAATCATGGGCAGGCTATGGGTCCATAGATTATGTGGAACAGCTTCGACATATCATCAATACCTATGATTTCCTACACCCATGGGTGAAATAGAAATCAAAGGTGACCAGCAAGACGCAAGGATATGCAACCTAACAGAGATCGGACCCAACAAAGAAAGAGTCGCTGCCCAGCAGCACGAAAGAAAAAGACGCAAAGCAAACACTAAGGAGGTGAAGGACGAAGCTTCTCAGTACCCGAAGCCATCTCAGTTCCAGAGACAAGCATCTCCGCCACTCCAAGGGCATACGTCTCCGCCAAATGACAATTACAGAAAAGAATTCCTCAACGACCTCAAAAACAAACCTGCTCACCGGTGGAACCAACGAAGAAATCAACATCGGAACGGAGACATAACCAAAAATGCTCAACATTGGAACCTTACTTGAAGAGGAAGAGGAGATGCAACAAAAAAGGTTACTAAGAGAATACACAAACGTCTTCGCATGGTCAATGGAAGATATGCCAGGAATTGACCCGAATTTGGTTTCACACCACCTTCGGCTCAAACCGGAAATGCCACCATTCAAGCAACGCATCCGCAAGGTAGCAGACATCTATCATGAAGCGATAGAAAAGGAGTTGCAAAAGCTAATTGCAGCAGGATTCATACGATAAGTCAAATATCCTATGTGGATATCTAACATGGTCATCGTACCAAAAAAGAACGGAGGCGTGCGCATTTGCATTGACTTTAGCAATCTCAACAAAGCGTGCCCCAAGGACAGCTACCCACTGCCAAACATCGACCAACTGGTCAATGCAACCGAAGGCCACCAGAGTCTATCCTTCATGGATGGATACTCAGGCTATAACCAAATAGCCCTTGCAAAAGAAGATCAGGATCATACTGCGTTCTTTACCCCACGAGGATTGTATTGCTATACAAGGATGCCTTTTGGACTAAAGAACGCGGGGGCAACATACCAGCGATTAGTAGACAAAATATTTAAGCCATGGATAGGCAAGATACTGGAGGTCTACGTGGACGATATGCTCGTCAATAGCAAAGAAGCAAAAAACCACATGTCAAACCTAAGGGAAATATTCGATGCCATGAGAAATTTCCACATGAAGGTGAACCTGGAGAAATGCGCATTCGGAGTAACCTCAGGAAAATTCTTGGGATACTTGGTAACTAAGCGAGGAATAGAAGTAGGCCCCGAAAGGGTCAGAGCAATAGTGGAGATTCCATCTCCACAAACTTTAAAAGGAGTATAAAAGCTAAATGGAATATTAATTAGCTTCCATGGGAAGATTCATAGCAAGGTCGTCGGATAAATGCAAAGAATTTTTCGATACGCTAAGGAAAGGAAACAGGTTTACATGGACCACAGAATGTGAACAAGCCTTTCACAAGATCAAAGAGTACTTAGCATCAGTACCCATCCTGCAGAAACCGGAGCCAGGTGAGATACTCACCTTATACTTAGCAGCAACAAGCTACAATGTGACCACAATATTGGTACGAGACCAGGGGAAAGGAGAAAAGCATGTACACTACATCAACAAGACACTCAGTTCAGCGGAGCGTAACTATACCAATGTGGATCAACTCATATACGCCTTAGTAGTGGCAACACAGAAGCTAAGGATATATTTCGATACACACACCATCCGAGTCTTCACAAAAGCTCAGATAAGTCAAATCCTCGACAACACGGAGAAAATTGGAAGGGTGGAGAAATGGAACACCATGATCAAACAGTTTCACATAATTTTCGAAACAAGGAAAGCTGAGAAATCACAAATCTTAGCAGACTTCCTAGCGGACCTACCTCTCAACGACGAAGCAGAGATAGACGACATCCCAGGAATGGAGGAAGATAATACGGAACCAGAAGATCTCTTGGAACCACAGAATTCACGAAGGTGGGAGATATTCGTAGATGGCTCCTCCAACAGAGAAGGCGCAGGCATAGGGATTGTAATAACAACCCCTACTGAAGACCGAATCATCTATGCATTCAGGTTAGAATTCGAACAATACACTAATAACATCACGCAGTATGAGGCAGTCATACATGGCCTACGCTTGGTACAAGAGCTAGGCTTATCAGATGTTCGCTTAACTAGTGACTCACAGTTGGTCATTAGACAAATAGAACTCAAATATCAAACTCTGGATCCAATACTGTCTTCTTACCTAAGATTAACTCAGGAGGATGCATCAAAGATCAACAAAGTCACATTCAGACACGTCTGTCGAAAAGACAACAGGCATGCAGACGCCTTAGCATTCATATCATCAATGCTGGGGACAGAAATACCACATCCGTGCAAATTGGGAGGATATATGAACCTTCGATAGAAGGACCAATCTCGGGTGTTGAGGAAACCTTGGCCGACAAACTCGGATGAAGGAATCAGAAAAGGAAGAACACGAAGAGGTAGAAGAACCAGATAACGAAGTTGACGAAGACCAGTCCATGTCGGAAGAAAGCAACAAAGACGAAGCGGAAGATGATTGGACAATCCCAATTCACCAGTACCTTGACAAAGGTACCTTACCAGCAGATGTCAAAGAAGCTTGAGTCAAAGGCAGCATTGTATAGCCTACGTGATGGAATACTGTACAGAAGGTCATTTATCGGACTTCTGATGCGGTGCCTCTCACAAACCGAAGGCATAAAAATACTACATGATATACACAGCGGAGAAGCTGGCAACCATAGTGGAAGAAGGTCATTGGCGATCAAAGCCAAGATGCAAGGATACTATTGTCTAAGCATGGACGAAGACTCAAAGAACGTGGCTAAGTGCTGCGAAAGATGCCAACACTTTGCAAGGAAGATTAAAACACCATCAACGGAGCTCAACTCAGTTATCAGCCCATGGTCGTTCGCCAAATGGGGGGTTGATATTGTTGGACCTTTGATAGAGGAGACATCGAAAAGAAAATACCTTATCGTGACTACGGACTACTTCACCAAGTGGGTGGAAGCAAGAGCTTTGGAAAGAATTAGAGATACAGACGTCTTTAAATTTTTGTTTAAGCAAATCATCTGCAGGTTCGGGATACCAGCCTCCGTAGTCTCTGACAATGGCAAGCAGTTGGAGGGAAAGAACATAGACATGTTGTTCAACACTTTCAACATTCATAAAAATAAGTCCACTCTGATATACCCTAAGAGCAATGGACAAGCAGAGGCAACTAACAAGACAATAGTGATGAACTTAAAAAATAAGTTGGGGCATACAAGAAAAGATGGTGTGAACAGCTACACAATGTCCTATGGGCCTACCGAACTACAAGAAGAGCAGCTACGGGAGAAACTCCGTTTTTGCTAACCTACGGAGTCGAAGAAGTCATCCCAACGGAGATAATACTGCCAACAACAAAAACAGAGGCGTGGGAAAAGAACCTGACGACGGACCTGATGCTGGAAAAGCTTGATGATCTCGAAGAAAGACGAGAAGTGGCTTTGCAAAAGATGGTAAACTATCAACGAATGCTAGCACGTGAATACAAAAAAAGGGTTATCCCAAGGAGCTTCGTGGTCGAAGAATACGTGCTACGACAGATACCACCATATCAGAGGAAGAAGGAGTGGGGCAAACTAGCTCCAACATGGGACGGGCCCTACATCATACACGACGTTGTCGGGAAAGGATCATACTACCTAAGGAACCTCAAAGGTGAAGTATTACAACACCCCTGGAACGCAATGTACCTAAAGAAGTACTATCCATAAGTAAATGGTTATTACTCAGGAGAAGAAGGGAAGGGGAAACGGCCCACCATGTTTTATCCCTTACTAATCAATGAAAGAAACTTTTTGCTAAAAAAATTCTATTTTGATTAAATACAAACTGGGTTAGAATAGACACCCTCCGTCAGAATTGACGATGAGACAAGGCAAGGCACAACTGCGCATGTGTCAATACTCGGATCCTCGGAGTGATAGCTCCGTTCATGAGGAAATAAGAAAAAGTAAGACATCCCCTATAGAGATACCTTGTCGAAGTAAAGCAGCCTTCGCGTTGAACGCGTAGGGTTACAGGAAAATTATTTCCCACGTAGGAGCCCTCCCCACCACGGTACCTTCTGGACAAAGGATACTTGGGTAGGATGATGAATGTTCCACCAAAGGTTAAAAATCCCTTAGCAGCTTGTGATAACCCGAATGTGCAAATAACTAGACACAACACGTCTACATATATTCATGCAATACTAAGGGTACCATATTAATGTTACCAAAATACGACTAACACATCTTCAAAGTTACATATGACAAAGGTTCAGAACATACCGAAGCATTGTTTCGAGGAAAGGAGACAACAAAGACCCCTCAACTGGGGGCATAACACAAAAAAGAGTTCAGTTAAATAGAAACAGGACACATCAAGGGTAAGGAAGACGAGGAAAGAAAACTCCTTCGGCTTGGAGCTCGGCCTCTGCAAAGGCATTGTTAATGTAATCAATGGTTGAACGCTCGAATCGCACCTTCATCTGAGAAGCCTGAGCTTCTAGATCCGAAGCCAACTTCTGACGAAGCTCCATCATCTGAGCGCAGAGCTGATCGTTAGCTTTCTGAAGCGCATCAGCCTTAAACTTAGCAGCAACATCAAATTGGCTAGAAATATCCAACGAGGATATCTAGCCTTCAAGACGGGTAATCTTAGCATTTGCACCCAATAGCTGTTCATGGAGACCTGCAGAAACGAAGGGTATAAAGCAGTAAAGAAACAAAGCAAGTAAAGGTACGAAGGATGCCGCGGAAAAATAAGGGCCCTAAGCTACCTCCTGCATGGATAAGGGATTCTTATAAACTATGTTGAGCCTCAGCAAGATCCATCCCATCGGCGTCGAGATCTTCCAAAAGCATATCTCGTTCCGTCCGAAGATCATCAACATCAATCCGGAGCGAAGTATTCTTAGAGGATAAAGCTTGGTAAACATTTTATAACTTTTCCAACCTTTTTACTAAAGACGCATGAGACATGGAAGAAGAAACAGAGCCAGCTTCGATAAGTTTGTTCTTAAGAGAACAGACCTCAGAAGACATGACGTTTCGTTCTGCAGTAACCTTAGCTAAGGAAGCGAAGGAATCTTCAAAATCTGCATGATACTTCTTGCAGATAACTTCTTGGGCTGAGAGACGTTTCCCGGCTAAGGCAATATCCTCCTTTTTCTTTCAAATGAGACTCTCCTTCCAATTAAGGGCTTCGTCACACTCCTTACGAAGCAAAGTCATCTGCTTCACTAAGTCCGCATTATGATCAGACTCAAGGGAAAGTTGGGCCTCATTATGGACGGTTACGTTCATCATCCTATCAGATTTTTTCTGATAATACCATACATCATAGGTTAACTTGGCTACTTGATCCCGGAGGCATCTAAGTTCACTAGAACTACCAGCTGGCAAGCGAAGGATATCTTAGAACTAGGTAGCCAAGCAAGAACGAATAAAAAACTAAGGTAAAGAAGAAACGAACCTATGGCTTTAGAAGATTCAGCAGCTAAGGAAGAGTCGGCAGCTTTACGCCCGTCTTCAGCAACTTTAGTAGCATTATTGGCCCTCTCAAGAGCCAACAAACAAGCCTCCAAGGATCTCCGAGTCTTTCTCAGATCGTCCTCCAACGAAGATATCTTAGCGACAGTAGTAGCATTACTTGACGAAGGTTGTTGTGCGACAACGAGGGAATGTTCTTGACGAGAATGTTCCAACAGAGCACTCAAATGAGTACACTTAGCTCTATAAACCTTGAATAAGGTATAGACAACATCGATCTGCTTACAAAGCTGCCAAAAAAGAAGTATAAGAGAAGATGAAAGACTAAGGAAAGAAGCAAAATAGCAACGCAGGAATTACTTACTGAGAATGCTGAAAGACGAGGGAGGAAATCGGCGTAGGTGTCCATAAAATCCTCCATCTCCTGGATGCTACCCCTGCGGATCTCACCAAAGCTCTGACTAGAGCGAAGGCAATCCGGGTCAAAGAAAAAATCTTTAGCCGCATGATACTGAGAAGATAGCACATCCAGCTGAGAAGCCAGCTCAAAAGAACTACCAAGATGATGGTGATCAACCCCAACAGAAAAGGGACCCTTAGAGTCCCGCAGGATGGCTTCGAGGATAGCATCATCAGAACTACCAAGGCTCAAGTTCTCAGGAAACCTACCCTGGCTAGGCTCAACAACAACTCCCTTAATCGCTTGAGAACGAACAAGGGGCACGAAGGCTGAGCCCTCACCACGACGAAGAGACGGCATGGTGGATGATCTAGTAACTGAAGGAAAGGCCGGAGCACCACCTAGATCCATGTCACCAGCAAAAGGAAGATTACCCAGTCTGGTGACGAAGGCGGAGGTACAATAGCTCTACTAACATGGGCGGTGGACACAGATTGTGCACTCCCTAACGAGGTTGGCGTAGCATTGAAGGAGAAGCTAGGAAGCGAAATCGCAACCTTCCTCTTCGGCTGAGAATCTGAACTGCTAACCCTGACCGTTGGGGTAACCACCTTAGCAAACGAACCACTTGACTGAAGTGAGGTAGCAGGAGATGAAGTAAGACTCTTGGAAGCCACGACAACAGCTCCGGCAGCAGCCAACACAGCAGGCAATGCTCAGCCAGGGGCAGAAAACGAAGGCATATTCAAAGACAAAGTAGGAGATAGAGCTTGAGCACTAACAAGCTCGACCAACTGAGCACCAGTACCAGCAAGAAGATTCACACCCTCGACTGAGACAGCTCGGGCATGACTGGGGATATCTTTGGAAAAATCCTCCTCAATGTCATCCAAATGGGGGCTGAAGCCAGTATCCTCGATATCCTCCATGTCTTCATCATCCGGAACCTCTCCAACATCCTTGGGATCCTCATCCAAAGCCTCAAGATCAATAACAGTCTTCAGCTTACCCTTTTTCTTGGAAGACTTTAAAAGAACACATGAGTCAGCTAAGGATCAGGGGCAAGATACTAAGGAACCTACAAACACAAAGGTATGATAATGATCCTTACCTCGGCAGGTGTTGGTGTAGTTGTTTCAACCGAAGCTTTCCTCTTCCTGGTCCTGGTAGCCACATAATTACCAGCAGAGCCCCGAGCAGTCCCAGCAGACGAAGCAGAAGCAGGCTGCAAAAGAAAGCCATCAGAATATCAAACAAAAATATTAAAGCAAAGACATTCGAATCAAAGAACCTTCAACGAAAAACGAAGGTTACCTCGTGAGAAGCAGCAGGGTTGAAAACCCAAGGCTGATATCCATCGTACTTCTTAGGAAAATAAAAAGTTGTGCGGGGAAAGAGGGGATCAGCAGTAGTAAAACCATAGGCCCAAGGACCTACCACACGAAGAGGAGTACGAGCCCAGCGATCATCATGGTCAAGGCGGATGCGATCAGACTTCGACAAAGGTAGTCTAGAATAATAAGGAATAACAGTCAAACCAGTCTTATCGATCTCCTCCAACATACGAAGACTATTATCCTCCATGATTTTCTTAGTAGTAACATGGATACGACGAGGGCCAACACTCCAAGAAAGAAGATTACTCTTCTGAATAGCATCAGCATACGTAGCATTGAAGTTGGCGGGGGTATAATCCTCTCGCTTAGACCTCCCCTCAGCAAAGGGATCATAAGACTCCAAAGATGTTTTACCCTTGCTACGGTACCAGCTCTCACGAAGGGCACGCCAGAAGTTACCAGTATACTGCATAACTCCTCGGACCTGAGTCTTGTCCACCAGGTCGTCCCTCGTAGACAAAACATCATAGTAGAAAGAATCCTTTCGGCTAAACAAAGGAAGGAGCATACCTGCGACCAAATAGACAACACTGATCAGGAGGTTATTCTCATCATAGGGAAAATCCCGGATACGAGACTCTGTGAGAACATCAATACCATTGATGAAGGAAATCTCGAATTATGGAGACGAAAAGACTTGGTGATCTCAGCAATGGATAGACGAGCGAAGCTATCCTTGTCACGTAATTGAAGCCTCTGAAGCTCATAATAAGGAGGAGGAGGAGGAGGAGGAGGAGGAGGAGGTGGAAGGTCTTCAACAACAATTTTTTCAACCTCAGGGTCCACAACATCCTCAGCAACCATATCCACCTCAGTCACAGTAGGTATCTCAGGGTCCTCAGGGGGAGGGGATGGCGTAGCATCAGGATGATCCATCCGCGGAGGTGGATCAGTTGACGAAGATATCCTCGGACCCTTACGCGTCGGCTTCTTCGGGAGTCTCATAATTTCTTGCACCAACAGGAAGAACATCCCAATCAACAATGGCGGACGAAAATCACATTCCATTACAAAAACAAATGAAGGGCAAAAACCAATATACTTTGGGCATATTTTTTATTAAACTAACCAAGGGAGAGGGTTTAAACTCATCATGGGGCAAAATCAAAGATCATTCATCACATAATCAAAGATCATTCATCACATAATCAAAGATGTAGACGAAGAAAAATCATAGCAGAATCATCATCAAAACGCGAAATGGGATGAAACCCCAAGTTCTCATACAACATGAACAGGTGAAACAGACCTATAATTCTTACATGCAAGCACCACAGCAACATCAAGCAATCAAAAGAGAAGATACAAAACCAAACATGAAGAAATATGGAAACAACAACAACGAGTAAGATCCACTTACTTGTATAATCAAACGCTAAACCAGAACTTTGAAGAATCGCAAGAGAGTTCAGGCAGTTAGCGGCAGGAGAAAAATCTCTGTGAAAGAGATGGAGAGAGACAGTTCGAGAAATGGGAAAAGGAGTTAATGAAAATTCCTTCTCTTTATTCCCTTCTTATAGGCGGCTGGAGAACCCAAAAATTTGGATGTCCCGAAATTCAAGGGGAAGTTATTGCATGAAAGGACATGTAGGGACCACCCAATCGTTACATGCAAAATGGCGGTGTAACAGAAGTTTTCTTCCAATCCTACCAAACGGTAGAATATGAAAGAAAAGGGGCAAACTGTGAATACCAATATTCTGCGGAGCACGTGTCACGATCTTAGTGGCCTCATACAAGATTAATTGTGTGTCCCTCGCTATACAGAGAAGCCTGAGTAATAAAGGATACCTTTGCAGATCTACTTTATCCCGTCCCAAGAAAGGATGCCTCGACGGTTGAGATGAGCAGAGTAAAAGCCTAGTCTACAAGGAGGTAGCTGGCGAAGGGACAAAGGTAGATGAGATATCTAATCGGCATTAAATGCACAAATCCTTATCTACACGCATAATCAGATCACGTGGAGAGAGACTATGTGGCAGAACCCGATTGGAAGAAGCTGGCGGTGAACGAAGTTACAACTTATACTAAGGTTGGGGAGCTCCCGAAGGAACGTGGGTCAGTTGAGATGGCAAGGTTCGACTGGATAAGGCAAGCGGCGAACGAAGGTACCATTTGTACGAAAGGTATATCAGCAGACGATGGACCCAAAGGTAGCAAAGATATACCTGGAGCAGCAGGGGCTATAAATACCAAGCCTCACCAGCAAACTAAAGGCATTCAATATCTAGGAGAGAAGATCTAGTCTTAAGCTTATACCTCTTTAATGTTTAGAACTTAAGTATTCTTCAACTTGAGTTCTCTCTATTAATTTTGGAAGCATTTAAGATCTTTGTAACCACCATACTTAATACAAAACAATCACTCATTACCCCGTGGACGTAGACGAAAGTCGAACCACGTAATATTTTGTGTCTCATGATAACTTAGAAGCTCTTACATTATATTTGTATTTCTTTGTTATTATTGTGATCTTGAATACCTTTTATTACTTAGCATTATTAGTTCAACAGAGGTATCAATACTATGTAGTATATGATTCTCTGAGTTGTATACATTACGAAGACTACGCGAAAACGAGTAGTCACATGGTTATTTTGCTATCTCAGATAATTTTTTTTTTTTGAACAGATGAGCTTGTTTTGATACTATTATGCAGATGGTAACTGCTAACAGTTTTAGTAGTATGTGTGTAAGGTATTTGCAGGGGGGTTCGAACAGTCTAGTTTTTCCTGGTATGAATAGTTAATCTCTCAGATGTTTGAGGGAATTGCAGACTAGGTTTTTGGGTCATGTTTTGATGTTGATCTTGTGAATGGGTTTGATTGTAATGAAACTACTTAGTAATTAGGGTTTTGATCATTAACAGTGATGGTAGTTGTAAATCTGGTTAATGAAATTGCAATTTCAGTTTCTTTTTGTGTTGGTTTGAATATAGTGGGTTACATTTGGTATGCTGGAGATGTCTTTGTGACTTCTAATGAAAGGAACAATGGTATGTTAAACTGTGGTATTTTGAAATGTATTATATGATCTATGAATTTACTAAAGCATTATCTGAATTATATCAAGAACTAGAATCCTAGTACAAGGTAAGGGAACATATTACGAATCCTAATTCTCTCCGCTTTTCATCTAAAGTGCAGAAACTGCTTCTCAAAACATACTACAATCTTGATTCACTAATGGTAACAATATCCTACACCCAAGCACTATAATTCAGTCTAAGTTTATCAACTAAAGGTATAACAAGATGTAGATCATCTGTCAAAGCCGTAATAACTTGACTCAAGATTGAGTCCTATGAAACCTACATGATTTCACTGACCCACAAAACTACTTGGTGTTGGTGGAGGCATATACACATCTAATTCTAATCTACAATGTATTCTGACCACTGATCCAAGAAACTACTTTGGCAATGAATTCATAAAGAACTAGAATCTGACTAGGCAAAGGGAACAAATTATGAACAATAGCTTCTCTTTGGTTTTCATCTAAATTGTTGAAACTGGTTGGGATTCTCATTAGAGTTAATGCTTCAATACACAATTGATTGATTCACCCATTTACAAACAAATGGAGATATCCTATAAACAAATTGTGACATCCTACAAACAAGAAAAATACTATGTCTGACTCAGTCTAATTATCAACTAAACCTACAAAGTAGACTGGGATATTCTTAAAACACCATCAGAAATTGCATCATTCAAATTCAAAACCAATAGTTTCTAACCTCCAATTTGTAAAATTATTGAACCCCTAAATGTTGAAAAAACAATGATTCAGAGAAAAACCAATAAATGAAATACCTTAGACGATATGACCCAGATTTGCATTTCCAAGATTGTGAATCAGTGTCAAAACTTCTATGAGAGATCGATTCAACTTAAATATAGGGTTACATCGATGATTCACAGAAAAATTGACAGATTCATGTTGTTAATGAAGTTATCTGCAGCTGCATCTCGATGTCTCCGAATCTCAAATCGATGGAGTAAAATGGACGGAGAGGAAAAGGGAAACGGGTGGAGAAATGTCTCAGGATCGACATATTTATTCTCTTTTAATTTTCGCACAATTAAAAAAAAAAACTAATTTCATTTATTTTAGTTTTGTTTTCTGATTTTCGGTAATTAAAATGAAGAGTTATAATGGGAAAAAAAATGTTGGGGAAAAAAGACAGAATCGTTGGGAGGCTGGGTAGCCCTTGAGTGTGAGATGAAATTGGGAGCTGATAGTAGTAATAGAGGCGCTAATAGTAGTAATGGAGGGTAACAATGTAACTTGGAAATTTAAGTTGAGGATAGGAAGGTAATTACCCACAACCCTCCCGAAACTCTGTAACAGATACCAATTATTACAACGATTATCCAACGTTACAAAGTTACCAACGTCGATACGATGTTACTTAAAAAGAATTCGTTACAAAATCGGGCGTTACAAATTTTCTGATTTCGTGTAGTGCAAACTTGACAGACCAACGCTTGGTGGGTTCAACCGAACTATGCTCTAACAGAATGGTACTGAAAGTTCATCTCATTCTCATTCTGTTATGGGATTTATGTTTGGTGGTGTATGGTGGTGGAATTTGTTAACCTTACGAACATATTAGGCCAAACCATATGTGATGTTCTCATTCTCATTTATTTTTTTTTTGCTAATTATTGTCATTTAATGCTTGATTTATGTTGTTAATGTAGATATGGAAATAGTAGAGTGAAGTTGATGCAACATGAAAGCAGACAGCCAAACAAGATCACAAGAGTGTAGAAGTCTGTCATTGACATTGTTAGCCTGTTAGAAGACATTGTATTTCTTTTATTGTTGTTTTGCATTTTTTGGTGATTGTGATTTTGTACTTTCTTTTCAGCGTGGATTTTAGAACATTTTGATTTTTGAATGTGTCTGAAGACAGAAGACATTGTATAACTGAATTGAACTCTTAACACTGTTTTCTTTCTAATTTTTTGTTTTTTACTAGAAATCGGATTTTATCGGAATAATATCCGATAGATTATCCTAACGGAATCGGATTGGGATTTTTGGATCCCATCGGATGTTATCGGAAATCGGATTTCTGATATGCCTTAAACTTAACCTTATCGGATTGGCCAAAATCCGACGGAATTTAATCCGTTGTCAGCGCTAGGTAGAACTTATACTCGTGCAGTAAAACTTTTTTATGCTTCAAAAAATGAAACACTTCGACACTTGTCAGCATTTTCCAGGAATACCCTGGTTCTCCTGCTCCCTCCCAATGCGTAGATCGGGGTTCGTACCCTTATATAGTTTTAGAAATTCCTGATGAGTGAATTTAGGTATAGTTTAGAGACCACTGTTCTAAGATATCAAAAACCATGAAATTAGCTCTTGAATCATTTAAAGTGTAAAAATCACAGTCTATTTGAAAAAACCTTGTCTTTATTAAAGAGAGTTGTCGTAAAATTACATTACATTAGAGACTGACTGATACGCGAGAAAATGTCTAACTTTCATCGGCAACTAATGTGTAACTATGTTAGCTAAGAGTAGAAGAGCAGGAGGATGTTATATCTAGAGAGAGACCAAACCCATGATCAGTAGTACCACTGGTTAGATTAGTACAGGAATCATCATCCTTGAGTTTTAATGGTTTTGAAGCATTTCTAAATAAAGAAAGAGACAATGAGCTATCGACAACTTCGTTTCGATAATCTGCAGCAGCAGCATACGATTTTAACGGTTGCTGTGAGTAATGCGAGCTTGTAACCATGCGTTCATTTCCAGTATATTCATTTGGGAGTTCTTTATTCATCTCTATTTCTTTATGCATTTCATAGCCACTTTCCTGCAATTTCAAATAATATATAAGCAGATCAATTTCATATCATCTCTAAGAAAACCATGCGTCTATAAAACAAAAGGCTAATTTTTTTTTTTAAAGTTTTTTTTTGAGAATCTAACGCCGAATATATACGCGGGTGGTGGGCGCTATAGTACATATACTTAGGCCCAACAAATACGACTTGGCTCATTTTGGTATGGATAGGATAGGATAGGATTAGGGGAGGGAGAGAGAGATGTGTTACTTGGGGGGAGCAGCTTTTAAGAAGACCAGTGCAGATGATGTAGGATTTTGGTTTCCTTATCTGGCATTCTGAAGTCACTACAATATTTCCATCATTTTCGTGGTTGTTGTTTGATGCGTAGCTCTGGTCAGCCTTATGATGATGATGGTATTCAATGATGTCTTTCTGTTTGCCTGTCCATCCCGACTTATTTTTCTCTTCGTAATTCCTGTTCAAAATAATGTGCATGTAAAGTAGATGGATCAAAATATTGAGTAAAATCAAAGAGTAATCCAAAATATAATTTGTAGCTTTCATTTAGGACCGTAAAACAAACTGCAGCGCATCCCAGTGCATGGTGAGGCTATACGCGTTTAGAATTTCAACATTTCTCTGGCTTGCAGTTTGTCACCCGGTTCTAAATGAAATCCAAAGATGACGGGGTTGAAATTGTATATTTTTACAAACCCTTGAGGATGTCGACGATGCTGCTGACGGTTATGATGAGTGGGTTCCTCTATCTTCTGATTTACTTTGTCATTCTTTTTGGCCGCTCTAGCTGCCTCTGAATTTATGCATGAGGCGCCCCAAAAGATAATTGAAAAAGATTAAGAAAATTATTAAATGGAACTAATATTATCCGTTAATTTTTCCTTAGCCTACAAAGGGTGCGTGAGTAATGCTAATGAGCGTAATTTGATGATCAAGCAGTCCCAAAGAATGAATGTTCTCTTTACATGCACCAATACTTAGCGCATGTATTAGGCATGACTCATGCATGCCATCGTTATCAAGCAAAAAATTAAAGGGCTAGTTAATGTAGCAACTAGGGCTTCATTTTAAGATACCTTGTATCATCTGTTCCTGCTTCATGCTCCGGTACATCTGTTATTCATCAACGCCATATATCATTAAAACCCTAACAATTTAACTTGCTAGCTAGATCATGAACAATATGTATGGTTAATATATCATATTCATATAACGACAATAGATCCAGCAGATCGCGAGCAGTGCGATCAAGCTGGCTCGGTACTGACCACAACACATACCTGAAGATGACTCTTAACATGTGATATGGTGAGTCCCCTTACATCCATGGTTTCTAAAACTAACTTTGGTGTAGCCTCTGTAAGCCCATAGACCAAGAGAACAATTAGAGTTAATTGAAAGATTAATCAAAGAGAGATTTCCTTCGCAGCTAGCAGGTCTTATATCTTAATATAAGCCTTCCAAGCTTGTCTAATTTGATCAAGTACTTTGTCAAGAATATTTGATAGATATATGTAGTTAAAGAAAGCAAGGTTACAACTACTTACTTTCTTCTCCGCCAAGGCGATGGACTGCATGAAGAAAGACATCATGAAGATCCGGTGTCCACCGAAGTCGTGGTACCTTTGATCTAACATAAGGCCTTACAGTTCTTGATATCCAACTATTTTCCGGTACTATATTTTCGAGACGTTGCAAACCAAATTCAGTATCTGTTGGGTCTGGCGGCTCAAGTCTTAGATCAAGCGGAGAAGATGGTGGTCTCTTTAGGTTTAGTGTTATCTCACAAATTTCCTCCATCTTCTCTGAGAGAGAAAGATAGAGAGATAGAGGGTTGAATGTTCTTCAATGGAGAATGAAACTATGTTTATATATGTCAACAAAAGAGAATAAATACCACATCTAGAGAGAATTAGGAACCTGTTTGTCTTTATGTGTACAGCTTCCACAACTACCTTCAGTTTTTGGAACAGGTTTGAACCGATGAGAGGATTATTCTCTAATCCTAGTGAAAATACGAATATAATGTCTTCATGATTGGATGAGTTAACATCAGTAATCTTAACAATAATCTATGTTAATTACCATCTTAATTATTGAACTCGAGTTTGCTTTGATCACACTATTTTCACTGTAAGTCATTCTTAATTTACCCATTCACTTTATCATGAGGTGTTTCATTTTCTATCTAAAGAGGCTTAATTTGTAGCTGAGTTGTTTAACTTATATACTTCGGCAAATACCAAATTTGTTTATGATTACATCAAATATGTATAGAGACTAAATAGGCATTACAATGATGTAATATGTAACACAATTGTTCAACGCATGTGCATTTTGAATCACTATGAAGAAACTTTGAAACTTTCTGGTTATTCCATGCAAGTTAAGATGTTAGTTCAAGAAATTAAATACCTTGAATACAAAAGACAAAGCAAGAGGTTAAAAGTTGAAACTACAAACGTAAGCAACGCATGGCCTTTCATCAGGAAACATATCTCCTGGAACAAAAAGAAGAAAAAAGAACTTCATCATTCTTCAGAATAATCAAATTCCTCTCATTCCGGTTTATCTTTTAGCAAACATTCAATACAAATTCTTTGCTCTGCTTTTTTCTTTTTCAAGTTTGGAATTTATAACTATTCCAGTTACTTATAGACACGTGGTTTATAGCTTCTTCGACATGCCTCGCATGTCGACTTTCCTGTATACGACGACACGTCCAACTTAAAAGAAAAACCGTCATCATCGTCCGTTTCTTCATTCTACTTCTGATTGGCTCAGGAATTGAATGAGTTGTGACGTGAGTACTGAATGTTTTCTTCTGCTTACTGTCAAAGTTAGGTGAAACAGATTTTCGCATATATGTCGGTATTTGCCTATTCTCTGCTTCCAAATGGAGAATTCAGTTTTGGAATACTTCAGTTCTGCAGAGAAGAACTCCTGCTGTGGTGGTTAATGGGCATTATTCATCTAATGGTTCAGGGTACGAATAAGGATGAGAGCTAGCCACTTCAAAAGAATGAGAGAGTTTCTGGAAGAAATCATTGTGGTAAATATAAGTGGCATCTTCGAACTTGGAAAAGAAACCGAGTATACAGGATTTTCATCTAATGCATATTTAGAGAGAACTGGAAAATTTTAGTTTGATAAAATCTGAAAAATAGGTTGAATTTTTCCTCATTTAAATTATACTTCTATTTCGTTCCAATTGTGATTACAACACCATGGATAAATTGCCTATAATATGAAGAAATAGAGTGATGCAAACAGGGGAGTAAAAAAAAAATGAACCTAATACATGCTTGAGTTAAGCAATATCACCAGCTGAGCAGCAATAGGTAGTCTCTGTTCTATAAAGAACATCTCTCTTGATACAAATCCGAAGAAGCGTCACCCTTTCGTGACGGAATCAAATCTTCTAAATGGAATCAAAGAGGCCTAGTTTTACGACCTGCGGCACGACCACAGAGAAGGGCGTTCTTTGGAATGGGGTATTCATCTCTCCATGATCTTACTGGGGAGAAAACACGAAGATAGAATTGCTGACCCAGATATTGCCGAGCCCAGTTCTCAGACCTTATGTTCCACATTCCAACATTATCCAGACCCATGTAAAGTGCAGTCCATGACTTGGGATATACCTGCAACAAGTTGAAACCCAAACAGCTTAAGGAAAAATGAACCAATAGCATGCCACTTTGCAGCATATATAATTTGAGTTGGATCTTCTATCTACCTGAACGGTGCAACGGGAAGCTGTGTCCCTCAAGTTGTAATTCAATCTACTCGCAGGAGTCCATTGCCCGCCGTCCATTCTGTTCATTCCACAAAACTTTCACAGTTTAGAAATCAAAGGGTTTAAAAATGAACACGATAAAAAAATAAGATAAAAATTTCAAAAACAATCACCAACCAATGTAATCTTACCCGACAACGAAGAAATTATATCCATCAACATGCCACGACTGGACAGTGTCTTCTGGGTTCTCAAAAATAATTTCTACAAAGGCCCGAAAATCAGCACCCATTACTGAAGTTTGGAGGTAACCACCGCCACCAGTGGGATTGTCAGGAATGCTTCCAGGGTTGACACCTCCAAGATTAAAGTAATCGGCGAGTTTCAATGGCGTGTCCCCAGGGATGAAGGATACACTATTCACAGCAAACCTCTGCTTGCCATTGATTATTGGAGCAGAGTTTGCAAGCCTAATTGTGCGGGTGGTGTTGATCAATCCATAATGGTAAGAGCCTTGTGGATTGGGTCTGGCTGCACTAGCTGTTAGATTCCACCTGGTTTTAGATGGTACATAAAACAGTAACTCATTAGAGATGTTGACATGAAAATCAGGAACTCTCTTTGCATCAAGTTCTGAGTCAACGCACAGAGAACATAGAGGGTTGGCGTTATATAACAGAGATTTGGTGAAGGTGATTTTACCTGATAGATCTGGCCTGGTTAAGAGACCAATCAATTTGAATGGTTGGACCACCTGGAGGAGGACCAGAAACTTTTCCACCTGAATTACTGTAATGTAGAGTGGACGTAGCCATAAGTACTGGAGTGGTGAATCGTGATGAGGCTACAATGTAGTAATCATTTGGTGGCTGGTCCATGGTTACCAAGACGGAATAGGACTGACCCAAATGGACATCTAGGGAAGAGTAAGTGTTCTGAAGTGTGTGGGAACCTTCGATTTCAACCAATTTCATCTTATGTCCTTGGATTCTAAAATTAATCGATGATGCCAACCCCACATTTGATATTCTGAACCTATATGTCTTACCTGCCAACACACAATGACAATTTAAATATAAGCAAACGAATGGCAAAATTTATCAAAACTGTAATAGCAAGCAGGTGGACTTGTATTGCAGTAAAACAAAGCTCCAGTTTTCTAAGATAAATGACATGCACCCAGGACTGACCATCAATAACATACACATGGTATTGCAATTGTATGTATGTCCTAAATATAATTCAATAAATTTACCTTGTTCCACAGTGAAAGTATGTCCATTTGATCCACGGCCATTGATGAGAAGTCCATCAGGTAAAGGAAGATTACTTCCACCATCTAAAGTTGCTTTCAAATCCTAAAAATTATGCACACATAAATATTAAGATTTTTGAAAGAGGAAAAAAAAACCCACTAGTTATCTACTAATAAATGAGCTCGAAATAAGAAATGGAATTTAACTTACAGTGTGGTTTGATTTGTACCAGTCACCAGCTAGAATAAAGAAATCACCAGCTGGAGGTGGGAAAGGAACTGGAATTCTGGGTCTACTTGCAATGGTGATACCACCAAATCCACCAGCCGCTTTATGAAAATCAGTTGATGGGAAGTAAAAGAAACTACCAATTTGATCCTTGACTTGAAGAATGTATGTGAAATTCTGACCAGGAGGAATTGGACAATTTGTTCCTGGCATTCCATCTTGCCATGAATTCCTTCTCTGTTGTAATCCATTCCTAACCAAAATAAAAAACCCAACTTTTCATGATATAGATTAACAAATTAAACTGAGCATTAGACTGAAATTATTTTTTGAAATTAAACTGAGCATTAGATAAATCTTAGGGTTTTGGTCAATTCATTTGGAGTTTGGTATTTTTTATCCAAAACTCCGTCGTTGGATCAACAAATTGATAAACTCATCATAGTCAATTTGGTGGGACCACTAACCATGTGATCCTTGTTGGTTAATCTTCAATATAGAAATCACTAACAAGTTGGTTAGGATAAGAATAGAAAATACATGAAGTTCTAAGAATTAGGAGCTAGCTAAGTTCTAAGAAAAGGAAAGACATGTAATAAGGTAATAGGACTAGGAAAAGGAATTCATAGTTCTATATATATATGATCACCAAAGTTGTGGTTGATTATATGAGCAAGATTAGAGCTTGTGTTTAGTTTTGAGAGATTTTCTAAACATCAATAAAGAGAGTTGTCTTTATATAAGCTAATTTTCATCTTGCAGTTGCCATTAATTGGTATCAGAGCTTGTTTCTGAGCCATGGAAAACAAAACCACCATTGTGGGTGCAAAACAGTTCACGCCACCATCAATACAAGTTCCAATCCTCAACGCCACAAACTACACAGTATGGGCCATGAGAATGAAGGTACTGATGAAAATCTACAAAGTTTGGGAAACAATTGATCCTGGTATATTGGACCCAGACAAAAACAATGTTGCCATTGGATTACCCTTTCAAGCAATACCAGAATGTCTTGTTCTACAAGTTGGTGAACAGGAAACTTCAAAGAAAATTTAGGATGCAATAAAGGCACGTAATCTCGGAGCTGATCGAGTTAAAGAAGCCCGTCTGCAAACCTTAATGTCTGAATTTGAAAGAATGAAGATGAAAGACACTGATACTATTGATAGTTTTGCAGGAAAGCTATCAGAGATAGCCTCAAAAGCTGCGTCACTTGGACAATCCATTGATGAAGATAAACTGGTAAAGAAGTTTCTCAATAGTTTACCACGATCCAAGTATATTCATATCATAGCTTCTCTCGAACAAGTCTTAGATTTAAAGAAGACTAGCTATGAAGATATAATTGGAAGATTGAAAGCATATGAAGAGAGAATCCTTGATGAAGAAAACAATGGAGAAACTCAAGGAAAACTCTTGTACACAAACTCTTACCAACAAAACTCTGCTACAAGAGGAAGAGGTCGTGGAAGAGGTGATAGAGGAAACAGAGGCCGAGGAAGGGGAGGAAGGTTTAACTCACAAGATAGAACAACAATTCAGAATGATCAAAACCAAGGGAAAGAAAAGAAGGATAGATCAAACATTATTTGTTACAGATGTGATAAACCAGGATACTTCTCCTCTGTATGCCCTGAAAGAATACAAAAGATGGAAGAAACAAACAAGAATGAAACAAGGGAAGCAGATACAGCTCTTTTCATGCACGAAGTTGTATTTTTAAACGAAGGGAAACTAATACCAAAGAACTACGAATCAAAGGATGGAGAAGAAGGAATCTGGTATTTAGATAATGGAGCCAGCAATCACATGACTGGTAAGAGACACTACTTTTCTGAACTCAATGAGAAAATCAAAGGACAAGTGAAGTTTGGGGATGGATCTTCTGTAGAAATTGAAGGGAAAGGATCAATTCTATTTCAGAGCAAGACCGGAGAACAGAAGCTTGTCACAAACATCTATTTCATCCCAAACTTACAAAGCAACATTCTAAGTTTAGGACAGGCTACAGAAGTTGGATGTGATGTTAGGATGCGACAAGATTATCTAACAGTTCATGACCCAAGTGGAAGACTTTTAGTTAGAGTCTCACGCTCACAGAATAGACTCTACAAGATAAGTCTCATGATTGGAAGGCCATTGTGTCTGAATATGAGACTGGAAGATCAGACATGGAAGTGGCACGCAAGGTTAGGACACATAAGTTTCAGAACCTTAAAAACTATGTCTCAGAACAAGATGGTTCGAGGGCTATCACAACAAAACGGAGTGGTGGAGAGGAGAAACAAGACTCTAATGGAGATGACGAGAAGTTCTTTAAAGGCTATGCAGGTACCTAATTATCTATGGGGAGAAGCTGTACGACACTCCACATACCTAATAAACAGGATACCTACGAAAGCTCTGAAAGACATGACTCCATATGAAAGTTTGCAAAAGAGAAAACCAAACATAGATCATTCAAGAGTGTTTGGTTGCAAAGCATACGCAAAAGTTGATTCTGCAACTCTTAAGAAACTGGATGATCGATCTCAGACTCTTGTGAATCTAGGAATTTAGCCTGGATCCAAAGCTTACAGATTATTCAATCCAACAACGAAAAGAGTGATAGTGAGTCGAGATGTGGTATTCGATGAAAAAGCAAACTGGAACTGGAAAGAAACTAATGATGGACCAAGTAGGGATCCAGGAATGTTTCACATGAGATGGGGTCAAGTAATTGATGAAGGCGAAGGACCCATAATCATCAATATCAATGGAAACAATGATGTTAATCAAGAAGAAGAAGAGAATAATGAAAACACTGAGAATAACGAAGAAGTAGAAGAAGAAGAAGAAGAGATCGATGAAATAACTCAACCCATTCCACTGCGAAAATCAACAAGACAGATACAAAAGCCACAGTATCTGGAGGATTATGTTCTTCAAGCTGCAGAAGAATGTGAGATAATGCTACTTTCTGTTAATGATGAACCAAGGAATTTTCAGGAAGCAAAGGTCTCGACTAAATGGACACAAGCATGTAGAGAAGAAATTATTTCAATCAACAGAAACAAGACTTGGTTTCTAATTGATAAGCCAGGTGGGGTAAAAGTGATTGGTCTTAAGTGGATCTTCAAAATAAAACGGAATGCTAATGCTACTGTCAACAAATATAAGGCGAGACTTGTAGCTAAGGGATACGTTCAAGAATCAGGCATAGACTTTGATGAAACATCAGTATACAGAAGAGAAGAAAAGGGAACGCTTCTTGTGATTGCAGTCTATGTAGATGATCTATTTTTGACTGGCAACTCCCTTAAGGTGATCAATGAGTTCAAGAGAGAAATGTCATCAAAGTTTGAGATGTCAGACCTCGGAAAACTCACTTATTACCTTGGCATAGAAGTCCATCAAGGAGTAGATGGGATTCAGATTAAACAAGAAGCTTATGCAAGGAGAATTCTGAAAGAAGCAGGACTTGAAACTTGTAATCCAACTAAGATACCAATGGAGTTTGGACTTAAAGTTTCAAAGGCACAAGAAGAAGCAGAGATTGATTCAACGAGTTATAGAAGAAATGTTGGATGCCTAAGATACTTATTACACACAAGACCAGACTTGGCTTTCTCTGTGGGAGTAGCAAGCCGTTATATGCAGAGTCCACGCAAGTCTCATGGTGATGTAATAAAGCAGATATTGAGATATCTAAGAGGAACAATCAGCTGTGGATTGAAGTATGGTCGAGGAGGATCAAAAGGAATTGTTGGGTATAGTGACAACAGTCATAATATTGACCAAGATGATGGAAAAGGTACAACTGGTCATATACTTTATCTAAGAGAAGCACCTATTACATGGTGTTCACAAAAGCAAGACATTGTAGCCCTCTCATCCTGTGAAGCTGAGTTCATGGCCGCAACAGAAGCAGCTAAACAATCAATATGGCTTCAAGAACTGTTGGATGAAATCAAAGGAAGAGAACCTGCAAAAGTTCTCATCAAGATTGATAATAAGTCTGCAATTGCACTCACTAAAAATCCAGTGTTTCATGGGAAGACGAACACACATTCACAAAAGGTATCATTTCATACGAGAATGTATCGAGAAGGAGATCATTAACGCAGAACACATACCTGGAACTGAGCAGAAAGCAGATATATTGACAAAGGCATTAGCTCGGATCAAGTTTGAAGAAATGAGACAACTGATTGGAGTACAAGATATGTCACGGGTAAGGTTGAAGCTTAACGGGGAGAATGTTGGTTAATCTTCAATATAGAAATCACTAACAAGTTGGTTAGGATAAGAATAAGAAATGCATGAGGTTCTAAGAATTAGGAACTAGCTAAGTTCTAAGAAAAGGAAAAACATGTAATAAGGTAATAGGACTAGGAAAAGGAATTCATAATTCTATATATATATATGATCACCAAAGTTGTGGTTGATTATATGAGCAAGATTAGAGCTTGTGTTTAGTTTTGAGAGATTTTCTAAACATCAATAAAGAGAGTTGTCTTTATATAAGCTAAGTTTCATCTTGCAGTTGCCATTAATCCTGAGGTTTTGGTCATGAGTGATATCATAAACTCAGTACTGCGGTGTGCATCTTATTCATAATTTGTGGTCACCAAGACCCTTTACTTTAGCAAATTAACAAGACTGCCACATGTGCACACAGTTCAAACAGTACAGAACAAACGTCCAGGGATTGCCTTGGTTCAATGTTGTTAGACATAGTAGAAGTCAACAAGATTCAGCCACCCACTATCTAGTTCGAGCATTTTACTGCAGTAGATCGAGTTGCACCCAATCAAACTCCATTCAAAAACGTGGATCTGATACATGTGTTTTGTTTGATTTACCAAATAAATACTTTCCTATGCAATTTATGACAAAAATATCCTTTATATTCTTTTAATTGACCATATAATTTATGATTTTGAATGTAGTATTAATTTCCAAATAATGCATTAAGAATTTAAGATGGATCTGGTCTTTCTCTAAGCTGATTAATCCGTGATTGACGAATGTTTTGCGACATTCCATAATATAAAATTATTAAGATTAAAAAAAAAAAAAAATCAGGAGAAATATTTAGTTTGATGAGTGAGTTTGTTTCTTACCAAGAGAGAAGAAAAGGTTCTGTTAAGTTGTTAAGGACATTGATAATCAAGTTATCATTAGTCACACAGTCGATCTGAGGACCAGGAAACTGCCCGTTTATCAAGATCCCCTGCACCAATACCACACATTATCAGCAAAACCTATTCGTAATTCATTTTGATTTTTTAAGAAATAAGAAATTTCGAAACAACAATAAACTGATAAAATAAATGAAATAATTACCTGTTGTTTAACGCCGAGAGGGTAAATATCACCATAAGTAACAACCCAGTCAAAGAATCTATAAGGATCTTCGGCATTAATTGAAATAACACTCAACAACAAGAAAATGATGGAACAGAGTACTCTGTTATTATCTTTCATTTTCCTTCTCTCGGAATCAAATGAGTTTTTGAAGAACAGCCTTTGTTTGTCTCTCTGTAAATTTGTTGAGGTATGATACCAAAAGAAATGAGTTTCTGAACAACAGTTTGAACAAGATCTATGGAGAAATGCAGATTCTATGGCACCATTGCAAGGTTATCTAAGAAAAACTCTGGTTATTCTCTCTCTCCATGGTTTTAGATTTTTTTCTTTAACCTCTCTACATTTGTTGGCTGCTTTTATAGATGGAAAGACGAGTAGAGAGAATAGATGAGCTGTCAGTGAGGAGTAAAAGAATCGTCCTTCCCATAAACACGGCTTAATTGAAATTTATATCTAGAATTGCATTTTTAACCTTGTACTCGTACCACCTTGGTTGGGATTAATGAGGGTGTAGTTGAGATTATATTTTTTCTTTTCAATAAGTTCTGTCGCTGAAATTTCCTTAAAGAAAAACTTGACATAAAGTTTAGAGGCGAAGGAATCTGATCTTTTTGAAAATGAGAAACGGTGGATAAAATTAATACCCGGATGTATCAAACTTGTCGCGTGGTGGGACTCATTAAATTTGGGGTTGGATTGGACGTACCTATGTTATGTGCGCCTGTTGATAATTATGGTCAAACCATGTTACGTATGAAATTGGCCATACCTTTCATGTTTAATGCCCGCGGTTTTCAAACCCTCCAATTGTTTAAACACCCTGTACAGTATATTGTGTTAAGAACATGGATACTTCTTTTTCCTCTCTTTTCCATTTCTCTTCTTCTTTCCTTTCTAAAAAAAAAAAAAAAAACTAGAGCCGTCTTGTTCAGATTTGACCCTTTTCGACCAGATCTGAACAAGAATTCATTTTTTTTTTAAGTTTTTGATAGTAGGTAATTGAATAAGATGTTTTTACATCGTTTTTGGTGTCTTTTGACATATTTCTTCGTCGTTTTGGGACGATTTTTCTTCGTCGTTGTGGGGCGAGTTCTTCAAATTTTAATGGTTGGTTCGTGGCTTGCTATTCTTGATTCAAAAACACCAACGATTCATCACGACATCGCTTTGTATCGGCATCCGTGTTCGTGTGGATCGACAAATTTATGGGAAAAGTACTCCTTTGTATTAGGAGCATCTTTTATTGAAGAAGAAGAAGAATAATACAATCAGATTAAATGGTCAGATTTTAATTCCGGATTTACCATCATCTCTCCCTTATACATAAAATTTTTTTGGATATCTTTGTTGTTTATCGCTCTTTCTCTTCGCGATCTACTTGTAATTGATGTCCTTATTTGTATTAGGGTTTTGATTATTTTGTATTTTGATATTTTTGTTATTCTTATAAGCGAACGTGTAATCACGATTTTGATTTGAATGAATCGAAATACGTTGATTGTCCAAAAAAAAAACATTGACACTCCACATATTTTTGGTTTTTATTATGGAGTATCTCTTATAGAAAATTAGAATGAAGTTTTAAAATTATCAGAAGTGATCTGGATGGTGATTCGGTGAACGGTGTCATTAGTATGCCGGTATATGGTTTTTTTACTTTTGTAAATGATGAATCTTGGTATTTCAGAAGATTATGCATAGCTTCATTATGAAAGAAAATGTTATCGAAGTTGTGCTATAATACGAGAATAACACGTTTGGATACATATCCAAAAATAATTTTTCAAAAAGCAAGAAATCGGTTTGGATGTAGAATTTCAGAACGACTTTTAGAAATAGAAAAGTCAAATTTTTGTAAAGTAAAATATCTGGACTTCTGACTTCTATTTTTGGAGAAGTGGAAACCAGAAATAAAATTATATCCAAACGGGCCGTAAGCATGATTTTTCTCCACGTATAGTATAGGAAGAAAGATAAGTGTATGTACACGACTCACCCCTAATCTTTATATATATCTCACATGGTGACTACACAAAGAAAGAAGCAAAAGAAAAAGAAAATCCACTAAAGGATGCTAATCTACTTTCCAGTTGATCACCGCCACGAGTCCCCGAGCCATATAAACTATTTTTAAGCTTCAGCAATCCCAAACAAAGCTCGAGTTGCTAATGATTCTATATGTGCCAGCATCTTACCAAAAACACGTTCAAGTAGGAATGTCATTGCCTCGAAGGAATCACTTGTCCATGTACTGAGATGAATGATTCTGCTTAATTTCGGTATATATTCTTGCTTTGTGCACTGAATGTGGACTTTACCTATGGAAGAAGAAATACGACCGTGATGATAAAGTGTGGCCTGTGGCTGTATAGAGCCTAGTTAGTAATTCGGGATTCGGCAAACGTACGGAACGGCAAACGTACGAGTATTATATGGTTTTGTAAAATTCAGATTCAGTCCAAAATTCGGTCAATGGGACGTGATTCGTCAGTAATTCGGAACGACATACGTACGTGTATGATTCGATTTATAAATGTGAGTTCGGCTCTGAAAATTCGGTATCTATATATAACAAATAATTTGTATTTATAAGGTCATATACCAATTTTTATGCATATGTGTGAGTTGTTTAAAGAAAAAATAAACTTAATATGATGATATTAATAATATATACAACATTAGTTATCCAAGAGGACGTCGTATGGTGGTTTAGATGCTTGGTTAGTGAGTTTGAGATCTCTCTCACCTTCACCTTCAAATCTCTTCAGTCGTTTTTGTTTCATAAAAATCACAACACGTCTAATATTCGGTCGTGTATGCTCGGGAGGCAGTAAAGCCCAAAAAATGGAGTATTTGAAAAGTAAAAGCTAAAGAATTTATGGCGAATTAAACAGACGTATCATTCGGGATACGTAAAATTCGTGAACGGTTCGCGAATAATTCGGAAATGCCACATAATACGCGACTTGGGTTCGGAGTTGCAAACGTACGCGAATAAGACGGTAAAATTCGTGATACGGAAAAATTCGCGAATGATGCGAACTTACTAACTAGGGTATAGAGAGCACAATCCCCGACCCCGGATACACGACAACAAGATACCTTTACAACATTTTCGTATTTTCATCTGATAAAGTTAATCAAAATCTTCAGAGATTACAGACTTGCTAGAAAAGCAAGTGTGAACGGAGGCCTAATTATGATTGTTTTTTATTTTCTAATGGACTTCATGATATTTGTAATGCTGTATTGTGTACTAATATAGCAGAAATTGTATAGTTATATCCACAGAAAATGAAATTAACTTTTTGCATATGCGAGTTGTATTGCTAGCGCATCTACTGCTCATTGTATTTCTTGTTGCAAAACCATAGCTGAGATAAGACATTTATCTTAATCAGATTCAACCTCAGTCTATCGCTTCCGCAAGAATATGTTGGTAAACTCGAACGTTTTTGGAATTCAAGGGTTTCAACAAGCATAATGTGACTTCCCAGACGATATATTTTTATATTAGACATTATACTGTTAATGATGAGTGTACTTGGTACTAGTTATTAAATTTACGACCTCGATTATTAGGTCATGCTAATCAGAATCCAACGGAATGGAGTAGGGTCGGCTGGTCGAGTTTTGTTTGAGCTGTCCATTCTGCCCTAAAATATTTAGCACTTCTATACTTCTATCTAAAGCATGGTCCAAATTACTATCAATCATTTTCATTTTCGCGAATGCATTTCTTCAACTTCTTATATATCATATGATTGCAACATCTGGATTTTTTCGAAGATCCCTTGCTCTGCGCCATTGCATTTACTGCACATTCGCAGGAACTCGATTGCCACGAGTTGCTTCCATTTGGACTCAAGACCGTCAAGAGTCAAGATGATTACGGAGCAACAGTTCATGAGTTTTTTACAAGAAAAAGTACATGAGATTTTTCAAACATTTTCCTTTTTTTTGCAATTTAAAATGGTTTTTGCAGATCTTTCTGGACTCTTGCTCCATCTCGATTTTCGGGTCACTTCCAAACCAATGTCTTTACTTTTCCCATCCGTGTCCAGGTCTTGGGTTTCGTGACGCATTTGTTAATTTCTCACTGGTCCGCGTCACAACTGTCAATAACGCGTTGTCTAGGTACAAATTTCATACTTTGCACATGCAGCATGGATTAGTCGGACGTTCAACATTTTACACCTTCAGAATCCAAGGGGAAACTCAGATGGTTTACTTTTTGGAATTTGCTCAATATTCGGAAACATTATTTGCAGTTAATTCAACATTTTATAGAACAAAGCCTATAGATAGAGATCGATATGCATACGTACTTCATCAGTACTTTTATGGGACCAGTCCCCGTAGCAAAGTGTTCGTGCGGTGCCTTCATATATTCGGTCAGGAAGGGTTTATCATCTGTCGAACTAGGGAGGGCAGTTAGTTGTGGTATGACCAGATATTCATTGGACCACTGATGAAAAAGTACTCGAACCGGGGCTTCCTGTAGGGTCACCAAATCAATCAACTGATGTTGGTCCCACAGACTCTAAGAGCTATCTGTTTTCGCAGTAAATCAATCAACTGATGTTTTGTTTTGTGCACCCAATCAGACCCCGAATAAGTTAACTTATTCTACAGTAAATTCTTCTGCCGACACTATCTAGGCTTAGTTTTCCCGCTCATTTTTCTCTAAAATTTGATTTCAAAATGTTGAGATTATTATTAGTCTCATGTTGTCTAGGTTATCTAAAATCCTTCGGTAACCAAGGTCAATATAGAGAAGGCTACATACTAGAGTGTCCCAATTATTCCAAATTAAGCTAGGATCAACAAACTTAAAAGTATAGTTGTCACAAGACCATAAGACTACCAATTGTTTAACCAAATCAATATTCTCTTGCACACTCTTATGTCGATCTCCAAAAACCCTTCCATGCCTCTCCTTCCAAAAAATCCAATAAATCGCATGATGTAAGATTTTCCAAACATCCTTCCCTCTACCTTGTAGCACATGGATAAACCACGCTTCGAACAATTCAAATAAAGTTCTTGGCATTGCCCCACCTATCTTGAAAGCTTTGATGAAATATCTCCAAATCTCGAAAGAGTACTTACAGTGAAGGAACATGTGATTTGCAGACTCTCGTACTTCATTGCACAAAACACACTGCTCACTATTAATAGTCACACCCCGATGTTGCAACATATCACTGGTTGGAAGTGAATTTTCTAAAGAAACTTGTCAAAACCGCACTCTTCCAGATTGCCTGTGAGACGTTCATAACATCTTGAAGTGCTGAAATTATCCATTAGCTCCATTTCGTCCTCCGCCTCTACAAAGTAAGGTACTTGGTTTAGATCACGTCGTAGTAAATCCCATTCTAACTGCTCATTCAAATTTAGAGGCCTCTTGAATTCACAGTTCCAAGCTCCATTCACTATCATTTCAAAAATAGTTGCATCCTTAGCCTTGCCGCCTTGTAAACAACTGGAAACAAGTCTTACAATCTCCCTCTATCTAGCCAATGGTCCTTCCAAAAACGAATGCCTTTACCATTTCTTGTCGTGAAGGCCGTCATACTCTGAACCGCCGGTACCATGTTTGTAACACTCTTTCCTGCCTTGAGACTGATTGTCCATATCAGGGACTAGCAAGTCACTATTATGGGCGAATTTTTCATTTACTAGCTTCCTCCAAAGGTTGTTTTTGGTCTTCGAAAATCTCCAAATCCACTTGACTAAAAGAGATTGATTAATTCTCCTCAGTTTTTTCACACCTAGCCCCACATGCACCTTCGAAACACTAATCTTATTCCAAGAAACCCACACAATTTTCCTTCTACTTTCCACCGCTCCTCATAAAAAATTGTGCATAGTTCTAATCATTCTTTTTTCCACACTCACCGGAAGATGAAAAAGAGGCAAGTAGTAAATTGGTAGGATCGCAAGACAACTCTTAATGAGAGTTAACCTACCAGCTTTATTAAGTTGCCTTTTCTTCCGCATCGCCAGCTTCTGTTCCATTATAATCAAGACATGTTCCCAAACTAAAACACGCCAATGAGCTCCAATCGACATTCCAAGGTCTTACAACCAAGTTCTCTAGCTAGCTCATCAATAACCCCATCAACCTCACACTAATCATGGTACTTTTATCTAAATTCAGCTTCAAACCATTAATAGTTTCGAACACAACCAAAATGGTAAAGATACGAAGAACTTCCTCCACCGAAGCATCAAGAAAGATCAATGTGTCATCTGCAAATTGAAGATGAGAAATAATAGACTCATGATCAATCGCCAGAAAATCCGAAAGCTGACCTCTTTCCACCGCATCATTCTAACATGGTATCAGAGAATGTTATTTGTTTCGAGTCATTTGATCGCACCTTTACTTCGCGTCACCAGATTTATTTTCCATGTGTTAGACCCAACGAGGTGATCTCAGTCGTATGTGTTAAAGATAATTTCACTTTCTTACTTAACTAAAATAAATGAAGTAGTGGTAAGAAAGAGTTCGTTCCCACAGAGAGGCAATTGTTGTTATAAAAATTTCAGTTTCTTAGTAACCAATGGGGGGATTTTTGTTTTAGCAAAGCAATAAAAATAAATTGACAACAAAGTAATAATTGGAATAATCAATAGAATAAGATATTGGTCACGAGATAGTATCATTCACAAACATGTATTTTCATCAATGACTAGAATTGATATTTTAATCTCTCATTTATTAAAAATCCTAGGATACAATATCCCGTTAATTCCCTGATTTCATCATATCCACATTAAAAGATGCATATGTGAATTCTTCCTAGAAAGCAACCTAAAGTGTAAAAGAACAATTAAGTTTAACTCCCTAAAAGCACTGAGTTCTCTGGAATAAGACTAATCAAGGGAATCAAACGTGTTAAAGCACTAATTCGATTTAACCAAGGTTATGTTCATTTGTGACTAGTAGGATATATCACTAAAAGCACTACCCACAATTATGCTACTTAGAATCAGGGATAAACAACTTTTTCGTATTGAAAGCCCTAATATAGCTTTAGAAAAGAATGCAAATCGGATTGATTCCGGACTCAACCAAACAAACAATCAAATCATATGACAATATAAACCATGAATCATAAACAATAAATTATTGAGACAAAACTAATTCATTGAAGCAATATCATGTTGTGAAATCAACTTTATCCCATAACCAATAATAGTATTTAGTTACTCATAGCTTTTGAGTTCATCATAATCATAATCAATAATAAAAATAAAGAAGATGAAACATAAAAATGAAAGCAAACCCTAGTAGAATCGCCGCTCTCCTCCAAAGATCCAAGTAGAAAATACGTGATCCCCCAAGAAAGTAGAAACTTTCTCCTTTTGTAGCTTTTCTTTCCAAAACTAGATCATAATCTCCAAAGCCCATGACATAGAAATTATCCAAGCTCATAATGATGTCATGAGTCAGAAACGAGTCAGAGTCTAACTAGCCTGACTGAGCTGAATTGCTTAAGCCTAGGCCATTTGCAGTTTGCACAGGCCATGCCTCAGTCATGCTCCATAGTTGCGCACCATTCCTTCTAAGCCTTCAGTTTCAGATGCATTTCTTCACAACTGCAACTCCCAGTTCAATTCTCTGACCACAAAGAATAACTCCATCAACACCAACATTTGCACTTCACAGACAATTTCATTCCTTGTAATCAACAACATCATAACCATTTAATCTTCAATCCCCTGTAACTCCAGCTGCAACAACTTCACTAGACACCAACATAAGAATAAAACCCTTGTTCTGCACCACCTTATATCACCAGGTCCATTTCCAACTACACCTGCAATGTCATTCCAGCTTCCTTGACTTGTTCCTTAAAAGCATCAACACATTCTTAGCTCCACCTTACTGCCAAGCTTTGACTTCATCATCATTTTCTCGTCATTACCGGCACACCAGTTCTCAGACTCGAACCATTATCCATCTGCAAATGTACTGAAACCTTTTCATTCTGCAACAACAACATCACAACTTCAAGTTCCAAAGACCCATTTGTAGCTTCTTTCCTGCTATCTCAGTATCACCGGCTTCTTTATTATAGCTACCAGCTGCATTTCATTCACACATTTCCCGCAATTGCCACATTCTTCTAGTTGTTGTCATTGCAACTCCACAACCAGCTTCTGCAATTGCTTCAAAACTCTGCAAAAACTTCAATTTCATCTTCCCTGTCTCAGTCTCTCAATTGCGAGCAATATCAAATCCTTCTCAGCGTCTTCTAATTCATCACATAGCAGCACCATTTCATCACCAATTCCTCCATCTGCTCTCTTTGTGAACCCTAATCTTATCAATTTCTTCATTGTTCTTCACATCAACATATCAACCTCCAATTGCAGCAACAAACTCCCTTGTAATTTCGGTCTCAAGGATGTTGTAGCATGAATTAGAATAAACCCATTCTTCAATATGCTTAAAATCGTCTAATCTCAACCACAGATGTAGATCCCCTTTTTTTCTTCTCTCATTTCAACAACAGGAACTCGACCTCCAAAACCCTAACTTCAGATAACAAAATTGAACTTAAACCCCCTTTAATCTCTACTGATTCTTCGAATTTCAGGTCACTCTTAGCATCTCTCGATTTCTCTTTCTCTGTAGCTCAATAATACTCAGACATCAACCATTCTCTGAATTTGAAGTGGATGTAATGACAAGGGCAGTTCTCGATGAGGGTTTATAGGATTAATCCAGCCACCCTACACCATTAGATAAGGGTCACCTGAATGACTAGGCATTCAGTGCACAGATAAGGGCCAGCCACTAAAAAAACAACCTCTTAGTGATTTCAATGCAATTGTCAGTCCTGCCAGATTGACAGTTCAGTTAACAAATTCCGCAACTGATATGCTTCAAAAGATCATTCTTTGTTGATGGCTTTGCCTTTTCGTCCGTGAATTGAACTTTTGCCTTTTAAGCTCCAGATGGATGGTTTTCTTCTTCTTTTGATCCAAATGACTCCAAAGTACCTAATAACTCAAAACGAAACATAAGATACATAATTTACAAGAAAAGTAGCAAAGAAAGCATAAACAATATATATAAATGGAGGTGTTTATGACACCTATCAAATTCCCCCACACTTATACTTTGCTAGTCCTCGAGCAAATCACACAAAACTTAATCTAAAGGATACATACAACTCACGTGAGGGTTTACTAGAGATATACCCACAAGACCTACATTTCCAACTTACTAGTTCTCCGTAATAATAGCATCCAACACGCTAAGAAGACATAGAGATTCTGCACACTAGTCATAAGAAGTTAGACACATATATGAACACAATCTCATCCTTAAAAGTTCAGAGAGAAATAACCATCCCTCATCGAAAGAAATTCGGGTTCGGAGTGATCGAAAGTCTCGACTCTGCCTCACAAGAAAGGGTTTTATGAAGTTGCTCTCATTAATAAATAGCTTTTTATGGGTCACACATGTGTCCAGGTAGGAATGAAGAGAGAATCCTGCGATATCTTGAATGGTAGGAAGGCAAAAACCCTCCGACTTGTTTTGAAAACCCACATCTTTTATTCATTTTGAAAACCATTTTTTCTGACGATCTTTAAGAAAGGAAATCAACCACTTAACGAAGGTGGGAATATGCTTACTTACCTCGTTATCCGCTCGGCGTGCAGTTAGCACCACTCTCACAGCATCCATAGAAACGTCTTCGGTCTTCAATTCTTGTCTTCATCTTCGTCTTCGGTCTTCAACTCTTGATGATGAAATCTTTAACTTCGTAGAATCTTGACAATGTAACTCTTTCCTCTAATTCCTTGTTGCTTGAAACCTCATTATGGATATTTCTTCTTCCATTGGCTTTATTGAATGAATAAAAAACCAAAAACGAACAAAACAAACCAAATATGATGCAATGACTTTTTTTTTATAAGATGCAAAATAAATAAAGTAAATACAAAAACAAACAAAATATTAAAACTAATGATGGGCCTAATGAACTTTTCTCTTGTCTTTTTTTTTTCATTTTTTTTTGAGACAAGAGAACATAAAATACAAATTAACAAATAAAAATAAAGATAAAATAAAAATGCAAGTACAAAGGCCATGGTGTAAGTACTTTACCGCTCGATTCTTCACAACTTGTATGTCTTTATATCATAAACTTCTTGAATTCTCATCTTGATAATATTCGCTCTTGTACAATAGTCTTCAACTTGTAAAAATTATGCTCCTTGTCTTGTTGCTATACTTGAATCTGAAATCTGCTCATTTCTGTATTGTTGCTTGTAAACCTTGAACGTCTTCAACTTTCCTTCGAATTTGTGATGCTCCTCTTGTTGATGATGATGGTGTTTCTATGGATCTGTTGGTGTTGAGAGAGATGGATGGTGCTAACTGCGAACAAGATTACTAGTGGTATGTAAGTTAGCAATTCGATGTCACCATTCATGATTGATAAAATAACACTCAAGAGATCAAAATAGTGCTTCTATTGGTGGGAGGTTGGATAGATCACCGTTGTACTCGGAGTTTACGGACGGTGACACACACTCTAAAAGCAAAAATTTAGACAGCTACAAAGAAGTGAAGGTCGGTGCCTCTCATGATGTAACATGGGTAGTCTACACTATAGGGGACCACTACTCTAATACCGAATTCAGTCTGCACCTTATTTGCCACTGGATGGTTAAATCCAACTTTAACTCTCATACAAATAAGAAACCTGATCATGTTCTCTGTCATCTCTAAGTTCAGTCACTCTTATGAGAATCTCGATGTAATCTTAGCGACATGTATACTATGTGACTCTATACTAACTACAAGTTGGAGCTTTTTATTCACTATTTTACACAAAAGTTAAAAATTTCATGAAAAATTTACAATGCAAATGCTTAACCACTCCCCCACACTTAAACTTTACATTGTCCTCAATGTAAATTGAGTCATCCAAAGTACGTCAAGGTGGGAAATTTTAACATGACATGTGACAAGAAATAAGAAAAAATAAAAACAAAACAAGACAAGAAATAAATACAAGACAAGAAATACTCATCCTTTGGGTTGCCTCCCATTTAGCACTTGGTTTAAAGTCGTCAGCTTGACTATCTCCTTGTTTGCTACGCCTTAGCCGGCTTCCAAAATTTTATGAAAATTTGATTGAATGTTACTCAAGTGTCTCCTCGCCTCAAAGATGTTGAAGTGAATGACCTCTTCATCGAACTCCATAGTCAAGGTGCCATTGTGGACATCAATCTTCGCTCTAGCGGTACTCGTAAATGGTCTACCCAACAGTCAAGGTGTAGACGAGGATGAATTCACATCACTCATGTCTAAAACGTAGAAATCCACTGGAAATATTAGTCCTTTTACCTGCACCAAAACATCCTCAACAATCCCTTTCGGGTAAACATTAGATATATCGGCAAGTTGAATAACTATGCGGTTTTCTTAAGAGGACCAAGGTTTAAAGCATCATAAATAGAAGTAGGCATAACATTAATGGAAGCTCCTATGTAGGATCAGAATCTCGCAACGATAATATCTCAGCGAAATTATCAACAACACAACACAACAGCGTCGCAGAACAATTTCAGAAATGATACGATAAACGACGTCAGCTAGGATCACGAGAAATATGTGATAGTCCTGCGAAAATTAGAGAGCTTGCGAAATTAACATTTGTAAGGTTGCGAGAATGTCGCAGACCATACCCGAAAATAAAGGACAGATTAGCTGTCATCCACTATGTATTTCCTTATAAATAGTCGTTCAAGTTGTAAAGAAGAGGAGAGATCTTTTTTGAGTAAGAAACAAGTAAATAGGAGACAAAGTCTAGAGCAGAGGTCATTCTTGATTTCTTTATCTTTTCTTGTAAGAACATTCAAAGATTGATCAATAAAATTAAGAGTTTAAACCTAAAAATGAGTTGATTAATAATGAAATCATATGAGGGGTGTAGTGTAGGATTTCCTGCAACTACATAATGGCGCTAGAAACAGGGAATTATTGAAGATTATTCTAGAAAAAGCTGAAAATTAATATTGAGATTTGTGAAAATTTAGAGTGATTGATTAAGAATTTTCCATAATTTCTTGCAATATTGTTAACATTGAAGAAATGGCTAGAAGAAGAAATACATCCGAACAACCGACTACTGTTAGAAGAAGCAAGAGAATTGCTGGGAGAGAAAGAAGTGAAATGGGAGAATCTACTAGAATGAGAAATAATGGAGAAAATCAAATTCAACCACCAATTCAACAAACACTAGTACAAGGGAGGAATACAGATTATGATAGGGTGAGTATACACACTTGGCAATCAAATTCGGCAGAAGAAGTAGAAGAAGAGCAACAAAACAGAAACCATAGACAGGTAGAGAGAAATCAAGAAGCAGATGAAGGAATAATTCATGGAGATGAGGAAATTGGAGCGTTAGAAACATTGAGACGAAGAATACATGAAGAAAGAAGAGCTGAGGCAGAAGAACGTGCAAATCTAACAAGGCAAAATCACGAATTAAGGATGGAGAATATAAGACTACATAATAGAAGATCGAGAAGTATTACAAAATCATATTCAAGATCGACTAGAAGAGAAATGAGGCGAAACTCACCCACAATCAATGCTGGAAACAACATTCAAAAAGAAATATCAAATCCTAATGAAGAATATCGCGAAAATAGAGAAAGAGCTAATGATCGTTACGTTCCACAAAATGAAACTTTTGAGGATGGGCAAAATGGTGGAAATCAAGAGAACGGACAACGTCAGGGACGAAATGACCAAGATGGCGAAGGAAATCGAGAGGAAGGAAGAAGAATTTTACATGAAAGAGAAAATCAAAGAAATCGACAGACAATTGAAGAAGAAATTGAAAGACATTATGCTGAACAAGCACGTTTAATCTGCGAACGTGAAAGATTGAGAGCAGAAATGGAAGAACAAGAGCTTCAGGAGACAATTCGCCAGAACAATGACGACAATCGAGAAAGAAGGCATACAAAAAAACGGAATAACGGTAATCTCAATGAGGACTATGATAGAGTACAGAGGATGGCTGAAAGACAGCGAATGGAATTGATAAGAAATGAACAAAATCGTGGAGGGGAAAATGAAAGGCATCATCATATGCGAATTCAAGATATAGATGAGGAAGAGAATCGCAGAAGAAGACGAGATGAGGATAATGAAGAAGAAATGCAAAATTTCGCGAAAGAAGATAGACATGAACGCAGAAGAAGAGAGGTGAAATTAAAAAGACCAATGGATCAAGATTCAGGTGTAAATAAACAAATCTTGAAAGAATTAGAAGAAATTAGAGGAATGCTAAATAATAGAGGAGAAGTAGGCAGAAGACAATTGGATGAAGCAATAGAAGAAGCTGCGAAAACTCCATTTACAAGGGAAGTACAATTAGGAGGAATACCATCGAAATGCAATTTGCCCGCATTAACCAGCATTTTTGATGGAACAACTTGTGCAATTCAACACATTAAAGCCTATGTGAGGTGCATGTTACAATGGGAAAATCATGATGTCGTATTGTGCAAATATTTCGCATCCAGCTTAACAGGAGAGGCGTTAAAATGGTTTGAAGGTCTACCAAAGAACACAATAACATCCTTCAATCATTTGCAGGCTACATTCTTAGGGGCATATATAAGTAATAATTCTTCGCGACCTGGTATAGAAGATGTGTTTGGATTAAAACAGAGGATTGACGAAAGTTTGAAACACCTGACTAAAAGATGGAGAACTATGTGTAGCGAAATGGTTGGCCGTGTAGATGAGAGATATATTATATTATTATTTATCAATGCTATGTTTGCAACAAACCTATGGTATGTCCAAATTTTCGGAGTCAAGAATACGATCACAATGACTGAATTGCGAGAACTTCAAGAAGAATACATTGCTCTAGAGGAAAGGCAAAATGAAATGGAATCATATCCAGTTGCGAACACCAGCTCACAAACAGCGAATGCAAGCTTGTTACCCAAGCTAATAAACACAGTAGCGAATACTTCGCAAGTACAACAAGAGAAGGTGACGAGTAACAATCAACAGAAACTGGTGGCTATGGGAAGCCGAGATCAAGAAGAGTATGAAAGAGAAAGAAATTTCTACAATCGCGGTGGAAATAACAAGATTCAAATACTCGATCAACCACAAGAAACTTATGGAGGTCAAAGACAAAACTATAATAGAGGACAAGGAGGTCACAAGGTAATATGGGAAGAAATCAAGATGCCACCTCTAAATGCAAGTGTGAAGAAGATATGGGAAGCTATAATCTTGATGGAGAATATACCAACACCATGGAACATGGGAACGGAATCACCTCCAAACCACAAAAGCCATGAGTTTTGTTCTTATCATCATTTTCATGGACAATCTCAACCACTGCCACCACCACCAGAGCATCATAAAGTGAATACGATGAAAAAGAAGGAAACATTCTTCATAGAAGTTGGTGCAAAAGCAAAAAATCTATTTTGTCACTCTATCGTACATTCATATAAGACAATTGAAGATTTTCATGATAATGTTTTGAGTAGAGTGTTCGCAAGAGATAATGATGGAAGAGAAATTATGAATATTGCGAAAATCTCGCTACTAGAGGAATGGCAGAAACAAATCATTTCTTTTACCGCAGAAGAAATTCCCGAAGGAGAAGAGGTGCATGACAATCCATTGGTAGTAAAATTAGAATTTAATCTAAAACCGAAAGAAGATGAGGATGATGAAGCTGAAGATTAATGGGCAATTAATAGAATTCTAATCGATACTGGAAGCTCTGTGAACATCTTATTTTATCATACTTATAAAACCATGGGTGGAAGAGATGATGATCTTATACCATCAACATATAAGATATATGGTTTTAATGATACTGCTAACAAGCCTAAAGGGGAGGTTACTATGCGAATTCCATTGAAGGGAATATCTTCCGAAATCTTATTCTGTGTCGTTGATTTAGAATCACCCTACAATGCGTTAATTGGTCGACCTTGGCTACATGGGATTCTAGGTGTAGATTCAACTTTTCACCAGTGCATCAAACTCCCTCACCCCAGTGGTGTAGGAATCATAAAGGAAGATTGGATTGAAGGAAATAGGTGTTACGAAACTGAGATAGAATCTTGCGAAGGAAGAGCAAACAAGAAGGAAAACTGGCGACACAAAATCAAAGATACACAAAGAAGTTAGAGGTTGATGGTGGATGCAATCGAAAGGAAAGGAGAAGAGATGTTGCGAAACTAATGCTAGCTCAGAATATAAATGATGAACATACCACTACCAAAGAAGCAGTAGCAGAAAATAATAAAGAAGCAGAGGATGCAAAGGTAATAAAAACAAGAAATGTATGAATGATTAAGTTGTTGCGATACTCTCGCAATAAGTAAAATTCTCAAAAATACATTTGATTGAATGCAAAATTGAGATTGCGAAATCAATACAATATGATGATTGCGAGACTCTCGCAGAGATAATGAATTTTAAAGACAATCAAGAAAATGACAAAAAAATGGCAAACCTTTTATGGCGTACACCCTAGTTCGCGAATGCAATTTCGCAAGAGGCAAATGTAAGACCTAAAGTACGTCATATAAGGGGGTACCTGTTGCATGGCTCAGGGAAAGGCTACACCGCCACCGGAACCTGAGTCATGGAGATTTGGGGTCAATAAAGCCCATCCGGGAGAGGCACCTTGGATTCTCAGCTTAAGCATATGACTTAGGTTGGGCGACTAAGGTAATAAGGACTCTCCCAAGGAGTGCAGATCTGATCAAGGCGCCGAGGTACACGGTTGAGTCAAGAGTGCCAGACGTTTGAAGCGTACTTTTCCATTCTTGACAGTCTTGGCTTATACTGCCTCGGCCCTGAAGAAAACCCCACTTAGGGTGCAGTCTCGTAACCATAAGCCCTATAGGTAAAAGGGATAAGAGGCTGCGAAAACAACTGGTTGTTGTTAAGACTGGATGGGAGGAGCTAACCTTGTATGGTAGAAGTACGCCTCCTTGAAGGGGCAACCAGGGGGGAGATAAGGGCGGCACCCTCCATTAGGGAGCTGATAAGTGTCTTAAGACGCAAATGTCATGAGGCTTTTTATTCGCAAGGATATTAAGGCTTGTCATATTTGTGCAACAATCCTGAAGAGGCAATAATACAAAAGAAAAGGATAAGACGAGATCAATGGGTTTTCGCATGAAAGTGCGAAGACGTCCTGCGATTTCGTCGCAAGACGGCAATGTCATGGGGCTTCATTTTCGCAAGAATATTTAGGCCTGTCATATTGTCGCAACATTCCTGAAGAGGCCATAATACAAAAGAAAAAGTTAAGGCAAGATCAATGGGTTTTTGCATGAAAGTGCAAGGACGTCCTGCGATTTTGTCGCAATGACAAGAGGTGGCATAATAAGACCTTTAATTAGGAAGGCAAAATAAGACCACACAGGAATGAGATTTTGAAAAGAATCAAAATTCACTTCGCATAAGATTGCGAAGTTATACATAATTAACGCGAAATTGAGACATAAAATAAGAAATTTTTTATGAAATCTCTCATTTGGATTCAAATAACAGAGGCAAGTATGGGAATGATGAAATTAGAAAATGTTATTTGTCTCCATATGATAGATTTACTCAAAGATTCAAAATTAATGATTATATTGATTAACTGTATTGCAAGAAGAATTGTTTTAATGAATGCAGGTCAAAATGAAAGAAACACAAATATACAGAAAGAAGAAAAATGTACAAGTATTACAAGAATCAAAGAAAGAAACAAAGACTACTTCTTAGTTATCCTTCATTATCTTCATCAGACTTGTTCCTTCTTCGTCTGCGTCAGAATCTTCATCACCATCAGAACTTCCATCACTATCAGATTCTTCATCATCAGCTTCGCTATCAGAATAATCAACTGGGAGTATTCTGTGGGATTCTTCCAAGAGACAAGGATAATCAGAATGTGGGATTATGATCGTCACAAACCATTTGGATAGTTTGATTGCGAAAATGCATAGCATCATTCTTAAAATTCGCAACAGTGATCTTGATTTGATTCTTTAATCTAGAATACTTGTCGTTGCGAGAAGAAAGATTCTTTGCGAGTTCCTCCTTTTCAGCTTCGAGTTCTTCAATCTTTTCACGATATCTATTTTCAGAATCTGCGAGCAAAAGACAATCAATTATTAACTTGATGAAAATTCATAAGAAGCAAAAGATTAGTAAAGAAGAGCAGTTAGTAACCTTCTCTGTCAGAAATCATATCTCTAATCAAGGCTGTATGCTCAACTTGGAGACTAACATTTACACTTAAATCTTTTCTAGCATCATATAAGATTTTCGCAGCCCAAACAAATTCATCCTCACTACTTATAAGAAGACGAGAACGAATTTGATTTTCCCTTTCGCAGAGTTCGATGTTCTTGCGGTTAGCTTCATCTCGTTCAAGTTGAACTTCAAGAAGAGCCTCTTGGAATTTCGCCAAAGCCTTGGCACCTTGATCAGAGATGCGATCCTTATCATCTATGAGACCGCTAATTTTGGTTCTTAACTCATTGGTTTTCTCTTTAGAATCAAGAAGGAGACGCTTAAATTGGTTGGCTAAGCCTAAACTAGATCTATGGTCAATTTCTAAGAGGCGAAATTTAGATCTAAGCTGATTTAGAGAAAGAGATGAAATTCTATCATTTGAGAAGCTATTTAAGGAATTGTTAAGACGCTCAAGAAGGGTATCATTATCCAAGGCATTAGGAAATGAACGAAGAAGGGTAGCTTCATCAGAAAGACCATAAATGTCTGCAAAAAGGATCATTTAAATAAGATAAAACAACAGGATGAATGAATGAAGGGAAAAGAGAAAAGTAACATACCGTAAAGCTGATTATTAGCTTGCTGAAGACTAGAGATTTTGTTCTTATACGAAGAAGAATCAATTTCTAATTGTCTATTTTCTCGCGAAGACCTTTAACTTCAGCTTCAAATTCTTCATTCTTTGCTCAAAATTGAAGATTCTTCTTTTCAAGATTTTCGCGTCTTCTTTTTAGGTCTGAGGCAACATCAAAAGAAGCTTTTCCAGCCTGCGAGAAAATATAAAAAATATTAATATATAAAGAAATTTTGAGTTATGACAATGAAGAAGTAAAAGGATAAAAGTATACCAGACTATTGAGAGAATGCAAGAAGTCGGGAGTCACTGATCCAGAAAATCCACGAAGAGAGCTATCACCATCCAGTAAAGGGACATCACAAAGGGTAGCGAGAGATTTGCAAGTATTTGCGAATTTTCTATCTCCCATTCCTTGTAGAGAATCAGAAAAGAGGCCAGAGAGCTTAGCCATAGAAGATTCAGGTGGAGAATCTTCACTTGCGGCAAGATCATTATTGTTCTCATCACCCTTGTCACTTTCACAATTTTCTTGAAGAGGAATATTTGAAGTGGAAGAAGAACGGACCTTCCTTTTCTTTGAAGGAGGAGCAGTTGATTTTTCTCTGCGAAGAGCACCTTTACCTTTATCAGCAGTCTTCGCAACATCAGCAGGTTCTTCTATTTCAGCAATAATCTTCACACACGGATAGAAATAAGAAATGGAAGCAACAATATACAGTTTAAAATCATAAGAGAAAATTTCTTACCTCATCTGTGTATGAGCGAAGAGCTAACCGAGTACTAGCTTTCCCAGTCCTGTTATAACTATCTTTCAGTTTTTGGATCTGCAGAATGTCGCAAGAGTTAGCGAACAGAATAATAAAAATCAATAAAGAAATATAAAGTGAGTTAAATGGGAAGAAACATACCTCTTTCTCCTTCTCGAGCCAAGAGAAAACCCAAGGTTGATAAGCAGCAAGATTCGCAGGAAGAACATTTGACCCAGCAATGTAAGGTCCTTTTAGCATTAAAGGAAAAACACACCATTTATCATCTTTGGATTGGCGAGGAGTTGTGTTTTTACCAGAATGCCAGTCAATATCTTACATGAGAATTTTGGCTTCATCAATGTTATCTTTCCTTTTTAAGCGAATACCCCAGCGAGTATTCTCTTTCTTCAAGGAGATAAGTTCATAGTTCTCAAAGAAACCCGCTACTGTGTATTTCTCAGCAATTATCTCTAGGTCTGCGAATTTAGGATCCCTAAGTTCTTTGGAGTACAGAGATCCTCTACCAGCACCACGGTTAGCGAACTCTAGCATCAGACGGATGCAGTCCCCACTCAGTTGGAAGATAGCTCGCGAAAATCCCGAGTGAGCGAGAATTTCATAAAATAAAGGAAGATCTGGGTCATAAAGAGGAATAAGGAGACCTGCGAGAATCTGACCTAGCGAAATTATGATTGATTCATCATCACAGTACTGATCAGAGAAAAGTTTGACAGAAAGAATTGATTTGGCATTTTCACCAGGAATGGTGGAGAGTGTGAAACCTTTATCTGCAAGATCTTTTTGGACATCTTTTAAATTCTTCTCATGTCTATGACCACTTGGATCCATATTTGAATATAGAGTATGGAAATGAATAAAAAGTAAGAGGATTGAAGGAGGAAAATTACAGCAGCAGAACTTGCAGAAGAATAACAGAGTTGCAGAGATGAGAGAATAAAAATAGAAAAGAAAGTAAAAAGAAAAGTGGAAAGAAGAGTATATAAAGGAGATTTTTTTTACTCGAAGAAATAAACATCATTAAGATGAAAAGACGTGAGCGGTTGAAAAGCAGCGGTTACAGAAGACGTGTCAAGAAACAGATGGAAGAAAGAATACGTGTGATAAATGCAGAATATGAAGAGATGAACAGCTGCGGCATTTCTCACATCATTCTCTACTTTGCAGAGAAGATATGAGAAGAGGAAAGATGTAGGATCAGAATCTCGCAACGATAATATCTCAGCGAAATTATCAACAACACAACACAACACAACAACATCGCAGAATAATTTCAGTAATGATACGATAAACGACATCAGCTAGGATCACGAGAAAGATGTGATAGTCCTACGAAAATTAGAGAGCTTGCGAAATTAACATTTGTAAGGTTGCGAGAATGTCGCAGACCATACCCGAAAATAAAGGACAGATTAGCTGTCATCCACTATGTATTTCCTTATAAATAGTCATTCAAGTTGTAAAGAAGAGGAGAGATCTTTTTTGAGTAAGAAACAAGTAAATAGGAGAGAAAAAGTCTAGAGCAGAGGTCATTCTTGATTTTTTTATATTTTCTTGTAAGAACATTCAAAGATTGATCAATAAAATTAAGAGTGTAAACCTAAAAATGAGTTGATTAATAATGAAATCATATGAGGGGTGTAGTGTAGGATTTCCTGCAACTACATCCTAAATTTAACATACATTTTTTAAACCTCGTTTTACCAATTGTGCATGCAATTGTGAAACTACCGGGATCTTTTAATTTAGGTGGGAGTTTCTTTCGAAGATACGCCGAAGCATTTTCCCCCACATTCATTACCTCATTACCCATTAGCTTGTGTTTGTTAGTGCACAATTCCTTTACACACTTTGCATAGCAAGGAGATTTCCTAATTACTTCAATGAGTGGTATATTCACTTGGACCTTCTTAAAAACATCCCAAATATCCCTATCTTTCTCCACCTTTCTATTAGCTTTAAGGAACCTGCCAGGAAAAGGTAGAGGAGGAACATAAGTAGGAATATGATTTTTAGAGTTGGAAATAGGTACCTCGGAAATTTGGGGGAAATCCGCATCTTTTTCCTCCAAAAATGGTTCCTCTGGGGCTTCTTCTTTACCCGAATCAGTAATTTCAGGTTGCACAAGTCGTGTACCACTTCCAAACGTAATTACATTGACACCATCTCTTGGGTTAAGAGGTTGGGAAGGGAGTTTCTCACCATTTTGTTCATGCAACTGATTAATCTCCTCGGCCATCGAACCAACTTGTGTTTGCAAGTTCTTGACCGCACCATCTGTTCTTTGCATAAAAATTTCAACAACTCTTCCATATTGGACCCTTGATTTTGAGGTTGTTGTTGTGGTTGACAAACTTGTGATTGCAACTCCTTAATTGCATTATCTGTTTTCTGCTGATTTAAGTTTGCTAGTTGTTGATTTTGCTGTGCCATGGACATTAGAGCCTCCACCAAAGTAACCATCTTTGCCAATTCTGAATTTTGGACTTGTTACGGTTGTTGCACTTGTTGTTGGAACTCACTCGGATGGTTGTAAACAGAACTTGTACTTGCAACTTGCTCGTGAGTGTTGGAGTAAATACCATACGGCTGAGTTGAGAATATAACATTGACATGCTCTACGTTCTCATAAGCTGGGCGTGATGGTTTTACAACCACTGCTGCAATTTGTTGCATCATTTCCATCATATTGCTCATTTGTTAACGTAATTCAATAATCTCGTCAACTTGATTAACTCCCTTGGTAGGTGGTTCTGATCCACGACTTGAAAATTGTTGAGAATTTGCTGCCATACTCTCAATCAACTCTCTAGCTCGTATCACCGTCTTGTTCATAAGTGCACCACCACTTGCAACGCCAATAAGATTTCTATCACTTGCTTGGAGACCTTCATAGAAGTATTGGATAATCATTGCGTCATTAAATTGGTGGTGAGGGCAGCTTGCTACCAATCTCTTGTATCGTTCCCAACATTCATACAACGATTCCCCCACACTTTGTTTCATCCCACAAGTCTCCTTGCTAATTTGAGTCCCTTTCGACGCAGGAAAATATCTCTCCAAGAAAAGTTTCTTCAACCCATTCCATGTTGTAATACTACCAGGCGGTAAGTAATATAACCAATCTTTAGCTGCATCGGGTAAAGAGAAAGGAAAAGCACGCAACATTCATTCATCTGCATTAGCACCATTAGGTATCATGTTTGTCATCAACCATTGAAACTCCATAAGATGCTTATTCGGATCTTCCCATACACATCCATGGAACTTTGGTATTTGACTGAGCAACCCTGGCTTGATATCAAAAGTGAAAGTTGCTTCAATGCACCATTGTTGTTGATCCAACTTCCGAGAAGCTAGCTCCTTGAGTGTGCGATTTGCATCACCCATTGCTTCTCCCAGTTTGTATTTTAGTAAGGTACCTGAAACACAATTCTCAAAACGAAATTAAAAACAACGTAAAAATAAGAAACCAAAACTATATAACAAGTCGATGCCTCCCCGGCAACGGCGCCAAAATTAGATCGCAGTCGTATGCGTCAAAGATAATTTCACTTTGTTACTTAACTAAAATAAATGAAGTACGTGGTAAGAAAGAGTTCGTTCCCATAGAGAGGCAATTGTTGTTATAAAAATTTCAGTTTCTTAGTAACCAATGGGGAGATTTTTGTTTTAGCAAAGCAATAAAAATAAATTTACAACAAAGTAATAATTGGAATAATCAATAGAAGAAGATATTGGTCACGGGATAGTATCATTCACAAACATGTATTTTCATCAATGACTAGAATTGATATTTTAATCTCTCATTTATTAAAAATCTTAGGATACCTTGATCGTAAGAATATCCCGCTAATTCCCTGATTTCATCACAACCACATTAAAAGATGCATATGTGAATTCTTCATAGAAAGCAACCTAAAGTGTAAAAGCACAATTAAGTTTAACTCCCTAAAATCACTAAGTTATGTGGAATAAGACTAATCAAGGCAATCAAATGTGTAAAAGCACTAATTCGATTTAACCAAGGTTATGATTCATTTGTGACTAGTAGGATATATCACTACAAGCACTACCCACAATTATGCTACTTAGAATCAGGGATAAACAACTTTTTCGTATTGAAAACCTAATATAGCTTTAGAAAAGAATGCAAATCGGATTGATTCCGGACTCAACCAAACAAACAATCAAATCATATGACAATGTAAACCATGAATCATAAACAATAAATTATTGAGACAAAACTAATTCATTGAAGCAATATCATGTTGTGAAATCAACTTTATCCCATAGTATTTAGCTACTCATAGCTTTTGAGTTCATCATAATCATAATCAACAATAAAAATGAAGAAGCTGAAACATAAAAATGAAAGCAAACCCTAGTAGAATCGCCGCTCTCCTCCAAAGCTCCAAGTAGAAAATACGTGATTCCCCAAGAAAGTAGAAACTTTCTCCTTTTGTATCTTTTCTTTCCAAAACTAGGTCATAATCTCCAAATCCCATGACATAGAAATCCTCTAAGCCCATAATGATGTCATGAGTCAGAAACGAGTCAGAGTCTAACTAGCCTGACTGAGCTGAATTGCTTAAGCCTAGGCCATTTTCAGTTTGCACAGGCCATGCCTCAGTCATGCTCCATGGTTGCGCACCATTTCTTCTAAGCCTTCAGTTTCAGATGCATTTCTTCATAACTGCAACTCCCAGTTTCATTCTCTGACCACGAAGAATAACTCCATCAGCACCAGCATTTGCACTTCACACACAACTGCATTCCTTGTAATCAACAGCATCATAACCATTTAATCTTCAATCCCATGTAACTCCAGCTGCAACAACTTCACTAGACACCAACACAAGAAGAAAACCCTTGTTCTGCACCACCTTATATCACCAGGTCCATCTCCAACTACACCTGCAATGTCATTCCAGCTTCCCTGACTTGTTCCTTAAAAGCATCAGCACATTCTTAGCTCCACCCTACTGCCAAGCTTTAACTTCATCATCATTTTCTCGTCATTACCGGCACACCAGTTCTCAGACTCGAACCATTATCCATCTGCAAATGTACTGAAACCTTCTCATTCTGCAACAACAGCATCACAACTGCCAATTCCAAAGACCCATTTGTAGCTTCTTGCCTGCTATCTCAGTATCACCAGCTTCTTTATTATAGCTACCAGCTGCATTTCATTCAGACATTTCCCGCAATTGCCACAATCTTCTAGTTGTTGTCATTGCACCTCTCCACAACCAGCTTCTGCAATTGCTTCAAAACTCTGCAACAACTTCAATTTCATCTTCCCTGTCTCAGACTCTCAATTGCGAGCAATATCAAATCCTTCTCAGCGTCTTCTAATTCATCACACATCAGCACCATATTGTCACCAATTCCTCCATTTGCTCTCTTTGTGAACCCTAATCTTATCATTTCTTCATTGTTCTTCATATCAACATATCAACCTACAATTGCAGCAACAAACTCCCTTGTAATCTCGTTCTCAAGGATGCTGTAGCGTGAATTAGAATAAACCCATTCTTCAATATGCTTAAAATTGTCTAATCTCAACCACAGATATAGATCCCCTTTTTTTCTTCTCTCATTTCAACAACAGGAACTCGACCTCCAAAACCCTAACTTCAGACAGCAAAATTGAACTTAAACCCCCTTTAATCTCTACTGATTCTTCGAATTTCAGGTCACTCTTAGCATCTCTCGATTTCTCTTTCTCTGTAGCTCAATAATACTCAGACAGCAACCATTCTCTGAATTTGAAGTGGATGTAATGACAAGGGAAGTTCTCGATGAGGGTTTATAGGATTAATCCAGCCACCCTACACCATTGGATAAGGGTCACCTGAATGACTAGGCATTCAGTGCACAGATAAGGGCCAGCCACTGAAACAACAACCCCTTAGTGATTTCAATACAATTTTCAGTCCTGCCAGATTGACAGTTCAGTTAACAAATTCCGCAACTGATACGCTTCAAAAGATCATTCTTTGTTGATGGCTTTGCCTTTTCGTCCGTGAATTGAACTTTTGCCTTTTAAGCTCCAGATGGATGGTTTTCTCCTTCTTTTGATCCAAATGACTCCAAAGTACCTAATAACTCAAAACGAAACATAAGATACATAATTACAAGAAAAGTAGCAAAGAAAGCATAAACAATAGATATAAATGAAGGCGTTTATGACACCTATCATTCTAACATGGTATCAGAAAAGGCTATTTGTTTCGAGTCATTTGATCGAACCTTTACTCAGCGTCACCAGATTTATTTTCCATGTGTTAGACCCAACGAGGCTACACGTGTTGAGATTATTAGTAGTCCCACATTGCCTAAGATCATGCGGTTTATAATCCTTAGGGCCTCTCCACTCATAGCCGATTGGTTTTGAATTAGATGCCCACATTCTAACAAAAAATTAGCAGGACAGTTTTCCTCATGACTTGATTTAGAATTATTGGGGTGTAGATGGCTAGGTTTTGGGGCTGACTAAAGGACACAAAGGAGTCATAAAGTTAAATTAGTGTTAATTATAATGATGAACTAACTTAATTACCCTCTCAGTTAAATTAGTGCTAATTATAACGATGAACTAACTTAATTATGATTAGTGCTGATTTTATCTTATAAAAATTGTTTTGATTGGTTGTTTGATTTGTTGGTTTGAATTGTTGCATGAATTTTTTTATGAAAATGTATGGGTTGGTTTTTATTCTTGTGAGAAATTCATAGAGATGGTTAGTTGTGTGTAGAGTTTGTAGACTGAAACGTGAACGTACGGTTTGCTTTATCTATTATATGATATGTCTGGAGGGTTGACTAATGATAACAGTGGAGATGGAAACCAAGTGTTTGCTGAAGCCATTCAGGAGATGAATGTAAGCTTGCTTATGGCGAAAGAAAACCCCCCAAACCCACCTATGAGGGTAATTTTAATGTGATGAACGAATTCTACAAATATAAGCTAGCACCATTCAAGGGTTTAGCAAATTATTTGGATACCGAGAATTGTTTACTTGAAATTGAGAAGCGGATGGATTGTCTCGAGATAGAGGATCGTCTTCGAGTTAAAATAGTTGTGTATTGCCTTGAATATGTTGCTGGTTATTAGTGGACAATTACTAAAACTAAGGAGTATGTAATCCCTTACTTGGTGTAGTAGGGTAAAAACTGATTCTGCTGAAAATAGTAAATTGGGTGTGTCGATGAGAAACAAATCTAAACCCTAAACAAATGTACTGCACATGAGCACTTTAGATTCGAGAGATCAATCTGTACAATTATGGCCTAAACCAAGAAATGATCGTTCCAGTCTTGCTTCAGTCACAAAATGAAGAAGAAGGGTTGATCTTGGGGAGGTGATTGATGTTTTTTCAAAAGTTGTTGTAGATAGTGGTGAAAACTGGTTCTTTTCGAACTTGTGAAGGTAACTTTTTTTTTAGATTTAAATAAAATTAAATCAAATTAATTTTCAAAGAGTGATGTCAAGATTTAAAATGGACTAAGGCTCCGGATTCACTATTACTTCAAGTTGATTGGTTACAAAAATATTTCATAATTATTATCTAGATCTTTTTCCATTAAATCACTTATTAATCTATAAGGTGTCCAAATATTAAATTGTAATCCTTAAGCATGATTTATCAAAGAATTAATTCTAAGCATAAAACATCAAACTGATTCACAACTAATTAAGAAAACCATTTTTATCTCTTTTTTATTGATCCCAGTGAATTAAATAAAATAAATAATTAAGAAGTTATAAAAAGAATTTACCAATCAAACATGAGTGAATAGCTCCTCCGTCGCCTCAGTCACCAGGTATTTTAGCTGCTCATCATGTTGGAAAACCTCTCAAAATATTTCATTGATGCTCAAAAGTGTTTTACAATGAAGAGAAAGACAAGAAAATGATGTAAAACAGGATTTTGCGACCCACAGAAGGCGTCCAGAGTCAACGACAGAGCTGAAGTGCTGTTGTCGTTGGGAAACTACGACCCACAGATGACAGTCGATGTCACTGTTGATAAACGATGGTCTTGGAGAGTCTGTTCTTCACGTTCTTCCTCCTCGCACCAGCAGCAGCAGTAGCAGAACCAGAATCTCTGCAACTTGGATTTTCTTTCTCTATAGTGCTCTAAACCTCTCCCAATTCTCTCTAAACTTCGCTAACCCCTTCTGCTCGACACTAGGGACCTATTTATACACAATAGGTCACTCCAATCCTTGTAATAACTCCAAGAATATCCGGCCATAAAAAGAATATTTTCCGAAATATTTTTTATTTATTTCTCTGATTTGTTACGGATTTTTTCCTGGTTTATCTCTTTCACGCATCATCTCTGAGCTGTAGGAGAAGTTTCCAGCCAATAGAGTTAACCCATGCACGTCTCTTCCATCCAACAATTCCAAGAATAGAATATCTTCCCTATTTGAGAATATCTTCCCTGTTTTGATTCCCACCGATTATCTAACCAAATTTGACCGAATCCAACACCCATACCAGCTTTGTCTAGGCCCTAGGAACAAACCCATTTAATTTGGGTCGTTGAATCTCACTGGAACACCTTCAAATCCTCAACCCTAGTCACGGCAGTTCAAGAACAATTTTTTCCCGCCAAAATTTGAATTTGAAAAGGTTGAAGATGATATGCCCCCTATCCTGGACTGGGGTGCGAATAGCAGATGCCTTGGGGGTGACCTGGGGGTGCCCCTTAGTAATTAGGTTACCCCTTATCCAAAAGCGAGAGTCCGAATAACACTTGTCCTCCGGGTGCCAAAAACAACTTTTCGAGCCGAATTTTCCAAAAATGTTTATTTCCTAAAAATACATAAAAACACAATATTAGTACAAAAATAGAGTTCCAACAATACAGACATTGAGGACAAATTAGACACAAAAATGTGTCTATCAGGAGGGAAGCAGAGAAGGTGTTGAGATTAGAATGATGAACTCTGTGAGGTATGATTGTTTTATGACTTGTATCAGAATATAAAACCTGCTTGCGGAGTGTAAGCTATAAGTTCTTGGTGTTTTCTGGATACTTGCGTTAATGAACTGATTTTGTTGAAATAAATTGAAAATCTATTTATACAAGTCATAGTCGAACACACGGTGATCTCATAGGAAGTGAAAGTAGTTGAGTGATAGAGAAGTGGGGATCATGTAAAATGGTGAAAACCACGTCCCTTTTGTGAAGGGAAGACTTGTTGGTTTTACACCCACTACTTCTCTACTGCCACTAACTGTCCGCCTTTCCTGACACTTTCTCATAATGGGCGTGTCACACAGCACGCCGCAAACTGCCAGACCAATACCCTGATGAACATCTCCCAGTTTGTGACATGTTTGATGTCTCGAGTGTTTTATAGAAAAATATGTAGCAAGTTACTGAGCGGGTCTTGCTTGCAAGACCTAATTATTTTGACCAATCACGTGCAAGCTAGGCGGCAGGCAGTCATATGTGACAAGTCAAGTTGTGATACTTGCCGCAAAAAATAGCACACAATGCTTTTAGGTCAAATAATTAAGTTATTTGTGAAATAAATATTTGTAAAATATCGTTTGTAATCGATGCATATAAAGCCATCGCTTTTAAGCAAGCAGCTCAAAATAATCGATGCTCATGAAGCATCGTTGTACAAAGCCTGTCTTGGTTAGTCGCGGAACTCAATGTCTTAAAAAGAGCATGACCGGCCATCTTTGGGAAGCTGCCAGGAGCTATCCATGTACGTTAAAGATGAGGTGGTCGATCCTTATAGGAGAATGATGGATGGTAGCCATTTTGATATCCTATTGGTCGGCCCAAATTAGATCTAAACCGGTTAAATCATCTAGCCAAGTTGGATGGTTGAGATGATTTGCGGCGGTTAATGTTAATTTGTGAAATTTCGGAATCAGAAAATTCAGATGTAGGACCCATACTAAAACTGTTGTAGAATACTCATACGAACTCGGATTTTGATGATCCGCCCCTCCATTCTTATCAGAAATGAATTCCCTATCTTCCATCTCGGGAATATTTAGATTTTAAGCTCGTTTAGGAGGTGAAAACAACCCAACAGTAAAAATCAGGAAGAATTCAAGAGGAATTTTGTCAGTTTTCAGCCATGACCTAGCTCTCCTTTTAAGCTGCATCTTTTAGCTCGTTAATCCGATTGATGTGATTTTTTAGTATGTTATACTAAACATCTATACGAAACTTTTGGCATGTAGCTCATACTTAAATTACTTACCAAATGCTCCCAGCTGTTCTTCCAATCTTTGGTGACCTTTTGGATATCGTCTGACCATGTTGAAGAGATATGATTGGTCAAAGCCAAAGACGGGACGTCGGTGATAGGTGTCTAAAACACATAGATTTATATTTATTGTTTATGCTTTCTTTGTTACTTTTCTTGTAAATTATGTATCTTATTTTTGCTTTTGAGTTTATCAGATGCAATGGAGTCATTTGGAGCAAAAGGAGGAGAAATCGCTCATTTTAACACAAAAAGGACAAAAAGATCGATTCACGTGCGAGTTACATTTGGAGCCAGCTAATTTTGCATAAGGAGTGAAGAATGAACTGCCAGTTCCTCGCAACTGGCAGTTGGACAAGAAAGCGAATAGGCTGTCAGTTATCTGCCAAATAATTTCAGGTGGCCCTTATTGTAATATTGGGTTTCAATAACAACCCTACCTAATTACTTAGGTCAAAATGAAGAAATTTGGGCTCATTTCCTTTCTTCTTTCTTCTTCACTGCCGCACCAAGATTACTGCCCTAGTCAAACCATGTCGGTGCCATGGGTTCTGTTGGGTCTTCACCGAAGTTATTTGTCAAATCTTCAGGATATGAACCACACAAGAGAGGAATCGGTGTTTGGCAGATTCATGGCTGAACTCAAGATTGATTGAGATAAATTTGTGATGTTCTGGGTTCTCAGAGTAGGGTTTGGTGAAATTGAAGTCACGGAGAAGATATGGTGGTAATTGAGATGAAATTCGAGATGGGTTTGATTCTCTAGTGGAAGTTATGAAGAACCTGAAGAAATTGGAGTTTTCTGATGTCGAGAAGAACAAGGAGATGCTGCTGCTGCTGATTTAAAAGATGGAGTTTGAACTGAGATTAAGCAGATAGGGTATGTGGTTGTTCAAATGGTGGTGAACTTAAATGGGTATTGCAGCTGGAGTTGGAACTTGAGATAGAGATTAAATTGGTGTTTCTGGTGGTTTCATTCTGTCTGAGAATGGCTCGAGGCAATGATGAAGTTGCAGGAATAAATTGAGTCAGTGCAGTTAATGATGCTATGGGTTGCATGGGTGTTATAAATGTATGTTAAGACAGGTCCGAGCTGAAGGCAATGAAGAAATGGATGCTGTGCAGCTGCAATTGGGACTTAGTTTGTAGAAGACTACATGATTACAGTTAAGAGCACCATGGAGTTTGCTGGTATCTGGATAAGTGGTTCAATGATGGTACAGGTTGGTCAATGGTGCAGGACTGAGGAGATGCTTGTCTGGTGATGCAGGAAATGGTGAACTACAGCTGCATAGGACTTGCAGGTTGTGTCGCAGCTGTGTTGTGCTGAGTTCGAGAATACAGTGAACGGAGAATCTGTGTTGACTATTGAAGGATGAGAAATTGTGTTGTTGGTGGTTGCTGCTCAAGGTCAAGACCAAGAAATTGAGAATGAGGAGAGTTGGTTGTCAGATAGTTGCCATGGGTTTATGGTTGAATAAGAAGGATACTTGGAGTGAAACTGATGCCAATTGCAGTTAAATGTAATGGCTTGGAAGTGCTTGCACTGGAGTTTGGTTGCAGCCACAGTTGATGGGATTTTCGGTTGCTGCAGTATGAAGAATGAGATTAGTGGTTGTGTGCGGAAGAAATTGGTGGTGACTGATGAATTGAAGCAGTATTGCAGAGGCTGAAGTGTTGGCGTTGTTGGTAGTTAATTGAAGCTACAGATGGTACTTGAATGGCATTGCAGGTGCAGAATCTACAACAAATGGAAGTGCATATGACTAGGTAATGGCTCAGCTGAATCGAAGCAATGCATAAGTTGGTGCTGGGATTAGATGCATGTTAGGGCAGGAGATTACATGCTCAGTATTTTAGAGATGGGCCTGTATTAACCGGGTTGTAGCTACTGATGGGCCTGAAACTGAACTGGACTTGCCTTGGCCAGAAACTGAGTTGTGAGGCGGATACAAGAGTTGGCCGACAATCAGAAGTGGAAGCTATATAAGCTCTTTAGGGTTATATTCTTGTGGGTATCTTATCTTTTCTTCTACTTTAGTTCTAGGGTTTAGAAACATGAAACCTTTTCTTTTCTCCTTGTTATGAACTCCATGAACATGAGTAGTTAATTTTATTATTGGTTTATGGATTAAGTTGATTTCACATAACATGATTTTGGGTTTAATGAATTAGTTTTGTCTCATATTTATCGTTCATGATTCTCTGAAAATATAGTTGTATGATTGACGTATTACAACATGATTGAGTATTTGTTTTGTCAAGTTGCAAATTGGTAGAACTCATATTCATATCTATAGCTAGTTTAGGATTAATCATCGAGCGATAATCCTTGAACACAAGTAGCATAAAAATGATTGTAGGTTATAGTGATATATCCTTGTAATCATACAAGAACCATGACTTTTGTTCGAATTGTTTGCGCAATGTATTTCAATTGCATTGATTAGCCTAAATTCATGAATCTTAATGCTCCATGCGAATTGAACTTGATTAGCGCAAGGCGTTAGGTTATTCTTTTGGTAGAATTCATACTTGCATCGTTTTACATGTATGTGTGATGATAAGAGGAAATTGCGGGATATTCTTTCGACTAGGTATCTTAGGGATTTTGATAATGAGAGATTAAATATCAATTCTAGTTATTAAGACAAGAACGTGTTAGTGAATGAAAACGAAATTCTTGACCAATACTTTCACATCCTTGATTTACGTGTTTACTTTTCATTGTTTTGCTTTTATTTTATTTTAGTTTATATAAAAATCATAAAACCCCCATTGTTTTATATAGGAAACCATAACATATTGACAACCTAAGTCCTCTCTGTGGGAACGATCATTTCTTTCCCTTGCTTCATTATATATTTTGAGTAGTAAGAAAGTGTAATTATTTTTGACGCCTACGACGACGATCAAATTTTGGCGCCGTTGCCGGGGAGGCAGCGGGTTGTTATTTGTTTTTGGTTTCTTATTTTTGTTTTTATTTTTGTTTTAGTTTTTCTTATTCTTTGGTTCTTAACCGTGTTTTGAGAATCTTGTTTCAGGTACCAATTTCTACGGACGGAGCATTTTGGAGAAATCAATACGGCTTTCAACCTCAACAACATGACAACTATCACCCTTATGGGGAGTACCATCAAAGCCAATCCTTTGGTTATGATCAATACTCCAAGTACTCTTTTAGTTATTCTCATACATTCCAACCTTCTTATGGTGGGTATGTAAGTGAGCAACTACAAAGAGAGGATGATATTTGTGCTCCTATTAATATTTCCTCTAATTTGGTAGATGAAATGCAACAATTTATGGTCAGCATGGAGTCAGTTCGTAGACAACCAAGCATGGAACTAGTTTTATCGACTGAGTGTGCTCATACTATGTTTGGCCAATTTCTGTTCGTAGTTATGATCATTCACCCATTCAAAGGGAATATAACTGGCCTAGCAATACTGAAGTAAGTAATTCTACTTTTGCCTTGTCGAATGAGATTTACGAACAAATGGAACACTATATTCAGAATTTGGATGGATCATTCTAAGAGCTTCAAAAAGGTGTTTCCAACTTAAGAAAGGGCATTGATGAATACAAAGAGGGAATAGATGATTGTGTTAAAAAGGTCCAACCTTTGGGGTCTTCCGTTGATAATTGTGTAGTTAGATCAACTCTTGATCTTAATAATGATCATTCACCTATTCAAAAGGATGAGTTTGAGATTAGCAACATTAAATTCAGCGAGAATCAATCTTATGTTAACTATGAAAGTGATGATGATTATGAAGATACATCGCTTGAACCAACTCATGGTGACATTCCCCAAAGGTGTACAACGAAATATTTTTGGGATCAAGATGAAGACGAAGAGGAATATGATGACACTAGTGTAGCTTACTTAAGCCTTGATATTTATAATGATCAAGAACCTATTCAAAAGGTATATCCTGAGGATGATGCAAGGAGTGTTCTTTATGGACAATATTGCATCCGCAAAAGAGTATGTGCCTTACAACAAAGAGGAGTGTGTTGAGAATGAAACCGTTGTGACCAATATTGTGGAAGACCCAATTGAGCGTGCAAAGGATTGTAATGAAGATGTTGGTGCCGAGATTTTGGTTAAGGCAGAAAAGGACGAAGAATGGTTGCAAGGTTTGATAGAGGACCATGATCTACAAGAGGTGAATAATTCACTTGAGTTTTTCAAGGATGAAGAGGATTCCGCGCTACAAGAGATTGTGCGAGGTTTGTCTAACCCTTTGCATATTGATTCTTCTCTTTTACCTCTTATTGGTTTGAATGTATGTGCTTCGGAAACATTGTTAAATGACTTTGTTTCTCGGTATCCACCATTAGAAACATTAGATTCTCATGCTATGCAGGTTTTGGAACAAGAAATCGTGACAATTCCCGAATTCTATGTTTTTTATACACTTCCAAGTTTGGAAAAGAATAAGTGTGGAGGAAACTTTTATCGGTTAATAACTTCGTTTCTATTTTATATTACTAATATTTGTGCGAAGCTAGTGTTTGCAAAACAGGTGTTATGGGTGGATCCCCAACTTTTCCGATTATTGGTGTATGGAGAATCCGTCTTGCAAGTCGGGCTGACGACTTTAAACCAAGCGCTAAATGGGAGGCAACCCACTGGTTTTGTGTATCTATCTATATCTTTTTATTTCTCAAGTTTTTATCTTTATTTTTCTTATTTTGGATATTTGCATATCAAAACTCCAATTTTTAGAGATTTTTGAACAATTTAGAATAAACACTAGCCTTTCTAAGTAGATGGAATTTTTTTCTTGTCGATGAGGTATATATTGGCTGAGTTGGGATTAGATGCCAACTAAATAGTTTGTTTAGTGTTTATCCTCTATTGTTCAGAAATAACTATGAGTTGGAGTATCAGTTTTTATTATGCATTTTTATTTTCTTATTGTGTATATATATATCATGTTATGAATTTCCCATCTTGAAATTTACTTTGAATGACCAAATTTTACATTGAGGACAATGTAAAGTTTAAGTGTGGGGGAGTGTTCTCATATAGAGTTTTTAGCCTTGTTAGTTTTCCCTTGTGTTTTTTTTTAAAAAAAAAGTAGAAAAACTTAAAAAGAAAAAAAGAAAAAAAAGAAAGAAGAGAAAGTCTAGCAACTTGTGCCTTACACTAATGGAAACATCGTGGTTGTAGGAGTTGAGGAACCCATTAGTAGAGTCTATTCATGTGAAAACGAACAAAATATAAAAATAAATAACATGTTAGTTGTCACCATATATCGGAATCGTCACCATATCATGTTCTATTTTTATTTTTCCATATTTATCTATTGTTTATCTAAGTGATTTGGTGGGGCACCAACATCGAATTGTTATCACTGCTAGGATGGAATAGAGTGATTGAGTTACTACAAAAAAAAAAAGACCAGACCAATTTGACCAAACGGTGTACAAAAAAAAAATTGACACTTTGATAGCAATATGTGTGTGTTATCCCTGTCTCCGTCGCCCAAACAAGCGTGGAATGCAGGATCCATGGGAATTACCATGTAATCTGCTGACAAGAATCATGCACTTGGATTCAAAAAGATCCAATCATGTTGTCGATTTGATTAAAAAAAATTGAAAAAGAAGAAAAAAAGAAGAAAAAAAAATATTATTATTGTGTTGATTAAAATCAATTATTGGTTCCCTTGTATATTCCAGTGAATTGGTCTAGAATTAAGTTTGTCGACCGCTGGTTCACTTGTATATGCCAGCTGTGTTGATATTAGAATTCAGACCAGTAGCTCAATCCAATAGGATTTTTAGGTTTGTTTTGGCAGTGACCTTCAGACATATATGGGAAACACCGTTCACCTTAGTAAATAGTCCGCTACCATCTACTTTCTATATCCATCTTCTTAATCTTTTCATGTGATTGTGGTTGATTAGATTCCGAGTATTGTGGTTGTGTTCAACTTTCCGAATGAAGCTATATCACTAATTTATGAATTGGATTTGAAAGTGGGTACTTCCTCTTGTAATCATTGATAGTATGCCAATTAATAAAAATATTTAGTGCGATTCTTAAATTTTCACAGGTGGCTGGAGTTTGGAAGTATAGGTTTTGTAGGTACACCTCTTGTAAACCTTCACGAGACTATAACTCGTCCACTAGGGACACCTAGGGGTTTAAAGGCTTGTTATACGTGCTAAGTGTGACCGTAACCTCGAGGACACGGAGTTTTATGTATGTTTTAGAATTGTTTTGTTTGATTTGCGCGATGACTAGCAAAGTCTTAGTGTGGGGGAATTTGATAGGTGTCTAAAACACCTAGATTTATATCTATTGTTTATGCTTTTTTTGCTACTTTTCTTGTAAATTATGTATCTTATTTTTGTTTTTGAGTTTATCAGGTGCAATGGAGTCATTTTGAGCAAAAGGAGGAGAAATCACTCATTTTAACACAAAAGGGACAAAAAGATCGATTCACATGCGAGTTACATTTGAAGAATGAACTGTCAGTTCCTCGCAACTGGCAGTTGGACAAGAAAGCGAATAGGTTGTCAGTTATCTGCCAAATAATTTCAGGTGGCCCTTATTGTAATACTGGGTGTCAATAACAACCCTACATCACTACTTAGGTTGAAATGAAGAAATTTGGGCTCATTTCCTTTCTTCTTTCTTCTTCACTGCCGCACTAAGACCACTGCCCTAGTTAAACCACGCCGGTTCCATGGGTTCTGGTGGGTCTTCACCAAAGTTATTTGTCAAATCTTCAGGATATGAACCACACAAGAGAGGAATCGGTGTTTGGCAGATTCATGGCTGAACTCGAGATTGATTGAGATAAATTTGTGATGTTCTGGGTTCTCAGAGTAGGGTTTGGTGAAATTGAAGTCACAGAGAAGATATGGTGTTAATTGAGATGAAATTCAAGATGGGTTTGATTCTCTAGTGGAAGTTATGAATAACCTGAAGAAATTGGAGCTAGGACAAGATGTTTTGGAGAAATGTTCCACACTTGATATTGTGGATTCTCATTCAATATAAAGAGCCGTAAACGTCTATTATTACAGAAGATATTGCAAGATTGTATACCAAATATACAAGATTGACAGACATTAGAATGTCGACATAATATGACAGCTATAACCAGAAGCTGCTTGTTTGCTACTCTTTCACGCACAAAGTGATAATCAATTTCTATGTGCTTCATACGAGCATGAAAAACTGGATTGGCAGTGAGATATGTAGCCCCTAAATTGTCACACCAGATTGACGGAGCTCTTACTTCAACACCAAGTTCTTTTAGCAAAGATTGAAGCCAGATTAGTTCAGAAGTTTCTATGGCTATGCCTCTATATTCTGCTTCAGTGCTCTACTTGGAAACAGTTTATGTTTCCTTGCGCTCCAAGATACAAGATTGTTGCCAAAATAGATGCAGTATCCACTAGTGGATCGGCGATCATCGAGACTTCCAGCCCAATCAGAGTCAGAGTAGGCATGAAGACTGATATCTGAAGATTTTCGCAAAACCAAACCATGTTGAACTGTGTGTTTGAGATACCTAAGTATGCGTTTGATTAGCTCCCAATGCTCGATGTAAGGGTCTTGCATGAACTGGCACACTTTGTTTACTGCGACAACAATATCAGGCCGAGTGAGATGTAGATACTGCAATGCTCCACAAACACTTCTATAAAGCGTTGGATCCTGAAATCTTTGTGTACCCAATCTGCTGATTTTAGTGTTCACAGCCAAGGGAGTAGCAACTGGTTTTGCAGCATCCATCTTGGTCCGTTTAAGCTGATCAGTGATGTCTTTTTGTTGACTCAACAAAACTGAATCTTTTTGCTTAATAACTTCTATCCCCAAGAAGTAGCTGAGGTCACCTATATCTTTGATTGCAAAAACAGAATTCAGAGCAGATATTAGGTTTGTAATAAAAGAAGAATTGGAACCTGTGATGATAATGTCATCAACATATATTAAGACATAAATGACTCCATCTGAATTCTTCTTGATAAATAGTGAATTGTCTGCAACAGATCCTTTGAAACCCAGCTCAACTAGGTACGTGCTAAGCCTTGAAAACCAAGTGTGTGGAGCTTGCTTGAGGCCGTAGATTGACTTGTTCAACTTGCAAACGTGAGTTGGAAAGTCAGGATGAATATAACCAACTGGTTGCTCCATATAAACATCTTCTGTCAGAACACCATGCATGAAAGCATTCTGAACATCTAATTGTCGCAAGGACCAACCATTTGCCACAACAATGGACAAGACAAGTCTTATAGTGCTTGGTTTAATCACAGGACTGAAGGTTTCATCATAATCAAAACCTTCTCTTTGATTGAAGCTTTAGCTACTAGTCGAGCTTTGGGTCTGTCAATTGTACCATCTGCTTTCTGTTTAACCTAAAAAACCATTTCGAGCCAATCAAATTCATCCATGGTTCATCTGGTACGTAGCTCCACGTACCATTACGAATATGAGCATTAATCTCATCATCCATGGGAGGTATCCATATTGGATTTTTCGATGCTTCTGTATACGACGATGGAGTGGTGAGTGATGTCTCTGGAAGTGGATACTTTGTTTCTGTAAGACAAAGCTTGTTGACTGGTTTTTTGATACCATGTCTAGCTCTAGTGATCATATGATGCTGTGTAGGTGGTGCAGGTGGAGCCGGTGGAGCTGGTGGAGCTAATGGAGCCGGCTGCAACATAAATGGTTGTGGTGCTGCTGAAGTGGTTGTTTATGCAGAAGGGATTGTTGTAGTAGATTCTGGTGATGTTATGTTTAAAGTTGGATGCACATTATCCATATTTGGAGATAGAGGTGGTGACTGCAAAATATCCGTACCAGGCGACATTGGTGGAGTATGTAGCAGAGGAGAGGATGGTTGAGAAACAATATTCTCATGAGATGAATTAGAAAAAGTGGGTGATGCAAATATTTTCGTGGATATGGATGGCCTGGAAATGGGTTTAGTGATACATACATGTTGCTTGGCAGCAAATGGGAAGCTTGTTTCTACGAACTTGACGTGTCGAGAGATATACAACCTTCCTGTAGGTACATGTAAACATAGATATCCTTTGTGCACGCCACTGTAACCAATGAATACACACGGTAATGATCTTGGTTCAAGCTTATCAGAGACATATGTGCGAAGGCATGGGTAACATAGACAACCAAAAACCTTTAGAAAGGAGCAGTCAGGTTTTTTGTTGCATAGGAGTTGGAGTGGAGATTTAGCTTCATGTTGGGATGCAGGCAGTCTGTTAATAAGATAACATGCAGTTGAGAAAGCTTCTACCCAGTATGATTTTGGCATGGAGGCATGAAACAAGAGAGCTAATCCTGACTCAGTGATATGTCTAATGCGTCTTTCAGCAATGCCATTTTGAGCAGATGTGTGAGGACATGAAAATCTATGTATAACACCAGAATTATTAAGGAAAGAAGTAAACTTCCTAAACTCTCCACCATTGTCAGATTGAAAAACCTTGAGTTTATGATCTATTTGATTTTCTATCAGCTTTTTGAATTGAATAAAGATGGGAAAAGCATCTGATTTTCTAACGAGTGGATAAATCCAAGTATAGTGTGAGTAAACATCTAGAAGAAGAAGATAATATCTAAAACCATCTTTTGAAACATGTGGTGCAACCCATAAATCAGCAACAATTAAACTCAACGGTTCATCAATAATTGTACTACTAGTAGGAAATGGAAGTTTATGGCTCTTGCTCATATGACAAGAGTGACAATAATCAAACTTCTTATTTGAAACAGGAAGCGAAAGATTTTTAATCATCCTAAAAACAGTGCGAAGCATTGGGTGACCCAATCTTTGATGCCATAGAGGGACCGTATTGGATAGTAGAGCAGCTGGTGTTGTATGTTGAATCTCTCGAACAACATCAAAGACATGGAGCCCATTCTTAAGTCTATCTTGCAACAGGGTTGTCCCCGACTGGATTTCCTTCACAACAAAAGAAGTTGCATAGAATTCAAAGAAAACGTTATTATCTTTGCAGAATTTAGAGACCGAAAGTAAGTTGGTCTTTATTTGAGGGACATGGAGAATATTGTTTAACTGAAAGGATCTGTTATTATGAGTAAGGGACGCATTACCAATATTTTCGATATGGAGAGCCTCACCATTTCCTATGCGCACTTGTTCAGTGCCATCGTACTCATGCCGAATGTTGAGATTGTTGAGATTTGCAGTCAGGTGATGAGTTGAACCTGTATCAGTCACCCAGTTGTTATCAGCAGGACCACCATGGAAAGCCAAGTATGCAGCTGGTTGTTTTTTCTTGTTGTCCGCTTTGTTACGAAACCAACAGAATCGATCATCGAGATTCTTGCGTTTGCAGATCTCACAAGGACCTTCACCTTGATACATGTTTCTAGGCTGACGGTTGGATTGATTTTGTGGAAGATTGTTTGGATATATCCTTTGATCTTGCTTCTGAAATGGTCTGGAGTTTGATGAGGCAACAACATTGGCTAGCGGTTGTTGCAAAACGACTAACTGTTGTTCAAGACAGAGATCAAATGAAAGCAGATGAGCTTGAAAAGTATCCATGTCGATCTTGTCGACAGTTCTTAAGGCTGTGACAATGGAGTCATAAGCCTGATCTAGTCCAGATAGAATTGATTCCTGCATATCTTCTTCAGAGAGAGGTTTTCCAGATGCTGCAAGTACATCAAAAAGTTGCTTAGTTTTCGAGAAATAATCTTGCATTGAGTTGTTACCTTTGCGAAGACTGTGTAGTCGTCTTTTCAGGTTCATTTGATGAGCTTTGGTTTTTGGTGCATATCTCCTTTGAAGGGCTTCCTATACAGCTTGTGATGTTGAGAGACCTGCAACTCGACCTTCTCATTCTAATGTCTGTCAATCTTGATGTTTTGGTGAAATGTTCCACACTTGATATTGTGGATTCTCATTCAAAATAAAGAGCCGTAAACGGCTATTATTACAGAAGATATTGCAAGATTGTATACCAAAAATACAAGATTGAGAGACATTAGAATGTCGACATAATATGACAGTTATATCTTAGAAGGATACAACTGTACTTACGTCTCTGAATGAGTGAGGATAGCTGTATCCTTAACAATTGGAGTTTTCTGATGTCGAGAAGAACAATGAGATGCTGCTGCTGATGATTTAAAAGATGGAGTTTGAATTGAGATTCAGCAGATAGGGTATGTGGTTGTTCAAATGGTGGTGAACTGAAATGGGTATTGCAGCTGGAGTTGGAACTTGAGATTCAAGGGTTCGAGAGATTAAATTGGTGCTTCTGGTGGTTTGATTCTGTGTGAGAATGGCTCGAGGAAATGATGAAGTTGCAGGAAGAAATTGAGTCAGTGCAGTTAATGATGCTATGGGTTGAATGGGTGTTATAGATGTATGTTAAGACAGGTCTGAGCTGAAGGCAATGAAGAAATGGCTGCTGTGCAGCTGCAATTGGGACTTAGTTTGTAGAAGACTACAGGATTACAGTTAAGAGCACCATGGAGTTTGCTGGTATCTGGATAAGTGGTTCAATGGGGGTACAGGTTGGTCAGTGGTGCAGGACTGAGGAGATGCTTGTCTGGTGATGCAGGAAATGGTGAACTACAGCTGCATAGGACTTGCAGGTTGTGTCGCAGCTGTGTTGTGCTGAGTTAGAGAATACAGTGAACAGAGAATCTGTGTTGACTATTGAAGGATGAGAAATTGTGTTGTTGGTGGTTGCTGCTCAAGGTCAAGACCAAGAAACTGAGAATGAGGAGAGTTGGTTGTCAGATAGTTGCCACGGGTTTATGGTTGAATAAGAAGGATACTGGGAGTGAAACTGATGCCAATTGCAGTTAAATGTAATGGCTTGGAAGTGCTTGCACTGAAGTTTGGGATTTGCGGTTGCTGCAGCCACAGTTGATGGGATTTGCGGTTGCTTGCAGCCACAGTTGATGGGATTTGCGGTTGCTGCAGTATGAAGAATGAGATTAGCGGTTGCATGCGGAAGAAATTGGTGGTGACTGATGAATTGAAGCAGTATTGCAGAGGATGAAGTGCTGGCGTTGTTGGTAGTTAATTGAAGCTACAGATGGTACTTGAATAGCATTTCAGGTGCATAAGCTACAACAAATGGAAGTGCAGATGACTAGGTAATGGCTCAGCTGAATCGAAGCAATGCAGAAGTTGGTGCTGGGATTAGATGCATGTTAGGGCAGGAGATTACATGCTTAGTATTTTAGAGATGGGCCTGTATTAACCGGGCTGTGGCTACTGATGGGCCTGAACTGAACCGGACTTGGCTTGGCCAGAAACTGAGTTGTGAGGAGGATACAGGAGTTGGCCGACAATCAAAAGTGGAAGCTATATAAGCTCTTTAGGGTTCTATTCTTGTGGGGATCTTATATTTTCTTCTACTTTTGTTCTAGGATTTAGAAACATGAAACCTTTTCTTTTTCTCCTTGTTATGAACTCCATGAACATGAGTAGTTAATTTTATTATTGGTTTATGGATTAAGTTGATTTCACATAACATGATTTTGGGTTTAATGAATTAGTTTTGTCTCATATTTATCGTTCATGATTCTCTGAAAATATAGTTGTATGATTGACGTATTACAACATGATTGAGTAGTTGTTTTGTCAAGTTGCAAATTGGTAGAACTCATATTCATATCTATAGCTAGTTTAGGATTAATCATCGAGCGATAATCCTTGAATACAAGTAGCATAAAAATGATTGTAGGTTATAGTGATATATCCTTGTAATCATGTGAGAACCATGACTTTTGTTCGAATTGTTTGCGCAATGTATTTCAATTGCATTGATTAGCCTAATTTCATGAATCTTAATGCTCCATGGGAATTGAACTTGATTAGCGCAAGGCGTTAGGTTATTCTTTTGGTAGAATTCATACTTGCATCATTTTACATGTATGTGTGATGATAATAGGAAATTGCGGGATATTCTTTCGACTAGGTATCTTAGGGCTTTTGATAATGAGAGATTAAATATCAATTCTAGTTATTAAGACAAGAACGTGTTAGTGAATGAAAACGAAATTCTTGACCAATACTTTCACATCCTTGATTTGCGTGTTTACTTTTCATTGTTTTGCTTTTATTTTATTTTAGTTTATATAAAAATCAGAAAACCCCCATTATTTTATATAGGAAACCATAACAAATTGACAATCTAAGTCCTCTCTGTGGGAACGATCCTTTCTTTCCCTTGCTTCATTATATATTTTGAGTAGTAAGAAAGTGTAATTATTTTTGACGCCTACGACAGCGATCAGTCGGCGAACATAATGGCACCTCATTGGTTTCTCAAACTTGAATCTAACCGATCAATTTGGCTGGCCAAGTTGGACGGCTGTGATTGATTTAAGACTACCATGGGCGGTAATAACCTAATTAAGACCCTTTTCAGGCGGCTCGACTAGCTTACTTTGGCTAGCAATTGCGGATGCTGCATGCGTGCTAGGAGAGTTCTGATTGGCTGAAATAACAGAGGGTTGGTCGATGAGTATCATGGAGCTTGTTTGGTCACACCGGGAGAAGTCCAATCCCGTTAAATTTGTCGGGCATGATCGTTTTAAGACTGACATGGACAGTCTAGTTTTAATTTCTTAAGAAATTAAGCGCGTCGTCCAACCAACTTCTAACTTTAATTAAGAGTATAAGCTGCGACTTTGGAGCGATTTGATTGGTCGATGGGAAAGAGGGGCTGACAGACAATGATATAGGGCATGGGCGGTCGGCCATAGGAGGCGCCAGCTAGGGAAAACCGTCCGACCAAGCGGTGCGGTCGCGCCCCCTTTTGTTGCTGCTTTTATTTGTCGCAGTTTCCCTTTATTTCTTGTTTTCCAACTTTTGGTAGGATCCTGCTCCTACTAATCCATAATGGATCAATTTCCTAGTTTGCCTAGGTTTAGTCTCGACCAATAGGGATCGAGATATTGCGCAGACCGCAAAAACCTAATTTTTGTAAATTGATAAAATTAGGTTAGAAAATTGAATTTTGCGAGCTAACACAAAATTAATTAATTTTGGTGAATTTTGCGCGTCGACACAAAATCACTAATTTTTATCTCAGAGAGCAGTGCAACTTGCGTGTCTCTAATTGAGTATTTTCATGCACATCTTAATCCTGACACTTCGGGAAACTCATGCTGCTCAGCTGCGAACGAACATTAGTTGTCATATCATGTCAATATTAAGAGTTCAGCTGTGGACATAACATAGGGAAAATACTCAGCAAGCCATGCATTAGTGAATAATGCAGGTGGGAGATAAATAAAATTTTCAAGGATTTTTGCAACCAACACTATTCTGAATAAATTTCATATATAAGTATATTGAATTGCTCAATACTTATGTAAGCAAAGAGGCATAGGAACTCATCACTTCTAAATGGCTCTATTTCTTTGCAGAATGACGACACATTAAATACAGGGTTTTACAATTTTATCCCTGAACTAAAAACCCCCATCAACATTAAGTCCCTTGCTTTGTACGTAACAGGGACATTATTGCTGGGTAAGCACTAGATGGTGACATTCGAAAATAAAATTGAAAAGACGAAGCAGGTAGATATTACCAGGAAAATTCTAATCGTCCTTCAACAGTGGGACCACGCGGCCAGTTGCCTTCGTAGTAGCGTGTTTCTAGCTCGGTTATGGATATGACTGCGGTGGGCCCAACCATCTATTCCCGTTCATGGAGCAAGAAGGAATCATTCTTATGTTCAAACTCTGGAAACTCCGTTCGTATAAAAGGGGTATCGACCCTCTCTTTTTTTGTTGCTCGTCCGGCTCTGTGCTTTCGTCTGCAGCTGTCGACTCCTCTTCATCACTGTCAGCAGCTTCATCACGAGCGTGCCAATCGTCAGTGGCAAGGTAAGTACATCTTATTTTTTTTTCTTCTTCTTGCAAGTATGAACTTTAGTTGTACGTATAACTTCCACGACTTTGAAATTTCATCCAATCCTGAGTGGAATCCTGGAGATATTTTGGCTGCTAAGCCAGGAGGCATTAATGATTCCAAAGACATGCCAAATATAGATGATGAATTCTTCTAAGTGTCCTATACGACTATTATGACTCATCCTAATCACGTGATGATTCTTCTTTCTGGACCAAAAGGTGTAGAAGTTGTACCATCGATCTTCTCCGGAATGTGTAATAAGGTCTTGTCTCCAGAAAAATGAGTATCTAGCCTCTCCAGTGGATTTAAAAATTTTCCAAACTCCATTGCGCTCCTGGGATGGATGGATGAGATATATGTTCGACAATGATCAAGTCAGGACTAATCTTGGAGAGTGTAGCTGTGTTGTTGATCCTTATGATTGCAAGAGGCCTTGAGTTTAAGTTGTTTGGTGTCTGTACTGAGTCACAATTAAAACTTTCTTTAAACTCCTGAGCATTGACTAGAAAGAAATTGTATTTATTCTTACTCTTTAGATCATAGGCATATTCTTTCCCTTCTGATTGCGATGATGATATGCTTGGAATGCTTGTATGGGCAAAATCTTCCGGAGCCGTTGGGTGATGTAGACGAGCTGAGAGGCGTTTCGTTGACGACGTGCTGCTATCAAATCTTCAAGGAATTCGTTCCAAGCGACATCCTTTGAACCATCTTCTGAATCTTGGATTGTTGTATGGAATGGGCTGCGATGAGCAGTCCCAAGTTAGACTTCTATTTGGTTACTAGAGCTGTATTTTGAGTCGGCGTGTGAATACAATGTGGTCTTGTAAGGAGTTGTAGATGCGTACTATATATGATGGCATGGTCGGATATGTTAAGATATCTCTGCGACGTACTTTTGGAGGGCAAATAAATTCTCATAAAATTTACGGCGCTCTGGTTGTCTATCTTCTATGAGCTGGGGAGATTTTCAACGGTGAAAGGATCTTATGCAATCCTTCAATCCCCCAAGTATGATTCACGTGATTTTTCGTATGCAGTTGTGCTTCATGCAACAGTCAATGGGAATTTTCTTGTTTGTTGAAGAGTCTCGGAACGTTCACATGAACTGTAGTTCTGTTTTACTGTTGATCATCAGGCGGGTCCCATGATAGTAATTCTGCAGCTGAGGTGTGTCGTATTTAGCTTTGCTCAAGGGTGATACGACTATAAGTATCTCTGGATTTTCCTTTGGGGTCTTTGATGCACGTGTACGACTTCATGTTGAGAAATTCTTGCGGCTCGTAAAGCTTTGACAGTGATGATGTTGACATCTGATTCAACATCAATAAACGTCTTCTCAAATTCAACTTGCCCGATGTGGACGGTTGTAAGGAGTCCCCGGTTGGACTTCATATCATTCTTGTTAATCTCGGTCTCAGAGACAGGTTTATATGGAGCTGCGGGTTTTTTCGGCAAAGGATAAGTGTTACCCGAAATAACCTGGTTGAGGGACGTGAATGCATCCCGTGCTGGAAGTCCCCAGGTGTAATTATCCTGAGCCTATTTTCTCCTGAAAGATATACTTCCATTGCATTTGCTGGTAAGGTGGTTGACGAATTGACGAAAGCGGCAATCTTTTGGATCTGTCATTTGTTGTTCAATGGGCGGGAGTCGCACTTGATAGACATGTATTGTATCTAAACTTCTGGCAGCCCATGCACCCCTTCCATAGGAAATTGGAAATCTAGAAACACCAAATCTGACTTTGTTGGCGATGTGGTTATTGATGCGCATCTTCGTGCAGGCCTTGGGCAGGCGGTCCTGAGTTCTGAGTGGGTGATGTGGCAGACATGATGTTGTTGGTATGTGTGGCTTGCTGAGGCGCGACTTTCCTTTTTAATTCTTCATTGATAACATCGCTTATGAATGGCTGAACCAAATAATGCTTGTTGGTCAGGCGCCTTCCAGACAGGAAGGTGATGATATCCTTACGCTACATCTTTGAAGAGTGGTGAAATTGTTACGGTTATGACTTCTTGGTTGAACGTCTCTTCTGAGTTGAAGAGGTCCTTGACAGTGAAGGGATTCCGTGTTGAGCCTCAGTCCCCAAGTGTGGTTTATGTGGTTCTATCTTGTATGGTCGGTGGGTTGACCATGATAAAGATATCACCATCTTGCCTCTGTACTGGTGACTCTATTACTTCCTCCATGGGAAAATAAAATATGCAGAAGTTCGGATTACCTTTGTCTGTATAGGTTGTTGTTATGGTGAAGCTTTGGCTGGTATCAACAAACGAGCATCAACGGTTCTTGGTAGTAGCTGTGATCAGAAGAGACTGCATTTTCGTGGAAATAAAACAGGTTGGCTGGAGCTTGGATGTCTACGGTCACGATCCTTGACAAGGAGGAGTGGTGGCTACGGACACGAACCCGGCAGGGAGAGAAATGGTGACTACGAGCACAGACCTGGCAGGGAGAGGCGTCGTAGCTACGGGCATGAACTTGGCAGGGAGAGGTGTGGTGATGGTGGTCATGGGCTTTGGTAACACCGACCACGAATCTTGGATGAGCGGAGAGGCATAAGTAGTGGTAGCTACGTCCACGAGTGTTAGAGCATAGCTCGGTTGAACCCACCAAGCGTTGGTATGTCAAGTTTGGTTGTCATATTTTAGTGAATCAAAACTCATCTAAGAGTCGCTTGATTATGTAACTAGAGACAACTTCGTATAGGTTAGACTAGAAAGTCTAGGATTATGAGACATACAAGTATTACTCGAAGACCTGAAGAATGTAAATAAGTAACAAGCTACAACGACGACATCATCCTTCCTCTTGAGGTTAGTAATATTGACTTGAACTATTTCATTCCTAACGTATCTTTCAAGTCGTGTTATATTGAAAACATAACTGCGAAGCTGTGAATGATTATACTCTAGTAGTGAGACGTGATCACATGATCATAGTGTTAAGGAATTAGAATACGAAGTATAACGCTTATATTTTTAACTTCGTATATATGACATCGACATAATAGTATGAATGCTATTGTGATTATGTGTATGGGTAAAGGTGAAGATTTCATCCTAGGAAACAATGTTTACATTTGTTTAAAGGAAGTACATTCATGAACTTGTTTTATCATTCGAAAGGGAAATCGCTAGGCTTATTGGTATTGTTATTCATTGCATATCTTTGGATTACCAATATGTGTGAGTTAGTAAAACCGATCATAACTTGTTATGTATCTTGGTATAACTAATTACAGTGCCTGACTTATGATTTGGTATGACTTCTTTTAGTGTAACCTATCCTACGTGATCACCTGAGATGGTATGATCGATATTTTTAATTGGTGTGACTGATCCTAGTAATTGGTGTGACCGATCACAAAAAAGTTGTGTAATCGATCCTTGTAGTGTAACCGGTCCTAGTAATTGGTGTTACCGATCCTGTTAATTGGTGTAATCGATCCTAATGACTTGTTTAACCGATCACAAGTAATACCATGAGTATATGGTAACTGATCCTGGTAATTGACGTAACCGATCCTGGTAACTGACATAACCGGTCCTGGTAACTTGTGTGTTCGATCACAAGCAAACCATATTGAGGTAGAACCGATCCTTGTGTTTGGTAAAACCGTGAACCCATGATTAGTGATTTTATATTTGATCAATCACATAGTTGTCTTGGAATACAGATGAACCAATTCTAAACTTGTTTGGAAGTGTGGTATAAACGATTCCAAGATTGTAAATATGAAAGAGGATTTACAAAGAAAAGATGTCAACGTACTTTTAACATGAAGAGTAACTCTTATCTTTTATCTTGCAAAGATATTCCTTAATAACTCAAGGAGATCCCGGTCCGAAATAAATTAAGAATCTTTTAATTAAGGCTGTTAGTTTTATATGCTTTAATTATCAGCGATTAAATGCATATGTATTGGAAAATAAAAATTGGTAATGTGCATTTACTAAATGGAGATTTTCTATTGAGATATTTCGGAAATATTGGACAAAGCATTTCCAGGAATTATGAAAACCGATTTTGGGCATTTATTGCATATCTTGAGAATATTTGGTCTTGGAAATTCCTTGGTTTCCAAACATCCTTGGTCTATAAATACCCAAGTTTGCATTTCTAGCAAATTATCCTAAGAGCCAGGCAAACTTCATCTTTTTGTTGTTTCTGGTGGAGTCGTCTATCCGGAGAGGAAAGTACCCTAATTAGGCGAAATCTCTTACGACCGCTCGTTTAAAGACTTCTGTGGGATCAAGAAGTTCTACGAGTACCGTCGATGGGAAACTAGATAATTGCAGTTTATTTTAGTTTTCGATTGATTTGATTAACGGTTGTTGAACTTTGATTGCACCTAGTTTGTTTATTCTTGAGAATTTCTGATATAAGATTCACTCAAACTAGATCGAAGTGTCGACTGGATCTTTAGAACTGTTTGTAGATCTAAAGACATCTTGTGATAATCCATTGTTAACAGACTCCATTATGTGCGTGATTGATCATAAGAGATTCAAGTGGTGTTGTGCAGGTGTTTATTGAAGATTAAAGAAGATTTTAAGACAAAGAAGATTTCTTATTTGGTTTATATATCTTTGGGTGTGCAAAAACCTTGATCGTCTGGGATCCAACTAGAATCGGATTTATTCGATTGATTAGTTGTGTAAGATCGACATCACCTTATAGTTTCTTGTTGGAATCTATATTGATTGATTGCAAATCTAAACTCTGCTACTTCAGTAGTTGTTGGATAGATTGATCTAACTAGGCAAAGGAGTTTATTAGTGAAACGGAAGAGCCTTTGTGTATGACTTGAGATATCTTCATCTAAAAGAACCAAGAGAGTTGTTACCAAATATATTTGTTGTTCCTTTACTGTTTGAAATACGATCCAAATGAATTGTTCCAGTGCGTGCACTTATTGAATATCGGAAGTGTAGGGATACTGAAGAAACTAAGTGAACTAGGTTTAGTTGCTTGGTCTCAACTATACGAAGTTGGTTTAGATTTTGTATAGCGGCTTAATTCTGAGAGTATTCAATTATGGACTAGGTCCCGGGGTTTTTTCCTGCATTTGCGGTTTCCTCGTTAACAAAATCTTGATGTGTCATTTACTTTTCCTTTCCGCAATTATAATTGTTGTTGTTATAATTTAAAGTAAATTACACAAACGTTAACTCAGTATTACTTGATAGTGATCCTATAGAGTTTGGTTAAGTCCGAACCTATTATCAAGTAATCACACTTTGATTGTTGTATTGTATCGATCTAGTATCCATAGAAGATCACACAGAGTGTGAATACCGATTTGTAGTATTGTATCGACTTTGTCCATAGACAATCACTTTCGATAAGAGGACTTACAGTGGATAATTTAAACATTGTGGTGTATTTGGGTACCCTCGTCTTTTCAACGAGCTTAGGCGAGCATAGGTGGTGATGCTATACACGACCACGAACATTAAAAGGCTTTGATCTGCCGTTATGGCCCAAAGGATGAGTTTCTTCCTTTCATATAAATCAAATATGTGAGTTTATTTGTCCTTCTATTATTTCCCCTATTTTATTTTCGGTGAAGCAACTCCCCCTGATTCCCTGCGTGTGGAAGCTCGCATATAATTGCTTGCCTGATCGTAAGTGCAAACTTGGTGTATTGACTTACTGAAAATTTCAGATTTCTGTCTTCTTGCCAAAACGGCCGCAAAATCTTCACCCGATGTCGGAACGAAGTGGTTGACCTCTCATTCTTTAGCTAAGAGGAAGATCTAACTTCTTTATAAACAATTTCTTGATTCGGAGTCCGTATGGTGGGTGAAAAGAACTTGACACCGAGAATTCAGAATTTCCCAGGAAGAATTTTGTAGGTTTTCAGCTGTCACGTAGTCAAGAGTTTCGATTTCCATTTATAGCTCATTCATCGAATTAACGTGCCCTTTTAGTATGTTGTAGAAGACTTCCATACGAATCGTTTGGTATATGTCTCACTTCAAATATTATTCACCAATTAGAGACAGTTTCAATTCTTCCATAGGGCAGTGTAAAAACGATTCTGACGGATTTCTTGCAAAACGACCTGTAACCTTTCTAAACTACATGACATGTCCTAAAACACTTTTTTAATAAATGGTTAAGTTGCTAATGGACATGTTTTATGAAATTTATGGTTTGTTCTTGAATCTCCATGCTTGAACCATTTTTTGCTATTTTATGTTTTTTCAGCGGGGGTACGACCCAAATGGAGAAAGACATGAGGAAGTCTTGGAGATTACCGTGGGTGACGTTGCTGATGAGGTGTCTCTCTTGGTGAGTTATCTCTTGATGTGTTAGCACCAGCAATAAACTTGGAAGTCGAGGGTGTTGATGGTGGTTTTTAACTTAGGGTTAAAATCGTAAAACCTTGCATCAGATGTGACGTCACTCTGCAAGGAAACGGTGCTGAGAGTACTAACCTCTCTATCGACACATTTATTGAGCCGCTCAATACACTTTTATCCAGAACACTCTGTAAATTTCGGCACCTCGCCAATACGAGACTCGCTGAGTACTTTCCTGTGCTATATTCCCAGCAGAACCCTTAATAGGTATGGCATGATGGATGTATGTTCACTCGCAGCGGAGTAGCATGAACCTCCAAGTACCAAAGTTAAGGCCACTGCAAGAAATGCTCAGACAGAAAGCACACTGCATTCTGTAGATAAAGATTTTGTATGGCAGCATACAAAATCCAGCTAATCATTGTGATAACTCGCAGAGAACTCATAAACCCAACTAATTTGCAAATTAGGGTTTCGCGCCCCGCGCAGTATACTGGACCTTGTTGGTCGAAACCATGCTTAAACAAGCTAGATAACCGAATCCACCACAACGCGCTAAAAGTGCAGCCGCGCCCTAGCATCCCAGCCCTCTTTTCGTCGACCAATCTGGTCGCTTCAAATCCACCACTGCTGGCCACGCCCTAGAATGCTGGCCCCACTTCCCGTCAACCAACCGGGTTGCTCCAAAACTTGCCACGGCCTCAAAAAGGTCGCCATACTAAGTTGGCTTCCCAAAACACGCCAGCTTCCCAAAAACGCGCTAGCTTCCCAAAAATGCCACACGCGCATGCCGCACATGCCAGCGCGAGCATGACATATGCGCTTACCAGACGCGCATGCCAGACGCGCTTACGAGACGCGCATGCCATAGGCGCATGCCAGACGCGCTTACCAGATGCGCCTGCCAGATGCGCTTACCAGACGCGCATGCCAGCCACGCTACCATGCCTCTGGCCACCAAAGGAAGGTAGCCATAATCAATGGCTACCCTTCCTCCTGAGGTGCGGATCTCAGCCGTACAAGTTCGCCACCAAGCCTGTGGCAACTTCTGGCCGCAATGCCAAATTCCACAGTTTGTGTCAAACCCTAATTTGGGCACGCCAAAGGCATGCGCAAGCCATGCCAGCACCACGGACACGCCACTGGCCGCCAAACGGAAGGTAGCCGCGATCAACGACTACCCTTCCTCCTGAGATGCAAAATCTCGGCCGTCGAAGGTCGTCACTGAACCGGAAAGCCTCTATATCTTAACTTGCCGCACATAGAAACATGCTACACATTTTCCAATGAAAACACTCGAGACATCAAAACATGTCACAAACTGGGGGATGCTCATCAGGGTATTGGTCTGGCGGTTTACAGCGTGCGGCGTGCAATACGCCCGTTACAAGAAAGTGTCATAAAGCGGGGCGGTTAGTAATGGCAAGAAGTAATGGTGAAAACGTATCCTTCATTATGGAAACATCAATTCCAGGTGTTACCCGTTACTCCTTTCTTCCATTACTCAAACGTTCCCGCTTCTACGAGACCAGGGTACGTTTTATTGCGACTTGTATAAATAGTTCTCACCTATTTCCACCAGATAACAAGTTTTTGGTCAGGAGAACAATACACATATAGAAATCACCTGGTGGATTTCCATTCAGCTCGCCAGTTCAACTTTCGGATACAAGTCGCAAAACACCCACACTTCCAGAATCGACTATTCTGGCCTCAACACTTTCTTCGCTTCCCTTCCTAAGACCAACCCTTATCCTTCACTTTGTGACCGAGGCAAGCCTGGAACGACCATTTCTTGGTTTAGGCCAGGACTGTACAGATTGATCTCTCGAATCAAAAGTACTCTCGTGCAGTATATTGTTTTTGGTTTAGATTTGTTTTTCACCCACACTCACACGAAATTACCGAAATCAGCAGAAGCGGTTTTCACCCACAAACAATTGGCGACCACAGTGGGAGATTAATCTCTCGGTTACAAATTCAACTCTCGTTTCCATCATCCTACCAGCGAATGCCATACTTTGAAGCGTCCCAAAGCGGGGTTTCAGGAGAATTGCGTCTGTGGGCTAAGGATTCTCCGCTTTACTATGGATTGTCGTGAAGATGTTCCACAGACAATAAAAGAGCAACTGGGGACTTCTCAAAACAACTAGGGCATCACGTGAAGACTCAGATTCACTCCCTGAAAACTCAGTTTTGGCGAAAGACCCTAAAACGAGTAAGTTTGCCAGATGATGTTTACATGACCTATCGTTTGGATTCTCACATTTTCCATGGAATCCGATGACCCAATCATCCCAAGGTTTCTTATATTTTCCCTCGTGCAACATTCACGATTTCACAATTTTCCCGGATGATTTGCTACTTACACTCGCAATTCTGACTTTAACCTATCAAAAGACCATTATTCCAAAATAATCCAAAACTCTCACAAGTAACAATTCTCTATCAATCCAAAAATTCAAAAAGAAATCAAACCATAACTAGGAGTTTCGTTTGCCCTTCAAAAAAAAACCCTAAGAAAAGGAGTTCAGAAAGTAAAAGTATTCAAGGAAAATTGCTTAACAACGACTCGTTCTTCTTGGAGAAAATATCCATCATGCTCTGAAGAGCCGCCTGCTTCAGCTTTAACTCCTGGGACAGCTTCTCGACTTCTGCTGCCTATTGATTAATTAGATCCGCGAAAGGGCCATCAACCGCTTCAGCCTGCAGCTTTTGAATCTCGGATAATCCCTCACAGAACCAGGAAGCATTAAACTCAAAGTCTGCACACAAGTCCCGGTGAAACTCCCAGTTTGAGATCACATCTCGAGAAACGGTATGGCCAGTCACTTTGCACATATCGCGAATTGAAGATAATATTTCCTTCACCCGCTTAACCAACGCGAAACGGCTAGTAATCTTTTTGGTCGTTGTGATATGTCCGTACTTCTCCTATATTTTGGTATATAACTCCGCATGCTTATCTGGTACACTGAAGCCTCCAATCAACACGTGGTCGTCATAGGGAGCCAAATATGGAAGAGCGAAAATGGCGCCCTCAACCGAATCTATGACCGACAGAGGATTCCCGACTACGATTGCGCCAACGGTCGCCGGAGTATTTTCCACCATCTGGTTCGCGGCATTGTCAACATCCATTTCCAAATCGCCAACAGGCGCGGCTTCCACGGTTGGACCTTCATCATAGCGAGTCTCCATCTCAAGGCCATCTTCAGAAACAATTCCTCCCTGCAACATTACGATTTAGTTTTGTTTCAAAAGAAAAAACAAGAATGAGGAGAAGAATGCGGAAACCTACTAACTCATTTGCGGAACCGCCGGAGAAAGACTCAGCATTACTTTCAGAAGCGCTTTCATCATCACCACTGGATCCCGAGATTTCCTCTTTTTCAGATTCTTCTTCGTCTTCAGGAAACTTATTCGCCGATTTTTTTGCAAGCCTGGCAAAGGCGTTTGTGCTGTCAAGACCCTGAATGGTGAAGGGAAAAAAGATGTTCAGCAACTAAACAGAAGACTTGTGTAAACCAGTCAAGATTAATAAGGAATCATACATACCTGTGTGTTAGAAGAATTAAAAGTCACGGGAACTTCCATATCCGACCGGAAACCACCCGCACGGTTTTTAGACCTTCGCTCCTTTTTCTGGGAACTTCTCACATCCAGGCTAGGAGATTTTCGCTTAGCAGTAGAAGGCTCCCTCAACAGTGGATGTTCCTCTAAAGTCACAGAGGAAGGCTTGCCACGAGTATTTTCCACAACATCGTTCACAAATCCATGGATGGCAAGAAACTCATCCTGCCAGAACTTGTTATACCTAGGGGTTGTCACCGAACTTCGTTCTGGGAGCAGGAAAGGAAGACTTTTACCTGGCGCGAAAACACTGGCATTGAGAACAGCTGGCAACAACTCTTCTGGAGCAACTGGCTGACGAATAAATGGGACCCCTTGGTCAAAACCCATATGCCGAGCCGCCCTGTCAATATTATAAGGGACCGCCTTGCAACATCCCCGGAAGAAAGATGGCACGTGTCCAAGGAACCAACTCCGCATAATACGACCTCTCCAACGCTCATATTCTCTTCAGCCGAAAGCAAAGTCTAGTTCGGAGCAGCGGAGAAAGTGTTCGGCTGAAATATGGACGCATAGACTGGAGCCCAGGGACGAAAACTAACAACATAGGCATTTTCAAGAAAATCTATAAGCTTTGCTCCGGATTTTGGGCTCTTATTTGACCAGCGCAGTATTCTGGAGCCGCCACAAGACTCAGGAAGTGGAGCCAACGGTTTGGGAGAATATTTTGCGAAATGCTCCCACAACCATGCCTGGAGAAAAGTGACGTGAACATACGAGTCCACCTTCATATAACCATTTGAAGCGTACATATCCGCGACCAGATGATCCAAATGGGCATACAAAAAACCAAGAAACAAGCCACCAATAGGAAGAACGACGCCTTTCGCCAGTTTGATGGAAAATTTAATAAGCCCTCACCTTATCTCATTCTTACCAGAGCCGTCATCAAAAATATCTCTGGACATCCACAGAGCTAAAAACACAGCGACATGGAGAGTGTCATCTAATGCTAGGTCCGACTCTGACTCATCAGGGAACCACTCAGACACCCACCAGTTGTAGAAGCACTTCGTCTCGTAATCCTTCTGAAAGAATCCTTTTGACTTCTCGACAAGAGTGGCACACATTTCTTCTTCATTTTCGGACAACGTGATATCAAGATTCCCTGTTATGGGAAGGTTCAATAAGACAGCTACACTCTATAAAGAGATGGTCATTTCACCCCACCTGCATATGGCGGTATGAGTATCTGGGCACCATCTGGAAACAAATGTGATCAAGCCCGGGATGTCATTCCTGACTTGAAGTGTCGCAGAAGCCATGACCGCTCCAATAATTTGCGCCCGGGTCAAATTATCCCTCACGCAGTCTTGACTTATCATGAATTGCATCCACTTATCAAAAGAACGCAACGGACTCTGACAGATTTTGAAGTCGATGGGAGAAGCAGGATACTCTTTCCGCTGCAGGAAAAATTGCATTACGCGCCCCGTCCGAACCGACTGGACCTCCCCTTCATTTTCTGAACCGGTCAGAAGAATGGCAACGTACTTGGATGGGTTCTCCTAGGTGAAGAAGAATTTGTAAAAACTTCATCATCCGTGTTTAGCTTGGAGTTACCAATGTTTTTCGATGTAGTGGCAAGACTTTTCTTAGGTTTCATCTTAACAAAATTCCTTATGCTTTTGAAGTAACTACAACGAAGCAAAACGAAGAATTACTACTTTGGAGAAAAGCATACATAAAGTCTTATCAAAATCGATTATGAACAAACAACACATTTTCTACGGAAATTTCTATTTGGCCACATGTCATGGCATTCACGACTAAAGGAATAGGGACTGATGCCGCTCAACGGGTGTGCGTAATGTCGCGGGAAATACGCTCTTGGCCGAAACTAGGCAATACCGCGGAAAGCATGCAAAAACGCAGAAAATACAACTTAGGTCAAGTCGCGCTTGGTCATGGAAATATGCTCGTGGCCAAGAGAGGAATGTTTTCATCACGGAAACTATGAACACGGCCACAAAAAGGGAAAGTAAACCCTGAAGCTAGGTTTTCACGGGAAGAAAATTAATGGCAGCCACCTATTCACGCGCGCCTATCTTGTATAATAATTGGTCTTCTTACTATCGGCGTAACGGCTAATATTACTATGATACTGATAGAAAGGAAGAATCATTGATACAAAAGTGTTTCTACGGGTTCATGGAGAACATGTCTATGGCTAGGGTTTGCATCGACAAAAAAACAACAACGTTGGAACACATACCTGGAGCGCGCTTGCCTACTTCTCTGCTTTGCTGCGCGGAGACAAGGAAACAAAGCCAATGTTACAAAAATAAAAGAGGCGTGGCACCCTTTATATACATATTACTTTTGAAGTTTGGGTAGAAGAAGGTTTCCTGTTATAAACGCAACACTTTTAGAATTAGGATGGAAGAAGGTTTCTCGTTTGAACTATTCACGGAAAAGGCAATCGGGCCCGCGGAGGCAACGGTCCATGGCGCCACCAATCCATGGCCAAGACAACGCCACCATCTCCACGCCCAAACCTTCCACACCGAGCCGAGCCATCCCCCCAGCCAAGTCGCGCCCAAACCAAGCCAAGTCGCGCCCAAGCCAAGCCAAGTCGCGCCCAAGCCAAGCCAAGCCGCGCCAAGCCAAGCCGCGTCCAAGCCGTGTCCAAGCCAAGCCGCATCCAAACCGCGCCAAGAAAAGTCGCGCCCAAACCAAGCCAAGTCGCGTCCAAGTCAAGCTAGCATCGGTGCCAACGCCAAGACGAATCTATGCAAAATCCGCCAGCACAAGGATAACTGATTTCTTATGCCTTTAACTAAAGGTTAGTTGAATTTCCTTGGAGATCTCTTCACGGATTGCTCTCTCGATTTTAATCTCGCCTGTCACATCTCATGATTACCCCGCAACAATGTCACTGTTACGTGCTAAGCAGGGGACTTAATGTTGATGGTGGTTTTTAGCTTAGGGTTAAAATCGTAAAACCTTGCATCAGATGTGACGTCACTCTGCAAGGAAACGGTGTTGCGAGTACGAACCTCTCCACCGACACATTTATTGAGCCGCTCAATACACTTTTATCCATAACACTCTGTAAATTTCGGCACCTCGCCAATACGAGACTCACTGAGTACTTTCCTTGCTATGATCCCCAGCAGAACCCTTAATCGATATGGCATGAAGGATTTATGTTCACTTGGCGCGGAGTAGCATGAACCTCCAAGTACCAAACTTAAGGTCATTGCACGAAATGCTCAGACAGAAAGCACACTGCATTCTGCAGATATAGATTTTGTATGGCAGCATACAAAATCCAGCTAATCATTGTGATAACTCGAAAAGAACTCATAAAGACAACTAATTTGCAAATTAAGATTTCGCGCCGCGCGCAGTATACTGGACCCCGTTGGTCGAAACCATGCTTAAACAAGCTAGGCAACCGAATCCGCCACAACGCGCTAAAAGTGCGGCCGCGCCCTAACATGCCAGCCCTCTTTCCGTCGACTAATCAGGTCGATTCAAATTCGCCACCGCGCGTTGGAAGTATGGCCACGCCCTAGCATGCTGGCCCCACTTCCCGTCAACCAATCGGGTTACTCCAAAACTTGCCACAACCTCAAAAAGGTCGCCATACTAAGTTCGCTTCCCAAAACACGCCAGCTTCCCAAAAACGCGCTAGCTTCCCAAAAATGCCAGCATGCCACACGCGCATGCCGCACATGCCAGGCGCGCATGCCAGACGCGCTTACCAGGCGCGCATGCCAGACGCACATGCCAGACGCGATTACTGGACGCGCATGCCAGACGCGCTTACCAGACGCGCATCCAGACGTGCTTGCCAGACGCGCTTATCAGACGTGCATGCCAGATGCGCTTACCAGACGCGCATGCTAGACGCACATGTCAGATACGCTTACCAGACGCGCATGCTAGACATGCTTACCAGACAAGCTTCCCAGATGCGCATGTCAGCCACGCTACCACGCCTCTGGCCACCAACGGAAGGTAGCCATAATCAATGGCTACCCTTCCTCCTTAGGTGCGGATCTTAGCCGTACAAGTTCGCCACCAAGCCTGTGGCAACTTCTGACCGCAATGCCAAATTCCACTGTTTGTGTCAAACCCTAATTTGGCCACGCCAAAGGCATGCACAAGCCTTTCCAGCACCACGGCCACGCCACTGGCCGCCAAACGGAAGGTAGCCGCGATCAACGGCTACCCTTCCTCCTGAGATGCAAAATCTCGGCCGTCGAAGGTCGTCACTGAACCGGCAAGCCTCTCCATCTTAACTTTCCGCACAAAGAAAAATGTTATACGTTTTCCAATGAAAACACTCAAGACATCAAAACATGTCACAAACTGGGGGATGCTTATAAGGGTATTGGTCTGGCGGTTTACAGCGTGCGGCGTGCAATACCCCCGTCACAAGAAAGTGTCATAAGAGTGAGGCGGTTAGTAATGGCAAGAAATAAGTGGTGAAACACATCTTCATTATGGAAACATCAATTCTAGGTGTTACCCGTTACCACTTTTCCACCACTCAACCGATTCTACTTCTTACGAGGCCAGGGTACGTTTATTACGACTTGTATAAATAGGTTCACCTATTTTCACCAAAAAACAAGTTTTTGGTCAGGAGAACAATACACATCCAGAAATCACCTGGTAGCTTTCCATTCAGCTCGCCAGTTCAACTTTCGGATACAAGTCGCAAAACACCTACACTTCCAGAATCAACTATTCTGGCCTCAACACTTTCTTCGCATCCCTCCCTAAGACCAACCATTCTCCTTCACTTTGTGACCGAAGCAAGTCTGGAACGGCCATTTCTTGGTTTAGGCCAGGATTGTACCGATTGATCTCTCGAATCAAAAGTACTCACGTGCAGTACATTGTTTTGGGTTTAGATTTGTTTCTCACCCGCACTCACACGAAATCACCAAAATCAGCAGAAACGGTTTTCACCCACAAACAAAGGGCTTCAATTCTGGATCTCTTGACGTAGTCATCGAGATGCCTGTTATTTTGCTGGAACATCCTGTCCAAGTATTGACGGTGATCGGCTCAGGAATGAAGAGATATTTATGGAAGGGAGCATCACCATCCGGAACCGATCGGAGGTGTTGTTCGGCGCGTTGTTAATGTACCCGGTGTAGGCTCTTCTGGTAGGCGATTTGGAGAACTCTTCGAGTCATAATATATGGTGATACTCGTATTCCTCCTAAGTATTCCAAAGATGGGAAATATGTTCTTCAGTATTACCCGTTTCCCTAGGCAAAGGAAATATGGGAGACTTGGGTCCTTTTGGTGCAGCAACTTCTCGGATCTCCTCTGTGTGAGGTTATCTCGGCTGCAGATTCTTTCCTGACATGATGACGTGGGCGTCGTTATATTCTTGAGGCTTCTCTCTTGACGTGTCGGCTCCAGTAGATCTAAAGATGTCCCGGTCTTGCTCTTTCTTGGGTTAACCTAATAGGCGAACCCCTTTATGATGATTTAAAGATGTGTCAAGCCTCCTTTGTTATTGCAGATGTACGAATTCCAGGAATCACGCCATGATCTAGATCTACACGTTTTGCTGATGAATTGATAGCGGATACTCCCGGCCATAATATGGTAGCAGTGGTGGAATAGTATTAGACCTTTGCTTTCGTGATATCTGCAGGTGCCTTTCTGGGACTCCACTGATGTTGAGATTTGTTTTCGACTATCTCCATACTGGAATAACGTCTATGAAAATCTCCCCTTTATCTCTCTGGGTGTGGACCCTGGCGACATTAATATCAGTTATAACTTTGAGGTGTTTCCGACTTGCTCCATATAACACTTACGGTGTTGCAGAAAATGCGGTTGCTCCATCCGGATCTCGAGAGAAGCCATTGTTCCCTTCTAAGTAGTAGTCACGTCTTCTTGTGTCTCCATGAGGCTTTATGGTCCTTTCATCTGAGAGATTTACTGGTTCTCGGCTATCCAGGGCATTCCCAGTAGCATTGCTTGAAAAGCATTTTTGTGAAGCTTCTTAACGAACGGAACACCAGAATTGAAATTGGTTGTTGAACATAAATTGAGTTTAATGATTGAATTATATCTAAGATCCACCCTTTTGAAATTGAGAAAACTGGAATGAAAATTGAGAAACTGATTTTGCAACCGAGAGATTAATATCCCACTGTGGTCGCCAATTTGTAGTAGGGTAAAAACTGATTCTGTTGAAAATGGTAAATTGGGTGTGTCGATGAGAAAGGAATTTAAACCCTAAAAAAATGAACTGCACATGAGTAATTTAAATTCGAGAGATCAATCTGTACAATTCTGGCCTAAACCAAGAAATGGTCGTTCCAGTCTTGCTTCGGTCACAAAATGAAGGAGAAGGGTTGATCTTAGAGAGGGAAGCAGAGAAGGTGTTGAGATTAGAATGATGAACTATGTGAGGTGTGATTGTTTTATGACTTGTATCAGAATGTAGAACCTGCTTCGGAATGTAAGGTATAAGTTCTTAGTGTTTTCTGGATACTTGCGTTAATGAACTATTTTTGTTGAAATAGATTGAAAATCTATTTATACAAGTCATAGTCGAACTTACACTGATCTCATAGGAAGTGGAAGTAGTTGAGTGCTGGAGAAGTGGGGATCATGTAAAATAGTGAAAACCACGTCCCTGTTATGAAGGGAAGACTTGTTGGTTTTACTGCCACTAATTGTCTGCCTTTTCTGACACTTTCTCATAACGGGCGTGTTGCACGCCGCACGCCGTAAACCACCAGACCAATATCCTGATGAATATCCCCCCAGTTTGCGACATGTTTGATGTCTCGAGTATTTTTTATAAGAATATGTAACATGTTGTTGAGCGGGTCTTGATTGCAAGACCTAATTATTTCGACCAATCACGTGCAAGCTAGGCGACAGGAAATCATATGTGACAAGTCAAGTTGTTAGACTTGCCACAAAAAATAGCACACAATGCTTTTAGGTCAAATAATTAAGTTATTTGTGAAATCAATATTTATAAAATATCATTTGTAATCGATGCATATAAAGCATCGCTTTTAAGCAAGCAGCTAAAAATAATCGATGCGCATGAAGCATCGTTGTATAGATCTTCTCTTGGTTAGTCGTGGAACTCAATGTCTTAAAAAGAGCATGACCGACCATCTTTGGGAAGCTGCCAGGAGCTATCCATGTACGTCAAAGATGAGATGGTCGGTCCTTATAGGAGAATGATGGATGGTAGCCATTTTGACATCCTATTGGTCAGCCTAAATTAGATCTAAACGGTTAAATCAGCTAGCCAGGTTGGATGGTTGAGATGATTTGCGGCAGTTTATGTTAATTTGTGAAATTTCGGAATCAGAAAATTTAGATGTGAGACCCGTAATAAAAATGCTGTAGAATTCTCATACGAACTCGGATTTTGATGATTTGCCCCTCCATTCTTATCAGAAAAGAATTTCCTATCTTCTAACTTGGGAATATTTAGATTTTGAGCTCGTTTAGGAGGTGAAAACAGCCTGACAGTAAAAAATCTTGAAGAATTCAGGAGGAATTCTGTCAGTTTTCAGCCATGACCTAGCTCGCCTTTTAAGTTGTATCTTTTAGCTCGCTAATCCGATTGATGTGATTTTTTAGTATGTTATACTAGACATCCATACGAAACGTTTGGCATGTAGCTCATACTTAAATTATTTACCAAATGCTCCCAGATATTCGTCTAATCTTTGGTGATCTTTTGGATACGTCCGACCAAGTTAAAGAGATATGATTGGTCAAAGCCAAAGACGGGCCGCCGACGAACATAATGGCACCTCATTGTTTTCTCAAACTTGAATCTAAGCCGATCAATTTGGCTGGCCAAGTTGGACGGCCGTGATTGATTTTAAGACTACCATGGGCGGTAATGACCTAATTAAGACTCTTTTCAGGCGCCTCGACTAGCCTACTTTGGCTAGCAATTTTGGATGCTGCCTGCGTGCTAGGAGAGTTCTGATTGGCTGAAATAGAGGGCTGGTCGATGAGTATCATGGAGCTTGTTTGGTCACACCGGGAGAAGTCCAAGCTCGTTAAATTGGTCGGCCAAGTGGGACGGCCGTGATCGTTTAAAGACTGACATGGACAGTGTAGATTTAATTTCTTAAGAAATTAAGCGCGTCGGCCAGCCAACTTCTAACTTTAATTAAGAGTATAGGCTGCGATTTTGGAGCGATTTGATTGGTCGATGGGAAAGAGGGGCCGACAGACAACGATATAGGGCATGGCCGGTCGGCCATGCGAGGCGCCAGCTAGGGAAAACCGGCCGACCAAGCGGTGCGGCCGCGCCCCCTTTTGTTGCTGCTTTTATTTGTCGTAGTTTCCCTTTATTTCTTGTTTTCCAACTTTTGGTAGGATCCTGCTCCTACTAATCCACGATGGATCAATTTCCTAGTTTGCGTAGGTTCAATCTCGACCAATAGGGATCGAGATATTGCGCAGACCGCAAAAACCTAATTTTTGTAAATTGATAAAATTAGGTTAGAAAATTGAATTTTGCGAGATGACACAAAAATAATCAATTTTGGTGAATTTTGCATGTTGACACAAAATCACTAATTTTTATCTCAGAGAGCAGCGCAGCTTGCGTGTCTCTAATTGAGTATTTTCATGCACATCTTAATCATGACACTTCGCAATGCTCATGCTTCTCAGCTACGAACGAACATTAGTCATATCATGTCAATATTAAGAGTTCACCAGTGGACATAACATAGGAAAAATACTCAGCAAGCCATGCATTAGTGAATAATGCAGGTGAGAGATAAATAAAATTTTCTGGGATTTTTGCAGCCAACCCTATTCTGAATTCATTTCATAATATAAGTATATTGAATTTCTCAATACATATGTAAGCAAAGAGGCATAGGCACTCATCACTTATAAATTTCTCTCTTTCTTTGCAGAATGACGACACATTAAATACAGGATTTTATAATTTTAGCCCTGAACTAAAAACCATCATCAACACTTGGAAAGAATTCAGGGAACTAATTCTCCAAAAGTTCTTCCCAGTAGCCATGAAAAATGAAAAAATAATGGAATTTATACAGTTGGACCAAGAAAAGTAAGGTTTGTTTGTTTTAGAGTATGATATGTGGTTCGAGGAGTTATATAGGTATGCTCCAGAAATGGCGAAAACATAAACCCAATCAAGTATCAAAAGGGGTTATTGTCGGACATTCGTTTTATGCTTGTACCATATATGCTTACGAGTCGTGCTGAAATTTTTGAAAAGGCATTGGTTATTGAGGCAGCGTATAAGGAGTTTCGTGAGGAGAAAGAGGGAAAACGGAGTAATACAGATACTCAAGGAGAGTCTCTTAAGAAAGCCAACCATATCATACACCAAAGTACATTATACAGGGAAACCCTCGAGATTACTTCAATTCCATGGAATATTATGAGTGTGGAGAACGTGGACATGTTAAAAAGTATTGTCCCAAGTTAGGGCAACAAGGAGCTCCAGATAACTAGAGATTTCAACCTAATCAACATTAAGGTTACCAAAGTCATCCTAGAGCAATTCCAAATAAGCAACCACAAGGAAAAGTTAACGTAATAGCTGGAAAAGATGGCGATGACATACAACTTGGAGGTATGTTCTAAAATTTCGTGACGAAATTTCTTTGAGGAAGTTAGAATGTAATACCTGTTTCGTGGGTGCGTTAGGATCGGGTCTTATCTTATCTCCTGAAGCGTTAGGCTTTCGCAAGTTTGTGACTAAATAATTAAGTTAGCCATATGAGAAAGTCTTACGGACCCTGTTACACCAAGTTTTTAACCGCAGGATATTGTACATGTGAAAAACGGGGGTCGACTAACAACCTCACCCAATATTTCGTTTAGGAAATCTGTATGGACAAACTCCAATATAATTACAAGAGAATCAACTAGACAGACAGACTCAATAATTGGAAATATATCCAAGAGTTGTATCTTTGTTTCATGTAATCAGCAAATCAAAAAGATAGAAATACGCAAGCCTGATTATTATGTGAAAACTTGAACGGTACCAAAGACCAATATTCAAATACCAATCAATTTATATCAACAAGCAAAGGTTGGATTATCTAATTGATTCAACTACGCACAACCTGTGATATTTCAATTATATAAACAAATATAATGCGGAAAAAAAATAACACAGACACCATAAATTTTGTTAACGAGGAAACCGCAAATACAGAAAAACCCCGGGACCTAGTCCAGATTTGAACACCACACTGTATTAAGCCGTTACATACACTAGCTTAGGAGATTCGACTCTAGTCGCAACTAGTATCACAACAGAGGTGTGGGGATTAGGTTTCCCAGTTGCTAAAGTTCTCCCTTATATAGTCTTCGAATCAGGGTTTGCGATCAATGTTACCTTGGTAACAAAGCATTCAATATTCACCGTTAGATGAAAACCTTATTAGATTCAAACTAATATCTTTCAACCGTTAGATCGAACTTATCTTGTTACACACAAATGAAAAGTGACTTCATTTAGATATGAGTATCCGTACCTAAACGTGTACACCTTGTTGGCTCAACAATAGTTAACCGAAGTTAGCCATATGAACACTTTCATGTCAACCTTGTTCATCTTAACCATAACTAGTTCAAATGACTCAAATGAAACTAGTTATAGGGTTGTTCAATTGTTTATATTCTCATAGAAGTATGCAAGACACAATTGAAGCGATTTTGATTCACTCATATCAATTCATGAACATTATAGCCACGGTTTTCAAAAGATTGCATTCCTTAATATATAAATGTATTAGTACATGAACAAACCGATTTTAGAACATAACCTACTCAAGTATGCAAACGGGTACACATACCTAAGTGGCCGGACTAGGTTTGGGTGCGCCAGTATGCGATCGGGTACGCATACCTTCCAAACTCAGTTGAATTTCCGGACATGAACTTTACGCCAGTACATGTACGGGTATGCATACTAAGTTCCCAGACTTTCATTAACCAACCAGTACGCATACGGGTATGCGTACTATGGTTCCCGGACTTGGAATAACTTGCAACAGTTAGCATACAAGTACGCATTCTGTGCTATATCCAATCATAGTTAATAGTTCTTAACTCCCATTTCAATCATTGAAACATTCTTAGAAGACGACAATAGCTGTCTCACATAAACTATTAGATTCGAAGCAATTTTAAAGTGATCGAGTGATCAATACGAAACATTTTGAGTCTACATCAAATGACCGTTTCACATAAATCACGTAAGATGTTCCTAGGTGATTTTCACATGATCATCTTTTGACTTTCGTCAATAATATGGTTAAAGAGAAAGCTTACCAACACATATTTCAAGAAATATGTAAGCGAGTTAAACTCAGATCGAAATATCAAATATGTATAATCGAAGTCTATATAGCTATACGACTTTTGTCTCAAATAGGAGATAGAGTAGATATACTTTTGAGTGATAGATGAGTTCAAGTCTCCACATATGTTTTTTTGATGAAGTTCCACAAGCTCCCCTTAGTAATTCTTCGTATTCAATCGATGAATGCCGTGAAGTCTAAAGCTCAACTACACTTTCTATCCTAATCCGAGACTTAGCTATAAGTAGACTAGAAATCAAGACTTATAGTTTTGGCACCTAAACTTGACAAACAAGCTTGAGATAGAAACGATTGCGAGTTCGACCGAGCAGTGCTCTAACAATCTCCCCTTTGTCAATTTTAGTGACAAAACTAGCAATACATATGGATTACAAAATAATAAACTTTGTAGCTTCTCATCCAAATGCTTGATTTCCTTGGTTCTTCAACATTACTCGAAATCTTCGTCACTTCCAAGTACTCATGTGATTCTGAACGTGTTCAACTCAGCATCATAGTTGTTGAAGATCTGTATCTATAACAATATATAAAAACAAGATGTTTTCGTATTGTTATACAGTGTCATAGTATTATCACACATCATCAAAGTCCAATTGTATCACAACTTTGACAATAATAATATGGTGATATGTATCACTCCCCCTTAGTCAGTACTTCATCTCACATGAAAACCACTCCCCCTTACATAATGAGCCGTAAACCATATGTATTTGTAGTGTGAACTACACATAAATTCTCCCCCTTTTTGTCAATATAAATTGGCAAAGGTACGAAAACTAGGTGGATCATAATGAAATTCTCATAGAGATACTTCATGACTAAAAGAGAACATATCAACTTTGTTTCGATGATTTCACATAGTCGAAACTTAGTGTATTCATCAAGGAGTTTATAAAGATACAAGAAAACTCCTACAATATTCCACATCCGCACTCCCCACAAAGATTTGACAATTAAGCACAAGTTCAATTAAGAACTCTTAAATTGTCATTCCCGAAAGAACAACAAGAGCGACCTTACTTTTGCAAGAAAGGAAGGATTTCTTTGGACATTAACACATTACATGGATCATGGAACATGAATTTGTATCTAGAAACTCAATTAAATTAACCACAAGAGAACCCATGATTAATTTAATCGGAAATGCTCAACATAAAAGAACTTACGGAGCTGCACAGTACTTTCACATAGAAGTGGATCACGGAAAGATCAATACTACGGAATATTCAAAGATTCATTCAATTTTTCATCAATATTTGCATAAAGACATATAATAGACTTAATCTCTGCAATCAAAAGTTCATCTTATCTTCCATCAATATTTGCATAATGACATAATAGGCTTAACTTTTGACATATATGGGACAATTATAGTTCACGGACGTAAACGCACATATCCCATAACAATTTTTGCAATAATATATAAAACCAATAAATATTAATACCGCAAAATCATCTTCCAAATAAACTTTAGAATTTAAATAAATAAATCTAAAAATATTGCAAGATGAAAACCGTTGGCAATAACTATGTGTACTCATAATAATTGTTATTCCAAACCCTAGTTATCTTTTTTAAAACACAAGAATAAATTCTCATAAGAAGTTTCCTAGACAAAACAAAATAACTCTAAAAATAAAAACCGATCACAAGCTAGATCAAAGTTCACGTTCAGAAGCTTCACGGGTTTCAAGACCTTTGAGCTTGTGATTGACAGCATCAACGCTTCTTCGGAGAAGATATCCTTATTGAGAATATCTTTCACATGTGTTTTCATGAGAACAAGGTCAAAGTTAACCTTTTTCAACTCAGTTTTTAACACATCGAGACCCTTCATAGTATCAACGAGCTGCAGTTTTGCCTTCTTAAAGTATTTGAGAAAATCATGAACCACTTCAGCAGAAACCACCTCAACCTTTTCAACATCTTGATGAGTATATGCATAATAGCATGATACATTAGGATTGAGTTCGTCAGCATCTACAATGATTCTTCTCTTCTTCCCATCAAAATCGAAATATATTGCATTATCAACAAAGTCTTCTGGAAAATCCCAAGAACAAGGAGGAGAAGACATTCTTGAAGAGAGAAAACCTTGAGAGAGATAACTCAATCTCAAAAGGAAAAGTATATAAATGGTTTTTAGGGAAATTTTAGGGTTTCTATAGTTGGTTCGTGAAAAGTAACATGGGTACCCGTACGAACACAACCTTGACCCATAAACATAAAAACTACTGAAAAAGGAAAACCAGGAAAGACTGTTTGCAAATCAAAATATTGATAAGTGAATATTTTCACAAATCTTAGCTCAATAAATTTTATATTCTCTCAAGAGGAAAATTTAGAGCATAAGAGTAGCATTTTAACCCATAAAAATGTATGGGGAAAGAAATAAAGCTAATAAAAAAGAAAATCACAAGAACAAGACTCAACAAGGATAAAGATACTTGTGCAAAAATGTCTACAACAGATAATCCAGCTAAGGACGACAAGAAAATAGCTCGATGATAGACACATTTTTGTGTCTACGTTGTCCTTAATTTCATGTATTGTTGGTACTCAATTTTTGTACTTATTATGGTATTTTATGTGTTTTTAGGTATTTTTGGAAATAAACATTCTTGGAAAAATCAGCTCGAAAAGTCGTTCAAATCACAGGAAGGAACGTGTTATTCGGACTCTCACTTTTGGATAAGGGGCGCCCAAAAGATAAGGGGTACCCAAAGGATATTTGCACCCAAGCAGCTAATCAGAGACACCCCTCATGGCATCTGTTATTCGCACCCCAGGACCGGATAGGGGGCACCCATCTTCTTCTTCACGGGAAAGATATTTGGCGGGAAAAGAAATCTCAACTGTGTGAGATTCTGGTCATGATATTATGGGGATATTTGTGTCTTTAAGACATGATTATCTTCTTACCATGACAGTAAGATTTTGTACCTGTCTTCAATGGAAGGAAATCGTATACTTTTGGATATTTTCGAAAACAGGGAAGGAATTATTCACGGAATTAATTGAAGATATTCTCTTCATTATTTGGCTCAATTAAATGAGAAGATTTGGATATACCATACAACTCAGAAGACGTGTGAAAATGGAGAGGAAATATTCCCGTGAAATACTTTCATTAACTGCAAAGATCTTTTTGGAGTAATTGAGATGATTGTCGACCTAAGATTGGCTTCACAGTATAAATAAGAGTGTCTTGGGTATCAGTGAGGGGATGGAGAGTTTTGGGGGAATAAAGAACATTACAGAGGCGTGAAAATCAAGTTGCAGAATCAGCATTGCTGCTGCTACATTTTCTGAAGAACACGAAGAACAGACTATCCACAACAGTCGTTTATCAACAGTGATAACGACACTAAGGAGTGGGTCGTAGAGGTACAATAACATCGCAGTTTCTTTATATCAATCTCTGTAACAGTGGGCTTGCAACACCATAAAAGTGTTGCAGTTTCCTGGTTTATTCAATTTGTCTCCTTTTCATCATTTGTAAACCATTTTTGAGCAATGAAATCTTATTCTGAGTGTGTTTCCATGATGAAGAGCTAAACCCATCCTCTGGGGCGACGGAGGAAGCCAAGTTTCACAAATGTGGTAATTCTATTAATTCTTTTTACGACTATTTGCACTGTTATTCAATTGATTTATGAGTTTCATTGAATAGTTGCGATTACAATTGATGGGTCATGCTTAACTTAGATGTTTTGATGTCTCATGCTTTAGTTTTACATTCATTACTTTCGAAATTCTACCTTAGGCAATAAATTAGAGTCAATGAAACTTCATCATACGAGCCATTATTGTTTAGAGTTGATATCTGAACCACATGAGTGTGGAAATTTGGTGGAATCTTGAGCCCCGGTCTCTCCATAACTTCCTAAACACCTTTTATTTTGAGTTTTGTCATACTTTAGTTTCAAAATTAAGTCTAAAAATCTCCTTTCACAAGTCTCAATGAACCTATTACTACAACGTCATTGAAAATAACCATCATTTTTTGGCGTCGCCGGCGCGGACTTGTCTTTAGGCTAGAGTTTTTAGATTTTTTTTCTTTTTTAGGTTTTTATTTGTTTTATTTTATTTGTTCTTCTTTACGTTTTTGGGTTTTTGTCTTTTCCTTACAGAATTTGGAATTGGAGCGAAAGAATATTTTGCCAAAGATTTTGGTGAATACTTAAAGACATGGAGTAAAAGGCAAAGCGAAAGGAGCGAAAGAAGAAGATTTTTTTTATTTAATAAAAAAAAGAGAGAAAAAAAAAGAGAGACATTTTTTTTTTGGATATATATATTTTTTTTTTAGACTTTTCTTTTTCTTTTGCACTTCATTTTTTTTGGACTTTGGACTTGGACTTTGGACATTCTTTTTTTTTTTTAAACCCTACGGAAGGGTAGTATTAAATATTAAACTGTTTGCAGAGAAGGACGGCGATTGCGATATCGCCTCGGCCCCTCGGGTTCGTACATGACATAGGATTCGTGGCCCGAGTCGACTTCAGCGGTTCATCCTCCGTCTGGAACGGGAGGTAAGTTTGTCGAAACACTTGCGAATCCCCTATCAGCGAGTTACTGTCTTCCTTCGTGTGAATATATGTCGAGGAACTAAATACAGCTGCTTTAATTTCCTATTAAAGGGCAAGGACCGACCATACAAGATAAGGGTTCGGATTTCATCAACGTTCTCTTTTTGCCCGCCTTAGGAAAACGATACCAAACGCGAACCTAAGCTTAAAATACTGACTAGAATGAGACCTATAGGGTAACGAGCTTAATAGGAAAGTCATTCGAAAAATATTGGTTACTCTTTTAAGCATACTTCGAAGTTCATGATGGTTTCTGTGAGTTGAATGCGTGACTGCGCCGCCTTATAATGCGGTGAGGCCTTGGGTATCAAAGCTCCACGCAGCTTCCCTCGCTTCTATTCAACTTACTTTTACTTGGATTGATTCCAGAGGGGTTTGCTTAAATTGTAACGAATTCCCTTTCGAAGGATTAAAAGCTGGTCTAGAAACAATCTAAGTGGAGCCATCATGCTTTTTGTTTGCTAGAAATCAGTAGGTTTGTTGTGGTGAAGTCAGCCTTGTTTGTGTTTGCATAGAACTTCCCTTCCTTTTAGGACTTTTCTTTTTATTTTGTTTTTCTAGTGTATGCCCGAGGTTATTAGAGAGCGGGCTTGGAAAGAAACACTCTAGGTCGTTTGATTAGTGATAAACCTAGTAGTTCTTCTTGTGAAGGCAGGGAGCTCGAAGACTCTTCTTTTGAGAGCCCCGTTTTTGGAAACTTCAGTTTTGAGAATCTGTCTCTCTATAAAGAAAGTACCCCTAGTACTTCAGCTGTGCTAGCGATGACAACTTTGAAAGATTACATGTTCCCAACTAGGACTAACCGAGCTTCGTGCATTAAATTGCCAGCCAATACAACTAATTTCGAGATAAAACCTAGGATTCTTCAGATGATCCCTATATTCTTAGATGATGAGAACCCTTATTTTCATATTAGGGACTTTGAGGAAATTTGTACGACAGTTAGAATAAAAGACCTTATTGATGAAGTTTTGAAACTTAAGATGTTCCCCTTTTCCTTGAGAGATAAAGCCAAGACCTGGCTGAACAACCTACCATCTGAATCCATTGAAACATGGCAGGAACTTATTGTTGCTTTCTATATGAAATTCTACCCTAAGAATAAAACTGCAGATGTTAGGCAGAAAATTAGTGCTAGTGTGCAACAAGAGGGAGAGTCTCTCTATAGGTTTTCAGAGAGATTCAATGATCTCCTATCCCAGTGTCCTCACCATGGATTTGATAAGATGAAACTTGTAGAGATTATTTATAATGGTTTAGACTATTCTACCAAAGCCATGGTCGAGTGTATGTGCGCTGGTGAGTTCACTAATAAAAATGTTGATGATGCTTTTACCTTCTTAGGAGCTATTGCTGAAAAATCCCAACAGTGGGAGTCTTGTGTTGAACCCCCTAAAAGACTCTTGGTCAATAGAAGTAGCACCAATGAGGTAGATACAAGCTTCGGGTCAGATGCTAAGTTTGCTGCTTTTTCTAGAAGGTTAGAAGCTTTGGAATTGAATCAGCCTAAACATAGGTCTCTTGTTGATGATAGGATTAGAGCCTCTCAAGTCTTTAGTTGTGGAGTAGAACCAAATAACTCATTTTGGGAAGGTCATGTTAGTGAAGAGGAAGCCCATGTTGTCTATAACAATGCTAGGTTCGAGAACCGTCAGAAGTTTGACCCATACTCAGAGACCTACAACCCTGGTTGGAGAAACCATCCTAATTTTTCTTGGTCCAAGGGACAGAATCAAGTCAGCCTAGTAATACTCAGCCTCCCCCAGGTTTTGGTTATACTCAGAACCCTTCAGGTCAAACCCAGTTTTAGAACACTTCTGAGAAAAAGATCTCTACCTTAGAAGAAGCTCTTACTATGTTAGTAAAGATCCATGATATGTTATCAGCTAACCACCTTAGCTTTCAACAAGAAACCATGCAGAACTACAAGGATAATTCCCAGACTCTTGCTAAATTAGAACTTCAAGTCGGCCAAATAGCTAAGTATTTAAGTGAGAGAGAAGAAGGTAAGTTTCCTAGTCAAACTCAAGACAATCCTAGGGGGGTCCATCAAATATCTTTAGTTGGTGAGGAATCATCAAACCATGTGAACTCGATAAAAACCCTCAGGAGCGGTAAAACAGTAGACAATAAGGTAGCCATGCCTAGTGAACATACTGTAGTTCCACCCTCTACTTCCCAAGAGGAACCCACAACTGAGGAAACTGAAACAATTTCTAAGGAGTCCCAAGAAATTCCTGATAGGACTATCTTTGTGCCTAGAGCCCCATATCCTCAGTTGTTAACCCCAACAAATAAGGAGTCAACTTTCAACGAGATAATGGAAATATTTAAGCAGGTGAACATCAATATTCCTTTATTATAAGCAATTAGGCAGATGCCTGCTTATGCCAAGTTCCTTAAAGATCTTTGTACAAGAAAGCGTAAGCTTAATGATCATAAGAAAGCCTTTTTAGCTGGTCAAGTAAGTTCAATTCTTCTAAACCAAACACCCCCTAAGTATAAGGACCCTGGATGCCCTACCATATCTTGTGCAATTGGTAACCACACTATCGATAAGGCATTACTTGACTTAGGAGCTAGTGTTAACTTACTCCCGAATCATGTATACACCCATCTAGGTCTTGGTAAGTTGAAACCGACCAAAATGACACTACAATTAGCTGATAGGTCTGTCAAAGTCCCTCGTGGTGTCATAGAGATGTTCTGATTGAGGTTGATAAGTTTATTTATCCAATGGATTTTGTTGTTTTAGACACCCATCCAGTTCAGGACCCAAGTGCTCAAATTCCGGTGATTTTAGGTCGCCCATTTTTAGCCACAACTAACACTGTCATCAACTGTAGAACCGGACTTTTGAACATATCCTTTGGTAATATGACCACTGAAGTAAATGTCTTTAATGTTACTAGACAACCTTTTGAGAATGATGAATTAGAAAAAGTGAATATGATTAGCACTTTAGTTCAGGATAATTTGCATGATACTCTATTGGGAGATTCTTTAGATGAATTTGAGGAAACCATTGTCTTAGACCAGATGTGTGATCAATCTTTGGAAGAATCTCTTGAGTATTTTAAGGACTCCGAAGATCTGGAAATTCAAGCAATAGTTAGAGGTTTGTCTGTGAGTAGTGAAAACCCTAAGTTTGGGGGTAGTGATGGTTCTTATGATTGTCACGTATCCCTAATTAGAGTCCCTAACTTGGGACTCGAGCTTTGTGCATCTGAGATATCACTTGAGTCTATTCAGACTCCGCAACCCGATCCACCTGATACTGTCCAGGAGGTAACTCAGGTATTAGAGACCTGTTTTTCGGATGAATCTATTTATCAAGATACACATAAGAAGATCAATTATGCTACCCAGATAAACCCAGTTGTCTTGACAGAAACCTTAGACGAGGATGTGCTCCTTCTTTTCATTTTTCTGAACCAGTGTTGTTGTCTCATATTTGTGTTAGATCTAATTAGTCTTGTGGACCCACAATTGTTTCTACTATTGGTATACGACTTTGGGAGGTGGCAATCCTTTTTGAGGTATTTGATGTCTATCTAGAGACTTTAAATTTAGCATTTACTTGGAGGCACCCGCGCTCATGCAACACGGTAATATCCTTCCTTGTTTCTTTTCCTCAAGTGGTAACAATTTCTCCTTGTTCATGCTTTTAATTTTATTTTTAGAACATTGAGGACAATGTTAGATTTAAGTTTGGGGGTGGGGAAGAAACTTTTTGTTAGCTGCAATAAATAAACTCCAGAGCCTAGAAATTTATGTTTATTAAGAATGGCACTAACCAATCTAAGTGGATGGAAGCATTTTGGTTGTAGGAGTTGAGGAACCAATCTGATTAGATGGAAACATCTATAAGAGTCTATTCATAAAAGCACAGAGCTCAGGTGTTAGAAAAAAAGAAAACATGGTAGTTTCACCATATCCTCGTGATGGAAACATCGAAAGAATCCTGATCAGTTCTTTTTTTTTTCTTTTTACCATTGCTAGGGTGAAATAGAGTGACTGAGATCAAAAAAAAATAAATGAGACCAGACCAACAGGAATAAATACAATAAATTCGACCACTGGTACCCTTGTATATGCCAGCTGAGTTGACCCAGAGTTAGGATTATCGACCACTGGTTCCCTTGTATATGCCGGTGTGTTGATATTAGTCCAGACCAGTATCTCAGTCCATTAGGATAGGTTCACCTTAGTTAACATCATCTACGTTTTTCTCTACATCCATCTTCTTAATCTATCCATGTGATTGGTTGACTCCGGTTTATGATGTCCAGAAACTATCTGAGTAGAGCTCTGTCACTTTATATAAATTTTAGTATGCTTGAGTGCAAACTCGTGTACAACAATTGGAATTTCGCATCAGGGTACTTCCTCCTATAGTCAATGATTGTATGCCAACCAAGGAGATTCTTTAGTGCCTTCCAAGGTAATGCGTAGATAGCTAGGGTCTGGAGTAAAGGTTTTGTGGGTACACCTCTGGTAAACCCTCCGGAGACAACACTCCGCCGCTAGGGCCACCTAGCGGTTTAACGGCTTGCTGCACGTGTTAAGTGTAGTCATTTTATTTTCTAGATTAGTTTTGCTCGAGGACTAGCAAATAATAAGTTTGGGGGTATTTGATAGACACATTTTTGTGTCTACGTTGTCCTTAATTTCATGTATTGTTGGTACTCGATTTTTGTACTTATTATGGTATTTTATATGTTTTTAGGTATTTTTGGAAATAAACATTCTTGGAAAAATAGGCTCGAAAAATCGTCTAAAGCACCGGAAGGAACGTGTTATTCGGACTCTCACTTTTGGATAAGGGGCGCCCAAATGATAAGGGGTACCCAAAGGATATTTTCCCCCAAGCAGCTAATCAGAGACACCCCTCATGGCATCTTATATTCGCACCCCAGGACCGGATAGGGGGCACCCATCTTCTTCTTCACGGGAAAGATATTTGGCGGGAAAAGAAATCTCAACTGTGTGAGATTCTGGTCATGATATTATGGGGATATTTGTGTCTTTAAGACATGATTATCTTCTTACCATGACAGTAAGATTTTGTACGTGTCTTGAATGGAAGGAAATCGTATACTTTTGGATATTTTAGAAAACAGGGAAGGAATTATTCACAAAATTAATTGAAGATATTCTCTTCATTATTTGGCTCAATTAAATGAGAAGATTTTGATATACCATACAACTCAGAAGACGTGTGAAAATGGAGAGGAAATATTCCCGTGAAATACTTTCATTAACTGCAAAGATCTTTTGGAGTAATTGAGATGATTGTCGACCTAAGATTGGCTTCACAGTATAAATAAGAGTGTCTTGGGTATCAGTGAGGGGATGAAGAGTTTTGGGGGAATAGAGAACATTACAGAGGCGTGAAAATCAAGTTGCAGAATCAGCATTGCTGCTGCTACATTTTCTGAAGAACACGAAGAACAGACTATCCACAACAGTCGTTTATCAACAGTGATAACGACACTAAGGAGTGGGTCGTAGAGGTACAATAACATCGCAGTTTCTTTATATCAATCTCTGTAACAGTGGTCTTGCAACACCATAAAAGTGTTGCAGTTTCCTGGTTTATTCAATTTGTCTCCTTTTCATCATTTGTAAACCATTTTTGAGCAATGAAATCTTATTCTGAGTGTGTTTCCATGATGAAGAGCTAAACCCATCCTCTGGGGCGACGGAGGAAGCCAAGTTTCACAAATGTGGTAATTCTATTAATTCTTTTTACGACTATTTGCACTGTTATTCAATTGATTTATGAGTTTCATTGAATGGTTGTGATTACAATTGATGGGTCATGCTTAACTTAGATGTTTTGATGTCTCATGCTTTAGTTTTACATTCATTACTTTCGAAATTCTACCTTAGGCAATAAATTAGAGTCAATGAAACTTCATCATACGAGCCATTATTGTTTAGAATTGATATGTGAACCACATGAGTGCGTAAATTTGGTGGAATCTTGAGCCCCGGTCTCTCCATAACTTCCTAAACACCTTTTATTTTGAGTTTTGTCATACTTTAGTTTCAAAATTAAGTCTAAAAATATGCTTTCACAAGTCTCAACGAACCTATTACTACAACATCATTGAAAATAACCATCACTCGACCAAACAAAGAACATTTTTCCACAAAGTATTCCTGATCATATCTCAATCAACCAGAATATTTGTGAGTGAGGTTTCAACCTTGTGATTAATTAGCACAAGTATGAGCATTGCGCTCATTAAATGAACATTGTTTACAGTTAAACCTCTTTTTCCTTATTTTTGGAGGAAAAACCTTTTGATATGAAAAGTTATCATAAAACTCACTATTCAAAATAAGACGCATTTTAAGGATGCTTACCTGAAGGGTTTTGATCATAGGAATTTGATAGCCTGTTTATGAGCTCTTTGTATCCTTAAATTATCAAGTTTAGGTTGTCTTTCACATCTCATTTTTTGGTTCCTTCTTCTGATACCTTATTCACATCAAGAACAAAAACGTCTCCCTTTTTAACCAAAGAAGATCCTCCTTGAAACCTTCTTGGATGATTTGTGCTAAGATTACTGTTATCTGTATGAACATTTGAGGAACAAATTGTACTAACTTTCCTGGAAGGATTCACAGGACAAGTGCTAAAACCGATTGGTTTAGGCATACGAATGTCAGTTACACCTTCAAGAATTGAATCCAAGGTGTGTTGAAGTCGAAAAATATAGTTGTTATTCAACCTAGATTTGATCTTGTGTTCATTATTCTCTTTTGAGTCACAAAAGAGACACATAATCTTGACACCATCGTTAGGAGATTTCTTCCTTCCAAGGAATGTGGTGGTTCCTTGATTTGAGGAAGATACAAGCATATTCTTTCCAATAGGAAAAGAATGTGGCTTAACTTCTGGAACTGAATTCACATTTGAGACATAAGTGATTGGTATAGTGGACTCTTTAGAACATCCTTTGCATTGAATAGAGAGTTTACTCAACAGATGTTCGATTTCCAGTGCATTCTCCTTGAGTTTGGCCTCACGAAGAGCCTTAATTTGAAGAACACGGATCCCTTGTTATACCAATGAGAATATTGATTTTGTGTTTCAATCGAATTTTTTTATCAGCCTCGATTCTAACAAGTTTTAGAATCATTTCACTTTCTTTGGATGCTTCCCTTTCTTCAACAGAGTCATACTCGTTTAAAAGGTAATCGGGGTAACACTTATCAATACATGCCTGTTTCGTAGGAACAAAATGTTCATCTATATGTGAGATTGACAAGTCTCTCTCTTTAATATATTTCACTGAAACAAAATTTTTGTCTCTGGTGATGCGTTTGTCAGAGATAGCACAACTGTTCATAGATTCAGATCGCTACAAACACAGACTTATAAGGTCTTAAACGTGTTTTCCTGCTCTGATACCAATTGAAAAAGCGGGGGTCTAACAACCTCACCCAATATTTCGTTTAGACAATCTGTATGGACAAACTCCAATATAATTCCAAGAGAATCAATTAGGCAGTCAGACTCAATCAATGGAAATATATCCAAGATTTGTATCTCTGTTTCACAATGTAATAAGCAAATCAAACAGATATCGAGCCTGACTATTATGTGAAACAACATGAACGGTACCAAAGACCAATGTTCAAGTGCCAACCAATTTATATTAACAACCAAAGGTTGGATTATCTAATTGATTGAACTACACACAACCTGTGATATTTCAATTATATAAAAGAATATAATGCGGAAAAAAAATAACACAGATACCAGAAATTTTGTTAACGAGGAAACCGCAAATGCAGAAAACCTCCGGGACCTAATCCAGATTTGAACACCACACTGTATTAAGCCGCTATAGACACTAGACTACTCCAGGTTAACTTCGAACTGGAATGTAGTTGAGCCATAACCAATCTCACACTGATCAAGGTACAATCGTGTTCCTTACTCCTCTGAATCCCAGCAGGACTCTACGCACTTGATTCCCTTAGCTGATCTCACCCACAACTAAGATTTGTTACGACCCAAAGTCGAAGACTTGATAAATCAATCTGTCTCACACAGAAAAGTCTATTGAATAGATAAATTTGTCTCCCACAGAAATACCTATGAGTTTTGTTCCGTCTTTTGATAAATCAAGGTGAACATGAACTAATTGATACACCGGACTTATATTCCCGAAGAACAGCCTAGTAATATCAATTACCTCACAATAATCTTAATCGTATGGTAGCGAAACAAGATATTGTGGAATCACAAACGATGAAATGAAGATGTTTGTAACTACTTTTTATCTTTCCTATCGGAGGTTAAATCTCGAGCAAATCTTAAAGAAGATAGTACTAAATACGATAGAAAACAACAAGATCAGAACACGCAACTACAGAGAAAATAGTTGGATCTGGATTCACAATCCCAATGAAGTCTTTAAGTCGTTAACCTACAGGGTTTTGGAAAAACCTAAGGTTAAAGGAGAATCGACTCTAGTCGCAACTAATATCACACATGAGGCGTAGGGATTAGGTTTCCCAGTTGCTAGAGTTCTCCCTTATATAGTCTTCAAATCAGGGTTGGCAATTAATGTTACCTTGGTAACAAAGCATTCAATATTCATCGTTAGATGAAAACCTGATTAGACTCAAGCTAATATCTTTCAACTGTTAGATCGAACTTAGCTTGTTACACACATATGAAAAGTGACTTCATTTAGATATGAGTAACCCTACCTAAACGTGTACACCATGTTGGCTCAACAATAGTTAACCGAAGTTAGCCATATGAACACTTTCATATCAACCTTGTTCATCTTAACCATAACTAGTTCAGATGACTCAAATTAAACTAGCTCTAAAGTTGTTTAATTGTTTATATTCTCATAGAAGTATACGAGATACATTGAAGCAAAATCGATTTTGATTCACTCGAATCAATTCATGAACATTATACCACGGTTTGCAAAAGATCGCATTCCTTAATATATAAATGTATTAGTTCATGAACAAACCGGTTTTAGAACGTAATGTAAGGACCCTCAAGCTCGTCAACGCTATTAGACCAGTCATGAGACGATTAAGCCGTTATTGACCCGATTAATTAGAGACGAACGTTAACTAAAAGAAATTAATCTGATAACGATCTAGTTACGAAATTAGTATCACTAGATAGGTCTCGAAAAGTTATGCGAGATAGATTACTCGAACGTGTCAATCGGATACCGGACGAAGAAGATATTATCAGATTAATGAGAAGGGCAAAATAATCATTTTTGAATCTAAACCGCCTGACTGCCCTTATCATTTATCTGGGTGCCTTTATCATTTTTTTTGGCCTTATCAACCCAGATCGAGCAGATAAGCTCATTCTTTCTTTCTTCTTCTCTTTCTTCTTCTCTCTGTTGATTTTGATCGCAGAGATTTAGCCTCTTCTGTTCGATATTTTCTTGTAAACCTTGTTATCTTGATGAACTGAGGGAAGAGATGTTATTACTGAAGTTGAGTTAGTTTTGGAAAAACAGATATATGGGTAAGTTAATTTAGGGTATTGTGTTTATTGATTGTTCTTTAAGAATCGTTTTGTTTTGATCGATTATAGAGTGGGTTTGTGTTTAATTAAAGTTTAAATGATTCTATAGGGTTTAATTTCAGTTTCTCGGTTAATTGAATTAGATGTTAGGAATCCTCAGAGGATTGAATTAGAGTTCTGTATGAGTGATGATTAAGATGAATATGATAGTGATTGAAGTTGATGTTTTAATTAGGGTTTTGCTGACAAGAAGAGTTATGTGTATGATGTTAGGGTTTGAGTTTGAGATAATAGAAATTGAGAATTGAGATGAATTTGATAGAGATGTGTGAAGCTGGGATTGTCGGTGGTGATTGGTTATTGAATACATGACTTGGTGGTGGTCTGGTTCAGATTTAAATAACATGGAAGTTTCAAATAACGTTGAGGATGGTGGTGATATCATTGAAGTGCTAATTGTTGTGACTGAAGAATGATGGTGTTAAACAAGGTGAACTGAGGAATGGTGGTGTCATTGCAATAAGAGTTGTAATTCAGTTACGTATGATGCATAAGGAAGAGCTGATATGGATTTGCAATTGGAGGAGTGGATGCTTGTATTGTTACTGAATTGGTTATGCTGAGTTGGTTTAAATTGTAGTAATGATGATGTGGTGGAGATATGCTGATGTGTAATATCTGGAATTGAGAGTGGTAGCAACTTTTGGTTGATGATGTGATGAAGATGAGTTTAATTCAGTCAGTGGAGGTTCACGTTATAGATATTGTAGGTGTCATGGTGTTGGTTGTTTGGTTGCACTGAATTGAAGTGTAAATGCAGCTAAATGTAACTTTGCAGGAATTTGATACAACTTGGAGCTGAACTCTAACTGGTGGTGCTGAACTGAGATTGAGTTAAGTATAGAATTAAGCTATGATGTACTTTAGATTAGAAGTTAACTACAAGGGGTTAATGATGAATTCTATAAAGAACTGGTAGTAATGGATCTGGAGAATTATTAAACTTGTAAAGAAGAGAGTGAGTTGTAACTGGTGGAAGTTTAGAACTATAGGTGTTTGTGTTGTTTTAATGAGATCTTGCATGTGGATTTAGTCATATTATTGGTGCAATTGCAAGATGTAATGGCTCGGTTGGAGGTGTTGTATCTAGGTGCAGATGAAGTTGAATGTGCAAGTGAATTCTCAATGGGAAGAGGTTGTATCTTGAGCAAAAGGGGCTTGTTGTTGTGTTTCTCTTAAAGTTTAATTGGCAGGACAGTTGAGAAGAGTATGAAGGCAGTGTTAAAGATGATGTTGGTGTTAGCAGATTTGATTGAGATTCAAGAATAAGAAATAGGGTTATATTTTGGTTAAGCTGTAGAGGTGTTAATTGAAGTTAGAAATGCATTTTTGACTTAAAGTCTTGGAATGTTCTGGGTTGCATCTTGATTGTGCATTTGTATGTCTGGCATGTGTTTTTCTTTTCCCCATCAGTTGTCAGATTGATTTACCATGTCTGACTTAGGGTATCTGACTGAGTTAACTCAGTGACCAGACTTGACCAGTTGACCATTGACTTGACTTTGACCAGGACCGGATTTTTGACTTTAAACTTAAGACCTTGACTTGACTGTTACTTGACTCAGATGGACTGGGCCTTAGATTAATGGGTCGGATTAGTGGACTTGTGCTTAGGCCTGATTTTCCTATGTTGATGATTTGGACCCTTATGGCCTGAATTTGCCTTTGGCTTCTTTTACAAAGTTCTATATATTTATAAGAATTGGTTATTGGACTACAGAACCAACCTAATTGGATTAGTGAATCTTAGATATGATAAAGATAGATAGTATGAAGGTGTAGAACTATAAATGGGCTTAAAACCATTAGATATAATTGTATGTTTCTTGTGTGAGCCATTGTGGCTAGATTCTTAGGGTTCTCGTGTGATTAACAGTTAGTTATTAACAACGATCGATTCAAAGGATGAACCAGTGGATTGAGGATCTCAAGGTATGTGACGCTTGTCATCAATCAGGTGGGAACTCTGTAACCTTCTTGTAATCATTAAGTTTATTATATACGTGAACTTGTTGTTTGTAAAATGAATGAGTATGTGTGTTTGATATGCATTGTGTGATTCCCCTGCAAGAAGTGTCTGTGGTCTCCCCACAACTTCTTGGTAAGTTAAATAGGGCGGTGTTATATCCGTCGGCAATATTATTTGTTTCTGTTGATAATAGTGCGGTGTGTATCCGTCGGCAATATTACTTAATTCTGTTTACTAAGATAATAGGGCGGTGTTGTATCTGTCGGTAATATTATATATACTATTTTATTTGGGGGAAATAACTCGTATGCATATTGTACTTGATTGTTCAGTCTCAGTAGTATGACTGGGTTACTATGGCCTTGACTTAGGAAGAAATTCTAGGTTCATTACTGGAGATGGCCATTATTTGGAGACTTCGGTCTACGAATAAGGGTTGGGCCTTTTGTGAACCTGTTGTGCGGGGCCAGGTCATAGTAATAAAAATCTTATTATATTCTAGACTTAGTTGGTGGCATTGGGTTTTATGAGGTGTACGCATTCCACGATAATATCTTACGGCACCTGGATTCATGCTATCATTTGAGACTGGAGTTATTCCTAGCATCTTCTCCTCCATTGAGTGAGACGGGGTTGGGATAACATATGTTTAGGTTGTTTAATTCTTTTCTCGTAGATCCATCCGGAGATGTATCTTTCGCGGATATTACCACTATGGACGTAATATCTCGGATATGAATTGAAGCAATCTTCTGCTCTATGTTGCGTGTAAAAGATGTTTATCGTTTTCCTTTAGTAGAACTGTGATGCATGTTAGTGATTACACGAATGTTATAATGATAACCACTGAGCCCCCATTTGGGATGATGTGCTCACTCGTTCCCACTTCACTTTCAGTAATTAGAAGAAATGGTGCGCGTGATGATATCCGTTATCGTAGCTTAAAGCTTAAAGCTTTTTGCAATGTTAGAGATATTACGAATCTATTATATATCTTTATCTTTTATTTATTCTGTAAAAAAACACATTAGTATATTCATATCACAAGAGAGTTCTTCATTTATAAAATATCAGAGTGTGGGTTTTGTGTTTGGAATTAACTTATGTAACTAAGTTTTCTTAAGATCGATAATATAGGTTTGATGCTTCAATTAGGTTGTAATCCTATAAGCTAAACAGGTTTAATGATTTGGGGCGTCACACGTAACCTACTCAAGTATGCAAACGGGTACGCATACCTAAGTGGCTGGACTAAGTTTGGGTTCACCAGTATGCGAACAGGTACACATACCTTCCAAACTCAGTTGAATTTCCGGACGTGAACTTTACGCCAGTACGCATGCGGGTATGTATACTAAGTTCCCGGACTTTCATTAACCAACCAGTACGCATACGGGTATGCATACTATGGTTCCCGAACTTGGAATAACTTGCAACAGTTAGCATACAAGTACGCATACTGTGCTATATCCTATCGTGGTTAATAGTTATAAACTCCCATTTCAATCATTGAAACATTCTTAGAAGACGACAATAGCTGTCTCACACAAACTATTAGCTTCGAAGCAATTTTCAAGTGATTGAATGATCAATACGACACATTCCGAGTCTACATCAAATGACTGTCTCACACAAATCATGTAAGATGTTAACAGACGATTTTCACATGATCATCTTTTGACTTTCGTCAAGAATATAAGATGAACTAGGTTAAAGCGAAAGCTTACCAACACATATTTTGAGAAATATGTAAGCGAGTTAAACTCAACTCGAAATATCAAATGTGTAAAATCGAAGTCTATATAGCTATACGACTTTTGTCTCAAATAGAAGATAGAGTAGACAGACTTTTGAGTGATAGATGAGTTCAAGTCTCCACATACCTTTTGTTTATGAAGTCCACAAGCTCGCCTTGGTAGTTCTTCGTCTTCAATCGATGAACGCCGTGAAGTCTAAAGCTCAACTACACTTTCTATCCTAATCCGAGACTTAGCTATAAGTAGATTAGAAATCAAGACTTATAGTTTTGGCAACTAAACTTGACAAACAATCTTGAGATAGCAATGCTTGCGAGTTCGACCGAGTAGTGCTCTAACAACAAGGGAGCTATAAAGTCATATGTTTTTAGACTTACCCTTATAACAACTCTAGGGGAATTATTTCACACAATTAGGGATAAAATAAAATTAGGAGAATAAGAAAAGAAAATGAAACGTATGAAATCATTATAGGGAGACTGAGAAATACAATAAATGTTTTTATTACATTTGAAACTGAGATACAAGTTTATAAACACATAATAGAAAGCATGTTGCAATTTCATATGAGAGTGGAGGAAGAACCTAAGGGAAATCGTAGAAGCTTCAACTAATTAGAGGTAGGTTTACTAACTCGTCTTCATTGGATTGTTTCCTTGTGTTTGTGAAAATTGTTGAGATTTCTAAATATTCTGATATTGTGATGGCCCTTTTTATTTAGTTTTTATTAAAAACCATATGCTCGTGCCTTGCTGTGTTTTATTTTTATAAACCTGATTTCATTGGTTGTGTTGATATTTCCTTCCATAATAAGTGTAATCTTAGGTATTTTCCATTTGGACTTTATGGAACTCAGAATGTTTGTTAAAATGATTGTGTAAGATTTTGTCATTGTCTAGTATTTTTATTATTGTACTATTTGGGTTCTAACGATTGAAAAATGTTATTTGTGGATTTCACTTTGAGGATTTTGAAACGAATAGTTAGAAACTAAACGTTTTGAAAGGTGAGTTCATGACTGATCGTTACTTGGAAATGTCCCCCAAGTTAACGAAATGTAGATTGGCTAATGATTCCCAAGGGGTCTTGAGTCCGCAACCCTCGATGGTAGTGGTGTCCATACCGAGGAAACACGAGAGGTGGAGCACGAACCAAGGAAACTTGTGCCATGAACTTGACTTTATGTTTTATAAAAGTTAAAAACTGATTTTATAAGGAACTTTATGATTTGATTGATTATTGTCTTTACAATTGGTCCTTTACTAGTCATTCTCTGAAATGTTGTCATTATCTTTTGGTCATTGGTGAATTTCTTGAAGTCAGTATCAATTCTAAAGTATTTATGAGATTTCCATAGTAAATTGTTCATATCCAAAGTTAGTACTTACCCTTTTATTATCATATCTTTTCTTTGTTTTTAATCAACTCATTTTCGCGCCCTTTGAAGACGGGAAAGTATGCCTATTGAGTTGTCATATCGCTCCAATAGATTTTTTTGCAGATTTTATCGAATGACGAGGCAAATAGGAGTTTACTAGTTTACAGAGTGGATTGTTCATTGTCTTCCTTCTATGTATTTTGTTTGGCACTAATGGGTAGGGATTTAGACAACACTTCCTTCACGGAGAATATTCATATGTGTCTCTACTGTAATGGGTTAAAAGTTCTTAGTGTTTCGACATTTCGTTTAGGAGATATGACCCTTGACGTACAACACATCAAATCTGGAAACTGCAGGAATGCAGTCCTGTCCACATCTTTGCACACACGTTTCAAGGGACAAATGAACTTGGAAATTGGATTTTTCAAATGCACATGAAAGGTATATCTTTATAGTTTTTAAAATGGGGACAAGCTTCGAATTTAGACTTTTAACAAAGCCTGTAGAGCCTCGCCAAGGCAGGCTATCGGAGACGTCGGTTCTGCGACTTTTCTTTCCAGTTTTGTTGTGTACCTGTTCACATCCATTTTCTTTTGCTTACCTTTGATTCCTCCAATTGGTTTTGTTAAATTTTATATTATAGAAATGCAAGTTAGTTCTGGTTACTAAAACAAAAGAGTAAAATGTAAAGTGAATGAAATAGATTTAAGTTCGATTTTCGTCGATAGCCCCTACAGTTTGGGTTAATCCAGGATCCGAATTTTCGGGTGTTACATGTTTAAAATTGCTTTGACTCTTATAAATACCTCTAAAACAACTTGTGAATATGCATCTTGATTAAAGTCTTAAGTGTATAAATGAACACGAAATTGCTTATTTGTTCGAAAGGCATATTTGCAAAGAACATTTTGTTAGAGCATTGCTCGTTCGAACTCGCAAGCGTTGCTATGTCAAGCTTGTTTGTCAAGTTTAGTTGATCAAAACTATAAGTCTTGATTTCTATTCTACTTATGTCTCGGATTAGGATATAATGTGTAGTTGAGCTTTAGACTTCACGGTGTTCATTGATTGAAGACGAATATCTACTGAGGAGAGCTTGGAACAACTTCATCAACAAAAGGTATGTGGAGACTAAAACTTATCTATCACTCGGAAGTCTATTCTATTCTATTTCCTAACGATACTAAGTCGTATAGCTATATAGACTTTTATATTATACACATTTGATATTTCGAGTTGAGTTTAACTCGGTTATATAATTCTCGAAATATGTGTTGGAAGCTTTTTGCTTTAGCTACGTTCATCATTATTCTTGACGAGATTAGTTGGAAACAATTTATTTGTTGGAAACTAAATAATAAGTCAAAAGATGATCATGTGGAAATTGCCTTGAAACACCTTACATGATTTGTGTGAGACAATCATTTGATGTCGACTTGGAAAGTTTCGTATTGATCATTTGATCACTTGAAATTTACTTGAAGCTAACGGTTTGTGTGAGACAGATATTGTCGTCTTCTAAGGATGTTTCAATGATTGAAATGGGAGTTTAGAACAAAAAAACTTTGTATGGATACAACACAGTATGCGTACCTAGCATGCAAACTGTTTTGGTATGATTCGGGTTCGGGAACCTTGTTTGCATACCTAGTATGCGAACAGTTTTAACTGTAAAGTCCGGGAACCATGTTTGCATACCAGTATGCGAATTGGTTCTACCTGAGTTAGGTCCGGGACTGCTGTTTGCATACTCGTTTGCAAACGGCTGGACAAGACCAAAGTCCATAACCTATAGTTTGCGTACATGTTTGCAAAATAGTGGTTAAAGTTCTAAAATCGATTAAGTATATTTTTCATACTCATGAACAAATACATTTATGAATTAAGCAATGCAATCTTTGCAAACCATGGCTTTATGTTCATGAATTGATTCTTATAAAAGTACTTTGTACGATTACGAATCAATCCGATTTTGTATCAATTGGTTCATATATATTTCTATGAGATAATGAACAATTGAACAACTCTATTTGAAAAACAATTAGATTCATTTGATTATCTTTCATGATTGATTGATCACCATAGTTGATCTAGATGTGTTAGATGAATGTGGTTAAGACAAAAGTGTTCATATGGATAACTTCGGTTAACTGTTATTGATCCAATTCAATATACACGTTTAGGTACGGTTACCTATATCTAAATGAAGGTATATTCATTTGTGTGTAACAAGCCAAGACCAACTAACGGTGGAGAGATATTGCTTTGGTTTTAAGCAAACTTAGCTTGAATCTTAAATCAGGATTTCATCTAACGATGAATATTGAATGCTTTATTTCTAACCTAACTTAGATTTGATTGAAAGCAAACCATGATTTGAGAGACTATATAAGGGAGAAATCTAGCAACTGGAAAACCTAATCCCGGTATTTTTCTGTATCCTATTTGCGACTAGAGTCGATTCTCCTTTAACCTAGGTTTTTCCAAAACCATATTAGGTTAACGACTTGAAGACTTTCATTTGGGATTTGTGAAGCCAGATCCAACTATTTTCTCTATAGTTGCGTATTCTGATCTTACTTGTTCTATCGTATTAAGTACTATCTTCTCTAAGATTTGCTCGAGATTTATCTCTGATATGTAAGATATAAAAAGTAATCGCAGTGCTCTTCGTCTCATTCTTTATGATTCCACAATAACTTCTTCTACTACCATATAGTTAAGTTATTGTGAGGTGATTGATATTTCTAGGCTTCTCTTCTGGAGTATAAGACCAGATTATCAATTGGTTCGTGTTCACCTTGATTTATCAAAAGACGGAAAAAAAACTTCATATGTACTTTTGTGGGAGACAGATTTATCTATCAGAATAGACTTATCTGTGGGAGACAGATTTGTTTATAAGTCCTCGACTTTGGGTCGTAGCAACTCTTAATTATGGGTGAGAGGCGTAAGGAACGCGACTGTACCTTAATCGATGTGAGACTTGGTTAGGGCTCAACTGCATTCCAGTCAGAATTTAACTTGTAGTAGGCTAGTGTCTGTAGCGGCTTAATACAGTGTGGTGTTCAAAACTGGACTAGGTCCCAGTTTGTTTTTTGCATTTGCGGTTTCCTCGTTAACAAAACTTCTGGTATCTGTGTTATTTATTTTCCACATTATATTTTTAAATCCGACCTTTGGTTGTTGGATATAAGTTGATTGACACTTGGGCGTTGGTCTTTGGTACCGTCCAAGTTATTTCTCATATCAATCGAGCTCACAAATTTCTGGTTGTTCGATTGCAGATTGTATTGAGAAATTGAGATATAACTCTTTGATATATTTCTTGGTTGAGCTCGCTTTTTAAGCTGGTGCTCTCGGAATTATATTGGAGTTAGTCCATACAGATTTCCGAATGAATTATTGGGTGTAGTTTTTATACCCCCGTTTTCACTTTCATTATACACAGTTCACGTACCCAGACCACTGTGTATATTATTCTATGTTATTTTAAGACAAACTTTTCACATGCTTAGTTGAAACCTTAAATAGAGTTTCATCTAAACAGAAAAAGTGTTTTGCTTGAATCTTAAGTTATATTAGCTTGAATTCTAAGAAACCCTCAGTCTTAAACATCTATGAATATAAACACTCATTCAACTGGAAAATTCAATCCCAACACTTTGTGTCCTAGTTTATTGCTAGAGTCGTCCTTTATTGATCTAGGTTTCCTCTGAGAAAAATTATTAGGTATACGATTTTAAAACTTCACTTGGGGATCTGTGAATCCAGGTCCGACTATCTTTACCTTGATAGTTCGTTTATCTTGATCTTGCTTTTCTGTTATCGAAATTTTCGTAATCTCTTTCAGGAAAGATAGATACAAATCACAAAGTTCTCTTCCTCTCAGACTTTGAAAGTTATTCTTAATTGATTAGTACAAGATTGTTTTTGAAAGGTGGTTAAAAATCCTAGATTCTTAGCTAATTGAGTGTAAGTGTTCCCTATTTATGAGGTTTGTTAGCTTTATATGTTGCAAACAGATTTCCATACCTTGATTTTTGATCTAAAGAGAAATCAAATACGCTTATCTGTTAAAGGTGGATTGGTATCAAGAGTCTTCACTCATGTTGAAGAAACTCTTAGGATGTTCTTATCTAATGAGTGGGTTGTCATTATCCTACCCTACTGTATAACATAAACCTAAAATTGAAAGAAATCATCTCTCAATCTTGCGAGGTTCAAGAGATGTAAGGAGCGCAACTGTGACTGAATCGTTTGGAAGGTGAATTCGGTCTCAACTACATTTCAGTCTGATAGTAGGATAATGTTTGTAGCGGCTTAGTACAATTTGGTGTTCAAATCTAGACGAGGTTCCGGGGTTTTTATGCAGTTGCAGTTTCCTCGTTAACAAAATTCTTGTGTGTGTGTGCTTTTTACTTTTCCGCATCTTTTGATTTTTAAAGATACACATGTTCATACTCCTATCAAAACGAAAAAGTTGGTGGTGTACTTGGTACCCTCTCCTTTTCAGAAACTGTTCGACAGATGTAGGCAATCGTATATAATTGCACTACTAAACTAGATACTTTGGTTATTTTTATTCTTTAAATAGTTGACTGATAGAAGTGCATCACTAAAGATGCGAGATTCATTTATACTCATGTTGATTGCTTATTTAATTGCTTCAAAGATAACTAGGCTTTCGGCTTCTTCAAAACTGTGAGATAGTGTTGTGACGGTTCTGCAACCTTCACCTGCGTTATCAATCATGTATAAACCAATTCCAATGTTGTTAGTATCTTATATATAGGAAGCATCACAAAAGATCTTAACAAAACCGGTGTAACATTTTTTTGCCGAACATTTGAAATATTTTGCAATAACTCTACTGGTCTAGTGCTTCTTACTATTTACACGGGCTAGATTTATTGTTACTCTAGCAGTATTACTAGGATGCAAACTTTTCCCTTGAAACACTTTGGAACATTTATCCCTCATTTTTGTCCATGCAGTTGTAAATAATGTACAAAAAGATTTGAGTTATTTTGTAAATGGGCCGTAAGTTTATGGCTAAATTAGGGTCTGGGTCGTGAAACATGCTGTTGATGCATTAGGGTCGAAGACTAACAAGAGACCGTTTAGCAAACTGTTAGGTGACTTTTAAAATTTTCCAAAGGTCCTGACTGTTAGTCAACTTGGATTGACTGTTTGCATATAGTCAAAATCTGCAATTCTTTAATCCTTTGCCGTCTTCTTCCCTCATGTGCGACTCGTTCAATCTTAATGTTATCTATAGTTGTGCTACTGCAGATCTATGATTTTCGTCTTTAAGTAATTGAGACGTGATGGGAAGTGAAAAATGATAAAGAATAATGATCGATATAGACAGGGAGTAAACCAGTTTGGATTGAATATGACTCCAGCCCAAGATTCTAATCACCTACAAACTCCTGTAGCTTATGAATTCGTTGAAACCTTTAATCAACAATAGCAACAACATCTTTTAGGGTTTTTTTTTTCTTTTGCACTAGATGATGAAAATCAAGGTATAGAGAGAGCAGAGTGGAAGAACACGTCTTAACAGAAAGACTACATTTTGGTCCTGATTTTTAAGACCAAGTTTATGAAAACCCAAGCTTCTCCTCCATCATCTTCTTACTTCTTCAATTCGGAGCCTCACCTATGAATCCTCCAATCTCAAAACCCCAAAACTTCAAGCATATTTAAAACCCTATATACCTTAAAGAACTAGCTAACCAGATTCGTAGTAATGCGTGCACACATGTAAGTGTACATATTACGGTGTGCAAAATAGTATGTTATAAGGGTTCTCAAATCTCTATTGGTTGTTGTTTTCCTTTTCAAAAAATGCACTTTACATATTCGATGAAATGTCACTAATTTCCCCTGTTAAGTTTCTAACAGATATTAGGATATAATGTCATTTGATTATTTCACAAGGGTAATTTAGTAAATAAAGAAAACAATCAAAGTCAGCTACGACCCTAATGCATCAAATACATGTTCTACGACCCAGACCCTAATTAGGTCATAAACTTACGATCCATTTACAAAATAACTCAAAAGATTTAATATCCTTGTAATTATCTAGCCACTTCTGAATCCACTCTACCATGAAGATGTTAAAATCCACATCTTCTAAAGCTAAATTGCTATTTCGTACTAAGGCCCATAATTTTTTTGAAAACAGATAATACAAATTAAGATGCTCAGTAGATTCCATAATATTACCACCACACAAACAACAATCAAGATTAATATCGGCATTATAACTGTTAAGTTTGCATTTAGTTGGAAGGATATTTTCAACACACTTTCAAATAACAATTGGATTTTAGGTGGCACTGGGGTACTCCAAATAGCCTTATAGATATTGTTCTGTTGAAATGAGTTTTGATGGTTATCTCTGCAGTTACCAGGCAAGACATAGTATGCAGATTTAACATTAAAACAACCAGATTTAATGTGAGGATAAACTAACGTATCCTCACTAGAGATTGGGATCCTAGTATTGAGGATTTTAACAAAATTATCATAAGCGATATAAGAATTCGCGAGTGGGACATTCCAAGTTTCCGTGTCTTGATTAATAATATTAGCAACACTAATTTGGATTAGGATGAGAAATGAACATATGACCAGAAGCATTGTAATTGATCAACAAATGCACAAATATTATCACCATTTTTGACTTCCTACAAAAAATTATCCTGAATTACATCTAGACCATGACAAATGGACTTCCAGACTCCCATGATGAGTCTTTAAAGTTAGGATGATGTAAGGGATGAGTATGTTTAAATTACTTGCATTTTAGAATGAAACCTATTATAGGGGCTCTAAGGTTTGAGTTTTGAGGGCTCCTAAAGATTCTAGTATCCTAAAAGAGGATAAAGGGGACCTAAACCATATTCAAATATACTAAAATATCCTTCATCCCTTAAATACCTAAACCAAAAAAACTAAAATCAGTTTCATTTCATTCCTTAACCTCCATCGCCTCTCACCCTCTTCTTCTTCCCCATCGCTCTCCATCACTTCTTTTTCCATTAATCGTCGATTATCAAAATTATTCATCGTCGATTAAAACCTCTATAAAGATTATGGGTCGTACTGATGATCCTAAGAGAAACAAGAATCGAAAACTAGTTAATTCATCACATGCAAGACCAAATGCTCAATCCGATGAAGATGAAGAATTTAACAATCAAGGAGGTGAAACGCCATTTAATCCACTTGAAATGACTTCAATAAGGTAAAAATCGAAAACCCATCTTGTTTCATTGATTTTTATTGCATGAATACACAGATTCGGTCGAATTAGGGTTTTCAAAAAACTGTTTCAGAAATTGATACAGTGTGGAGTTCTTATTTTTCATACCGTAACCAAGTCGTACGGTTTGAAATCTTAAAAGTATCAAACCGTATCTTTAAGATTCCCCACCGTATGTGGAGTTTTCATACTGTATTGTGGACTTAAAACCGTAGGTAAAATCACCTAGATTCCCCACCCTATGTAGATAATTCCACACCGTACCTATAACTGGGTTTCTCTACGATTTGTGTTTCAAATCGTATATGTAACTGAGTTCCATTGCGGTTTGCGTTTCAAACCGTACCTCTAACTGAGTTTGTATACGGTTTATTTTCCGAACCGTATGGATTTGGAAATGAGTTACACTAGTTTCGGGCTATGAAGAAGAGTATTTCGATCTTAATGAATCCGACCTTTGTGAGATCATACATTCTATTCAGTGTATCTTATTTCGCAATCGAAATTGGGTTTGCTTCAAAAGACTAAATCTTTCATCATGGGTTTTATTTAGTTAGTTGAGAGCTTGAAATTTTAGGGTAATTGAGGGTTAATAATTTGATCTTTTTGGGGAAATGGATATATTTAATTCTGGGTTTGCTAGACCTATTTGCAAATTTCATATGATTATTGTCTACTTGAGCTAGGGATTCTCTACAAGTGAGGAATTGAAAATTATGGCATTCTTTTAAACTCAAGTCTAGTTATTGTAGCTTGGTTCTCTTTTTGAATGGTGTTAAATTTCTATGTGTGTTTGAAAGGCTATTAGCTTCATAAAGAAGCTTTAGAATGGTTGTGCCATTAAATTGCTATGTGTGTTTGTATGGTGTCAAGTTGATGTGTGTGTTGAAAGGCCATTGAATTGCATGCCTTCCATTTTACTGTATAAGGACACGGATTGCTAATCATGTTAATTACTCTAGTTCCATTTTACTGTATAAGGACATGGATTGCTAATCATGTTAATTACTCTAGTTCCATTTTACTGTATAAGGACATGGATTTCTAATCATGTTAATTACTCTAGTTCCATGTGCTAAAACATAGTTGTTGACATATGTTAGTGTTTGTGGGTGAAAACCGTTTCTGCTGATTTCGGTAATTTCGTGTGAGTGCGGGTGAGAAATAAATCTAAACCCAAAATAATGTACTGCACGGGAGTACTTTTGATTCGAGAGATCAATCTGTACAATCCTTGCCAAAACCAAGAAATGGCCGTTCCAGGCTTGCTTCGGTCACAAAGTGAAGGAGAACGGTTGGTCTTAGGGAGGGAAGCGAAGAAAGTGTTGAGGCCAGAATAGTCGATTCTGGAAGTGTGGGTGTTTTGCGAATTGTATCTGAAAGTTGAACTGGCGAGCTGAATGGAAAGCCACCAGGTGATTTCTGGATGTGTATTGTTCTCCTGACCAAAAACTTGTTGTCTGGTGGAAATAGGTGAGACCTATTTATACAAGTCGCAATAAAACGTACCCTGGTCTCGTAGAAGCGGGAACGTTTGAGTAATGGAAGAAAGGAGTAACGGGTAATGCCTGGAATTGATGTTTCCATAATGAAGGATACGTTTTCACCATTACTTCTTTCCATTACTAACCACCCCGCTTTATGACACTTTCTTGTATCGGGCGTATTGCACGCCGCACACTGTAAACCACCAGACCAATACTCTGATGAGTATCCCCCAGTTTGTGACATGTTTTGATGTCTCGAGAGTTTTCGTGGAAAACATGTAGCACTTTGCTACGTGTGGCAAGTTAAAATTGAGAGGTTTGCCGTAGGTAAATAACATATGTGATGCTAGGCTCGTTTTGGCTAGTAGCTGTGGCATGGTGGCATGCCAGTGACCATGGCATAGCGACGTGCTAGTAGCCGTGGCATGATGGTCTGCCAGTGGCTGTGGTGTTGTAAGTGACGCTGGCATGCGCGTCTGGGAAGCGTGTCTGGTAAGCACGCCTGGCATGCGCGTCTGGTAAGCGCGTCTGGCATGCACGTCTGGTAAGCACGTCTGGCATGCGCGTCTGGCATGCGAGTCTGGCATGCGCGTATGGCATGCGCGTCTGGTAAGCGCGTCTGGAAAGCGCGTCTGGTATGCGCGCCTGGCATGCGTGGCATGCGCGTGCGGCGTGCAGGCGTTTTTTGGGAAGCTAGCGCGTTTTTGGGAAGCTGGTGTGTTTTGGGAAGCCAACTTAGTATGACGACCTTTTTGAGGCCGTGGCAAGTTTTGGAGCAACCCGATTGGTTGACGGGAAGTGGGGCCAGCATGCGAGGGCGTGGCCATACTTCCAACGCGCGGTGGCGGATTTGAAGCGACCTGATTGGTCGACGGAAAGAGGGCCGACATGCTAGAGTGCGGCCGCACTTTTAGCGCGCTGTGGCGGATTCGGTTGCCTAGCTTGTTTAAGCATGGTTTCGACCAACGGGTTCCGGTATACTGCGTGGGGCACGAAACCCTAATTTGCAAATTACTTGGGTTTATGAGTCCTTTGCGAGTTATCACAATAATTAGCTGGATTGTGTATGCTTCCATACAAAAATCTTTATCTACAGAATGCAGTGTGCTTTCTGTCTGAGCATTTCGTTCAATGGCCTTAACTTTAGTACTTGGAGGTTCATGCTACTCCGCTGTGAGTGAACATAAATACGTCATGCCATACTGATTAAGGGTTCTTCTGGGGAACATAGCACAGGAAAGTACTCAGTGAGTCTCGTATTGGTGAGGTTCCGAAATTTACAGAGTGTTATGGATAAAAGTGTATTGAGCGGCTCAATAAATGTGTCGGTGGAGAGGTTAGTACTCGCATCACCGTTTCCTTGCAGAGTGACGTCACATCTGATGCAAGGTTTTACGATTTTAACCCTAAGCTAAAAACCACCATCAACATTAAGTCCCCTGGTTAGCACGTAACAGTGACATTGTTGCGGGGTAAGCATGAGATGGTGACAGGCGAGAGTAAAATCGAGAGATCAATACGTGAAGAGATCGCCAAGGAAACTCAACTAACCTTTAGTGGAAGGCATAAGAAATTTGTGATCCTTGTGCTGGCGGATTTTGCATAGATTCGTCTTGGCGTTGGCACCGGTGCTAGCTTGACTTGGACGTGACTTGGCTTGGCTTGGGCGGCTTGGCTTGGTTGGCATGCCTTTGGCGCAGGGGTGTGGCTGGCATGGTTGACATGCCGTTGGCACACTTGGCTAGCATGCGCGGCTGGCATGTGCGGAGACAATGCCAGTCGATACTGAGGGTTCTTTCGTGGAACCTTTTTCCGGGAGATAAAGAAAATCCATGACTCTTGCGTTGGCGGCTTTGCGCAAATTCGGCTCATGGTGCTGTTAGCTAGGCCGCGGAGTGGTAGAGGTGGTTGCTGGCTGAGATGCAGACTGTTGGCATCAGCTTGGAAGGGAGCCGCTGGCATAGACTTGGCATGAAATGGAGCCGTTGGCATTGGTCGTCTTGGAATGGAGCCGTCAGCATTGGTCGGCTTGGAAAGGAGCCGTCAACATTGGTCGGCTTGGAATGGAGCCGTCGGCATTGGTCGACTTGGAAAGGAGCCGCTATCATAAACTTGGCGCGGGCGCTGGCTTCAGTTCCGTGGAATGATGGCAACTTGCTTCAGTTCCGTGGAAGGATGATGACTGGTTTCAGTTCCATGGAATGATGGCAACTTTGTCTAAATTAGGGTTTGGCATGCTGAAACCCTAATTAGCGCCCCTTACTAAAATCTTTGTAGAATTCTCATACAAACTCGGATTTTGACGGTCCACCCCTCCATTTCAATTTGAAAAGAATTTCCTATCTCCTCACGCGGGAATATTTATGTTTCGAGCTCGTTTAAGAGGTGAAAACAGTCCGACAGTAAAACTCAGGGAGAATTCATGAGGGATGTTGCAGGCCCGAGGTGGCATAGTCGCGCCCAGTCATCTGTCCCCGTTCATGGAGCAAGAAGGAATCTTTATTTTGTTCAAACTCTAGAAACTCCGTCCGCATGAAAAGAGGTATCGACCCTCTTCTGTTTTCTGTTGCTCGTCTCCGTGCTTTCGTCTGCAGTGTCTCTCCAGTGGATTCCAAAATTTACAAAACGCCATTGCATTCTTGGGATGGATGGATGAAATATATGCTTGGAAACGATCATGTCAGGGCTAATCTTAGAGATTGTGGTTGCGTTGTCGGTCCATTCTTGACTTTAGGTTGCTCAGTGTTTGGACCTTCTAGTCGCGATGATGATATGTTGTGGATGATTGTATGGTAGAAATCTACCGAAGCCACATGATGAAATAGATGAGTTGCGAGACATTCTGTTGCCGATGTGCTGCCATCAAGTCTTCAAGGACTTTGTTCCAAGAGACATCCTTCGAACCAGCTTCTGAATCTTGGACTATCGTATGGAATGGGATGTGGTGAGAAGTCCCCAGTTATATTTCTGTCAGATCCGATGGCATGGCCGAATATGTGAACGTATCTTTGTGGCGTGCTTTTGGAGTCTTCGATGCACATGTGCGGCTTCATGTTGAGAAATTCCTGCGGCTCATAAAACTTCGGCAGTGATGATGTTGAAATCAGAAATGACCAGGTTGAGGGGAGTGAAAGCGTCCCATGCTGGTAGTCCCCATATGCCTACTTTCATTGCATCGCCTTGAATCCATGTCCACGGGATTTGATACAAGCTTATTCTACTCTTCTGGATGGGACGCTGGGATGCTCAGGATATCACATGGACGGAATATTCTGGATTGCGAAGAGGTAGGAATGAGAGAGTTATGTTGTTTATCGTGGCTCCCTCTGTTTCTTCAAGAAAATGTTTCAGCCGCGTCTCTGGAGTTATCTCATGAGTGTTTGATGGTCGTCGGCATAGACTGCGATGAGCAGTCCCCAGTCGCATTTTTCTTTAGTTTCTGAAGTTGTTTTCCTTTGAGCAGGCTTGGGATCTACCGCGGCCTCGTAAAGTGTTCAAGGCGTCTTGTAGATAGAGAGGTGATGATATTCTTGCGATACACCCTTGAAGAGTAGATGATGGCCTTTTGGTTGACTGTGTCTTCTGAGCTTTGACAGTGAATGGATTCCGTGTAGATCCTCAGTCCCCAAGTATGGTTTACATGTTTCCATCTTGTATGGTCAGTGGGTTGACCATGATAAAGACATCACCATCGTGCGTTCGTACTGGTGATTTTGTTACTTCTTCCACGTGAAACTAAAATATGGAGGAGTACGGGTTACATTTGTAGTGATTGTTGCTGCGGTGAAGCTCTGGCTGGTATCAACAAATGAGCGGCAACAATTCTTAGTAGCAGATGTAATCGGAAGAGACTACATTGTCGTGGGAAAAAAGTAGGTTGGCTGGAATTGTATGGGCATCCATGGAAGTAAAAGGATTGGCTAGATGCGTAAGCAAGCAAATTGTCCATGACTACGAGCCTTGGCGGGATGGATTAAAAGGTGGCCATGACTACGAAGATTGGATGGTTGCGATCATGATCCTTGACATGGGGAGTGTGGTGGCACGAACCTTGGCAGGAAGGAGTGGCGGCTACGGCACGATCCTCGGCAAGGGAGAGCGGCGGCTACTATACAATCCTTGGAAAGAAGGAGTGACGGTTACAACACGATCCTTGGAAAGAAGGAGGAGTTGAAGCGGCTTCGGCTCTTGGAGAGGACGTTGATACTTTATGAAGCAAAAATTTGAAGCTTCGGTTTCGGATCCTGGAGCAGCTTATGGAGAGAACGCTGAAGCGGAGCGGCTGCTGGAGCGAGCATCGAAGAGGAGCAGCTGCTGGAGCGAACATTGAAGCGGATCCGCTGCTGGAGGACGTTGAAACGGAGCGGCTGCTAGAGCGAGCGTTGAAGCGGAGCCGCTGCTGGAGGACGTTGAAGCGGAGCCACTTCTGGAGAGAACGTTAAAGCGGAACCTTGAAACTCTCAGAGCCTTGACGGTTACAATGTTGAAGTCGGAGACCGCGTCACTCAGCGTTCTGTCAAACTCGACATCCTTCAGGTGAACATTGGTTAGGAGTCCCCAGTTCCATCTATCAATCGTGCTTTCCAGGAGAAGTTGGGGTTCAGGAACAACTTCCCTGGCTGGAGACTGCTGCTTTCCTGATGTAGTGCGGTTGAGGGCTGCAAATACATCTTGACGTTGCGCCTTGGAGAAATATGGAATCTCACATAAATGTTTCATTATAGACTGCACGATTTTGTGGGCGAAGTCCCCAGAAATCATGCAACTCTTGACGAGAAGAGAGTCTTTGTGAACTCAGGAGGGTCGCTGATTTCCTTTGCTTCGGTTTTGGAGAAGTCGTTCCTGACCTTTACGTGTGATGAAATTGGATTGTTGATTCCCTTCTATTGGGCGTTCAAAAGCAACGCGAGCCTCTTCATCTATAAACACACGTCCTTCTGAAGTTCCTGCACCGGATGTTAAAAGTATTCCTTGTCATCTCCCTCTTGGGTTGACGTGACTCTTATGGTGGCCGCTCCGTTAGTGTCTTGAGGAAAATAGGTATCTCTTTCCGAGTTATAACCACGTCTGTCTGAGCCTTACGAGAACCTTTTGTCTTTCCATCAAATCAACAGTGGTAAAAGGAGGTAGGCTTCTTCTGACTCCTCCAGTCTCTCGTCCTGATGGTGGAGTAGCAGCGGCTTTGGTGACGGTTGGAGCTGTCATACTTGAAGAAACGTTGGGGGCGGCGGAAGCGGCTCTGGCTCTGGTGATCAGAGGTGTAACGTGCAGAGATGACGCGGTTTTGATCACGGAGTTCTGGATCCATGACGTTGTTTCGAAGAGTGAGGATGGCGCTGCTTTGGTTGGCTGTAGAGCGGAGAAGATGGCGCTGGACTTTGGCTGGCTGTGGAGCGGAAATATGGCGCTGGCTAGATCATGGAATGAAAGGAACGGCTGCTGGATATGATGTGGATTGTTGGTGCTGGGAGTGGCCTGTTGGCGTCGGTCATGGTGCTAGCTGGGATGCGAATCATTGGCGCTAGCTTGGCCGCGGCCTGTTGGCGCCATGGAGCTTTGCCAGCGCGGGTCCGGCTGCCTATTTCCGTGTATAGCCCAAAACGACAAACCTTCCTCCATTCGAACTCCAAAAAGTTCTATGCCTATGAAAGGCGTCACCTATCCTCTTTACCTCGTATTATCGGCTTTGTTTCCATGTCTTGGTGCTAGCGGCAGAGTGGTAGCAATAAAGCAGGCGAACATATTCCAAGTACGTATCTCCGTGTTTCTTATTTCTGTTTTCTCTTCTAATGTTGGTGCAAATCCTAGCCATAGGCATGTCCGCTATAGTTTTATGGGCGACGCCGCGATAATTCCCCAGTCACTCCTCGTCATGTGATAACTGGTAACTGAGTCGTTTGGTGACTGAGCCATCGATCCCCGAGAGGATCGTTTGCTTCCACCATCTTAGAATTCCCCAGTTATCCCTTGTCGTGTGATAACTGGTAACTGAGCCGTCTGGTAACTGAGTTGTTGATCCCTGAGCGGATTGTTTGCTTCTACCATCTTGACATCTGGGTTGAAGAATGAAAGCGGGAATTGGAAATTGATATTGTAATCGAGAGAATAATCTCCCACTGTGGTCTCCAATTGTTTATGGGTAAAAACTGTTTCTGCTGATTTCGGTAATTTCGTGTGAGTGCGGGTGAGAAACAAATCTAAACCTAAACAATGTATTGCACGTGAGTACTTTTGATTAGAGAGATCAATCTGTACAATCCTGGCCTAAACCAAGAAATGGTCGTTCCAGGCTTGCTTCGGTCACAAAGTGAAGGATAAGGGTTGGTCTTAGGGAGGGAAGCGAAGAAAGTGTTGAGGCCAGAATAGTAGATTCTGGAAGTGTGGGTGTTTTGCGACTTGTATCCGAAAGTTGAACTGGCGAGCTGAATGGAAAGCCACCAGGTGATTTCTGGATGTATATTGTTCTCCTACCAAAAACTTGTTATCTGGTGGAAATAGGTGAGAACTATTTATACAAGTCGCAATAAAACGTACCCTGGTCTCGTAGAACCGGGAACATTTGAGTAATGGAAGAAAGGAGTAACGGGTAACGCCTGGAATTGATGTTTCCATAATGAAGGATACGTTTTCACCATTACTTCTTGCCATTACTAACAGCCCCGCTTTATGACACTTTCTTGTAACGAGCGTATTGCATGCCGCATGTTGTAAACCGCCAGACCAATACCCTGATGAGCATCCCCCAGTTTGTGACATGTTTTGATGTCTCGAGTGTTTTCATTGGAAAATGTGTAGCATGTTGCTATGTGCGGCAAGTTAAGAGAGAGAGGCTTGCCGGTTCAGTAACGACCTTCGACGGCCGAGATTTTGCATCTCAGGAGGAAGGGTAGTCGTTGATCGCGGCTACCTTCCGTTTGGCGGCCAGTGGCGTGGCCGTGGTGCTGGCATGGCTTGCACATGCCTTTGGCGTGGCAAAATTAGGGTTTGAAACAAACCGTGGAATTTGACATTGCGACCAGAAGTTTCCATAGGCTTGGTGGCGAACTTGTACGGTTGAGATCCGCACCTCAGGAGGAAGGGTAGCCATTGATTATGGCTACCTTCCTTTGGTGGCCAGAGGCGTGGTAGCGTGGCTGGCATGCGCGTCCGGTAAGCGCGTGCATCTGGCATGCGCGTCTGGTAAGCGCGTGCTGCGCGCCTGGTAAGCGCGTCTGGCATGCTCGCCTGGCATGTGCGCATGCGCGTGCAGCATGCTGGAATTTTTGGGAAGCTAGCGCGTTTTTGGGAAGCTGGCGTGTTTTGGGAAGCCAACTTAGTATGGTGACCTTTTTGAGGCCGTGGCAAGTTTTGGAGCAACCCGATTGGTTGACGGGAAGTGGGCCCAGCATGTTAGGGCGTGGCCATACTTCCAACGCGCAGTGGCGGATTTGAAGTGACCTGATTGGTCGACGGAAAGAGGGCCGACATGCTAGGGCGCGACCGCACTTTTAACGCGTTGTGGTGGATTCGGCTGCCTAGCTTGTTTAAGCATGGTTTCGACCAACGAGGTCCACTATACTGCGCGGGGCGCGAAATCCTAATTTGCAAATTAGTTGGGTTTATGAGTTCTTTGCGAGTTATCACAATGATTAGATGGATTTTGTATGCTGCCATACAAAATCTTTATCTACAGAATGCAATGTGCTTTCTGTCTGAGCATTTCGTGCAATGGCCTTAGCTTTGGTACTTGGAGGTTCATGCTACTCCGCTGCAAGTGGAAATAAATCCGTCATGCCATACCGATTAAGGGTTCTGCTGGGGAACATATCACAGGAAAGTACTCAGTGAGTCTCGTATTGGCGAGGTGCCGAAATTTACAGAGTGTTATGGATAAAAGTGTATTGAGCGGCTCAATAAATGTGTCGGTGGAGAGGTTAGTACTCGCAGCACCGTTTCCTTGCAGAGTGACGTCACATCTGATGCAAGGTGTAGGATCAGAATTTCGCAACAACGATACGCTCGCGAAATTCTTAACAACGCATTACAAAAATGTCGCAGAGCACTTTGAGAAACGACACAATAGGTGATATTATCTTAAACATAAGAAAAATGTAATAACTTTGTGAAGATTAGAAGATCTGCGAAATTAACATTTGTAAGCTTGCGATATCATCGTAAGCCAGATCCGAAATTGGGGAAATCTTAGTTGTATATGACATGTCATCCACTAGGTAGCATCCTATACAAAGAGAAAGGTAGGAGAGAGAAAATGAATTCGTATTATTATTATCTTCTTATTCTTACCCAAAAACCAGAGAGAGGGAGAGAGCTCCAAATACTCATTAATGGAGTCTCAATGTAATTCAATGATCATAGTGAAACCTAACCCCGTGGATGTAGATCAAATTGATCGAACCACGTAAATCTTGTGTCTTGTTTTCTATTTCCATTATCTTTATCTTTATTTTCATATCAAATAAGTTTAGATCTAGAAATTATAGTCATGATAATACAAGGGGTGTGTTGTAGGATTTCCTGCAACTACATTTTGGCGCTAGAAACAGGGAGGAGTAAAGGATTTATCCTTCCTGTAACTTGTTGGATCAAGAAATTTTCATGAAGATTAGCTATTGTTCATATTTTTCTAGATCTACAAAGTTTAGGTTCAAAAATGGAAATTTTATGGAAGAAATCACACTTTTAGGGAGTAAACATCATCAACAATTCAAAGACATGAAAAGACGGAGAGAAAAAAATTAGTTGTTGTGGTGAAATTTAAGGAAAAAATGGAAGTTTCAGTGGAAGATTTTCATGTTCAGGAGAAGAAACAAGGGAAAGACGAAGATAAGATAAGAGGCAGGCGCTGTAATTTCTGTCACAAACAGAAATTCGCACAAATGGTTTAAGGTTGAGCGAACAACAAATAGGACACGGGTTCGAATTCGCAGAGACACATATTTTTCATTTTCTTCTCATTTGCATGGGAGAATAAAAGAATAAGGAAAAAAGTTATGCGTTAACTTCGCAGAAAGGTTCTTGCAAAATTGGTCCAGAGAGCAGTATGTGTGTTCGTGGTCGCAAGTTCGAATTCGCCTGCGAACATAGTTTTCTTCTTTTTTACAGAGAGAGAAAAATGAATAATTTCGCAATATTGTTTCATTATTTCGCAAACAAGAGGCAGCACAATTGGTCATCTGCGAAGTTAATGAGTTCATGGTCGTGTGATCAAGTCCCAACACATGCGTATTTTTTCGCACGGATATTTCTTTGATTACTTCGCACAGAAGAGAGTTGATGATAATTTCGCAGAGATATTTCTCAAAGAAGAAGCTTGCATAGTTGGTCAAGAGGCATGAATGCAAGCAACAGTTGGAATTTGATTACTTCACAAGAACTTTGATTATTTCGCAAGAGAGGCTTAGCACAGTTGGTATGGTGCAAGAAAATCCAAGAAGCAGGTCGAGGGTTCAAGTCTCACTTCTCACACTTCTTTTTGCTGCGCGAAATTCATACATTTCAAGGCGTTTATTCACTTCTCTGAAAATATTAGCGATGAAAGATAAGTACCACCTCCTTGAACATTTTACTTTATACTAGGAACGAATAAAAAGATTTTTGATTTGATTTACAAAAAGCGACTCAATCGCACAATTACAAAGATTTCAAGATTTCAAAGATTATAAAGATTATTAAGATTACAAAGACTTCAAAATTACAGAGATTTCGAGATTTCAAAATTACATAAAACTAAGAAAATTCAATTTATATATTTCTATAGAATATTTTTTTTGCAGAGAATAAAAAGATTTTTGATTTGATTTACAAAACGCGATAGAATCGCAGAATTACAAAGATTTCAAAACTACAAAGATTTCAGAGTTACCATGTATTAGAATTTCTCTTGAATATTTACTTTGATTCAAATGATATGATATTATGAGAATGAAAGAATGAATGAAAGAGATGACAGAAATGAAAGAATGAATGAAAGAGATGACAAAAATGAAAAGATGAATGAGAGAATAAAGAAACGCGAACATTTCGCAGAAACAAAGAGACGCGAAAATTTCGCAGAAACAAAAAGAGAAAGGGGCGAACCTTTATGGCGTACACCCTAGTTCGCGAATACAATTTTGCAAGAGGCAAATGTAAGACCTAAAGTACGTCATATAAGGGGTACCTGTTGCATGGCTCAGCGAAAGGCTACACCGCCACCGGAATCTGAGTCATGGAGATCTGGGGTCAATAAAGCCCATCCGGGAGAGGCACCTTGGATTCTCAGCTTGAGCTTATGACTTAGGTTGGGCGACTAAGGTAATAAGGACTCTCCCAAGGAGTGCAAAATCTGATCAAGGCGCCGAGGTACATGGTTGAGTCAAGAGTGCCAGGGGCGTCTGGAGCGTACCTTGCCATTCTTGACAAGTCTTGGCTTATACTGCACTCGGCCCGAAGAAAGAGGCAATAATACTAGAGAAAAAGATAAGACGAGATCAATGGATCATTACATGAAAGTGTGAAGACGTCCTGCTATTTCGTCGCAAGACGGCAGTGTCATGGGGCTTTATTTTCGCAAGAATATTTAGGCCTGTCATATTGTCGCAACAATCCTGAAGAGGCAATAATACAAAAGAAAAAGTTAAGGCAAGATCAATGGGTTTTTGCATGAAAGTGCAAAGATGTCCTGCGATTTTGTTGCAATGACAAGAGGTGGCAAAATAAGACCTTTAACTAGGAAGGCAAAATAAGACCACATAAGAATATGAGTAAGCAAATAAGCTTGCGAAAATGATTATATGTAAGCAAATAAGCTTGCGAATATGTATATGAAAATAAAACTGAGGCAGTGAAAATGCCGCAGACTTGATACTATGATCATACTGTTATGAGATACTAATAGTGTAGGAAAGAGGGAAGATGAAACACAAGTAAGAACTTGTGAAGAACAATAACTATACGAAGAAGAATGCATACACTAAAGAAAAAGGCAGAGAAATGAAAAAATGGAAGCAATTTAAAGCTACATCAATTTTAGACGGCAAAATGAGTTAAGTAACACAAACCTTAACTATACATTGCAATAGATAAGCATACTCATCATCAAGCATCATATTCGCATCATAAAAGCATTGCATAAGCATTTCATGGCATAAACATCGCATACACATTTCATAACATAATCATCACATAAGCATTATGTTCGCATAAGTACTTTACAAAACTGTACGGAATAATATTGCAGAATTTCGCAATAATATCGCAGAATTTAGCAGAAGTATTCAGGATTTCACATGATTATTCAAGAATTTCGCAAGATTATTCAGAACTTCACAGAATGATTCAAAATTTCGCAGAATGATTCAAAATCTCGTAGAATGTGTCAGAATTTCGCAGAATGTGATTCTTCCGAATGATGTGATTATCTCGCTCAATTATTTCGCACAATTATAAGCAACTTGAAGATATTATACTATCGCATGAGCAAAAAACATGAGACAGAGGCAAGATAAAAATGAAGAAACAATTCGCACATTCAACATTTTCTCAAGGATTCTACCCTCATAGATAAAGAACAGAGGAAACTATGGATTACCAAGAAAACATTTTATGTTCTTTATCTTCTCGGCAAGAATCAACAAAAATGGAATAATAATTTCGCATGAATAGAGGCAATACTTATTATTCTCATTCAAGGACGAATACTTCTTATATTTCGAGGATTGAATACTTCTTATACTTCTCAAAGGATACTTCATACTTCGTACTTCTTATATATTTCGAGGATTGAGTACTTCTTATACTTCTTCAAGGATACTTCATACTTCTTATACTTCAAGGGTTAATACTTCTTATTTACTTCGCAACGCTCCGGAACTTCACAAAAGAATAGAGGCAAGTACGTACTTTTCAAGTCCAATATTCTTTCGCTCGTTCCTCCAACAACTAAAACAAGGTGGATTTTTTCCTGAAGATCGCTCTTCAAGCAATACTCAAGAAAAAAGAGGCAAGATGTAGGATCAGAATTTCGCGACAACGATACGCTCGCGAAATTCTTAACAACGCATTACAAAAATGTCGCATAGCACTTTGAGAAACGACACAATAGGTGATATTAGCTTAAACATAAGAAAAATGTAATAACTTTGCGAAGATTAGAAGATCTGTGAAATTAACATTTGTAAGCTTGCGATATCATCGCAAGCCAGATCCGAAATTAGGGGAAATCTTAGTTGTATATGAGCTGTCATCCACTAGGTAGCATCCTATATAAAGAGAAAGGTAGGAGAGAGAAAAGAAACTGATATTATTATTATCTTCTTATTCTTACCCAAAAACCAGAGAGAGGGAGAGAGCTCCAAATACTCATTAATGGAGTCTCAATGTAATTCATATGTAATTCAATGATCATAGTGAAACATAACCCCGTGGATGTAGATCAAATTGATCGAACCACGTAAATCTTGTGTCTTATTTTCTGTTTTCATTATCTTTATCTTTATTTTCATATCAAATAAGTTTAGATCTAGAAATTATAGTCATGATAATACAAGGGGTGTGTTGTAGGATTTCCTACAACTACACAAGGTTTTACGATTTTAACCCTAAGCTAAAAACCACCATCAACAGTTAGGAATCGACAACCGAGGGATAACGTAAAGAAGAAGAGAACGCAAGAAGTATCACCAAGTCAGGAGCGGACTCTATCCCCTCGTAACAGGATTCCTTTGGTCGCTAAACAAAGGAACAAAGGTATCATTATTGATAAACCAAGACAAGAGAATACTGACAGTTCACTTCTTATCTGTGAACAACCAATTCTAGAGATTGCTGAGATTCAAGAAGGAGGTACAAGTGTTGGTCCTTCGGTTACTCAAACTTCAAAAGAAAGAAAGGAGAGAAAGAAGTATCCACCTCCACCTTCTGCAAAAGAAGTCATCGAAGCTATGAAGTTGTTGCCACAGAAGGCGGATGGCACTGCTTGGGGTCATCCTAGAGATGGAGGCAAGGTCCGATTTAGTTATAAGACCTCATGGGCTGCAAGAGTTTGTGCTGCACAGGTAAAAAGGTTTCCCTATTGATTGTATATTAAACTAGCAAAACCAATGATTAGTAAAAGAACTTATTGTAGAACTTATTTTGCAGTTTCATTAAACTTATTATATGTTTTTGTAGGATCATAAAACAGGGGTCCCTAAACTGAAGCGTCAAACGACCCTTTTTTGGTCATTGGATAATGAATGTGAAAGGGTTATAGACTTGGTAAAAGCTTTAGGGTTATGTCCTGCAATTGAGTACGGGCAGAAGGACTTTGATGTTGTTACTTTTTTCCGGAATTAGGGAAATATTTTTGGGCGAAACAACCACTTTTCACCTTCCGTTCGGCGAGATGACTATCACCCCGGACGATGTTTATCAAATTACCGGGCTCCCCGTGGAAGGTAAAGCTGTCTTTCAGAATTTTGACCACCAAATGTCATTTGAAAAGCTTTATGAATTAGCCTTTGAGTGTCTTGGATGGACAAGGTCTGTGGCTGAAAAAGAGTTTCCGTCTTCTGCTGGAACCGAACAAGGTCAAAAGAGGCCCAAAATGAACGGGAAAAGACAATCATCTAACATGATGAGAAAGATTAAATTGAAGAGTTTAAGGCAACCGTTTAAAGGCTCTTTGGAGAAGGAAAAAAGTGGACTACTTGAACATGTACAGTCTGAAACTAATTGATACATTAAGGCAATTGCCAGCTCTGCATAACCTTGAATAATTAGAGGACTCCATACACAAACGTTAGTTTGCAATCTGTACAAGCTTTATCTTCTCAAAATTAATATTTTGCCTGTAGCCTTGCAGTTTAATGCATACACTTCTACAGTGATATAACTCTAATTGTTCCATTAATCAATTTGAGAACAGGTATTCTTGAACTGCACTCCTTGTACTTGGCCCAGTTGACTAATTTTCTTTCGGTCATCAGAAAAAACATATTTTGCAACTTGGCTTTTCTTAACTTGGCAATCTGGTGCATAAATAGGCTCTACAACCTGAGTAATCCTTATTGACTCCAATCTTCTTACCGAGCAGCTTACTAATCCTTTTCCACTAGTTGTATTTTCACAACATTCTAACAAAACTAAAATTAACTAACTGGCGCTTTATGCCCCTGTATTATATTTGGCCAGGGCATCACTGAAACCAAACTATTTTTAGCACTGTTTAGCTCATATAGCAACTAGTTGCCTTACATTAATAGGAAACATAAACTGCTGTGTACCATCAAAAATGGTGTCTCCGAAGATGCGTGCAGCTGCTTCTGTTGGATGGTAGAAGTCCCAAAATATATGTTCGTCTCTGTTGTTGCAGTATTTGGCAACTGGTAGGCAAGGAACCCTAGCATTTAGGTTTCCCAGTCCACAACAAGCAGATTTAACCTCTTTAAACCCTGTAAATAATAAAACCTCAGAAATATGAGAACAGATTCATTCCCTTTTGCAACATACATAGGCATATAGTGATACATACCGTAGCTAGCTGGTTTTTGGATGAAGTCGAGCAAGAGGCTGTAGGAATCGAGAAAAGCATAGTTGATTGTTAGCTCAGACTTCATGCCTTGCAAGATTGACTTAATACCCTCGTTGTATTGAATAGACCAGTAATTCGTTTCCTCATAGCAACCCCCTGTATTGTTCTGGTACCTCTGTGCTGGAGAACAACCTATAGCTCCAGCTCCAATCACAACAAACTTACGTGCACCAAGATTGTATATCCGCTGTTCAAATGAGATTTTGATGAGTATTGATTAATTAATGAAATATAAACTTGTTTTTCTTTTGTTATCAAAGTGTTATTATACACTGTGTTACTGATCAAGAGTAAATAAGTTGCGCGGTTATACCTTCAACTGGTCTTTCAGAGTGGCAACCATTAAATCTGTGAACTGTTGAGGAGTGTACTGTTTGCGTAAGTCTGACCCAGATTTGAAGTAATTTATGAGGTCGTTGCTACCAATCACGATCGCAAAGAGTGATTTTGCAAAGTGTTTCTGCATTTCATTGTTTCCTAACTGCTGAACCAACTGGCCGTATACTGCCGAGTAGTTCTCTATTTGTTTGTTCATTGAAATAACCCCCTGTATAGCAAATATCAAGAGGGGATAGCTCAGTTGGGAGAGCGTCAGGCATAACATTTTTTTTACCCTATAAATATTTACTCTGTAAATATTTACTTACCGAGTGTTTGTTAGTGCTATCCAAGATTCCAGCTCCTCCTGAGGCAAAGCTAACTCCACCCAGGAACGCCTTTGAGTTCGAAGAGGGGGCAATGGAGAGGTACGGCAGAAGCGGGGTCGCAAATCCTAGCTTCTCGGCTATGAAAACAAAATAAAGTGTGAATTTGTATTCTCCTTTCACAGAACAAAAAAAAACTTCTTGACTAAAAATTTCTTCCAAAAATACCAAAATATCCATTCATTTATCAGCAAAAGGTTCACCCTTCCGACACATTTTATCTCTACATTCTAAACACATCAAGCTTCATCAAATTCACTTAAAAATGGTTAAAATTTTCATCCCAACTCTTCTTAACAATCATGAAACTTGAGAATATTTAGCAAAGGCAATGCAATTATTATAAAAAGTTCATATGTCTACCCAAAAAATCAGCTGAATTCTTGCCATTACTGAACCTTCCGGTAGCTTTTCCTCCTGGATAGTCGACACCGTTATGAGGGAAATTGGCCTTGATAATGCTCAATTTTATGTGATTATTGTTTCCTACGTCTGCTAGAGAGTCCCCGAAAGAAAAAGCTGCTGGAACCATTTGACCATCTGAACAACTGAATGCAAATAGTAAGAACAATGAAAAGAGTAGACTCAGAAAATTATGAGCCATTAAAGCTGTACGACCTTCCCTCTCTCACTCTAACACACACACACACAATTTTACTACGTTAGGCAGGCAGAGATTTGTTTAAATAGGTAGAGAATGACACTGAAGAATAATAGACAACTAAAAATCGTCACTAACGTCCCGATAAACACGTGTACAGGTGGAGAATAAGCCATATCTACTTACGATGGACAACCATAAACTTTGTAGGCTACTAGGCGTTATCTATCCCGATCTGGCATTTGTAATAAGTGACAATGATCATTATGGATGGGGTCTTTTTTATCTCAAAAGAAAAAAATCCCATTATTACTAAACTAAATACAAGACTAGTGCATTACTAGCTAACTCAATAAGGGGGATTATTGAATTGTCGGTGTTAATTTTATTAGCAATCATGCATGGACGAGCAAAGTCCCAAATTATTCTTGTACAGGTGAACTGAAAAAAGAACGAAATTTCCAGCTAATTTAGTAGATGTGAGTGAGAATTTTGCATAGGGAAAAAAGCATCTTTAGTGGTGGGGTTATGGGATTGTTGTGGCCTGTGGGTGGGGGGGTGCGGTGTGGGATGATTCTCCCAATCTGACAGAGAGAGGACAAGGTCTTTTTGTAAGGTTGCCAAAGGTATCACGGGGTTAACGCGCTAACAAATCAAATCTTTCACTTTCACTTGCACTACCACAAGCTAAATCGTCAATTTTTCTTTTAAGTTCACATTCATAGCTTTACAAAGTCACATTTAAGTGATCTTTTTTATTTATTTTTTTGGGTTCCCTTGATCTTGCTTTTCTTTAAAGTGGATGGAAACCCACTTACGGCCGCATAAGCTTGAAACTTTTTTCTTTCTGGTTACGTTCTTGTTCAGATTAGGAACTATTTCTTTTTTTTAATCTCTCTTTCATGAGTTTGTGCGTGTGTCAAAATGAGGATTTATTCATTGATATTCAGAAGGATTACATGATCAAAATATATACACAAGTATTCACTAAAATACAGTAGAGAACTCTCTAGAGAATAAGCTAAAAAAAGGAAACATACAAATATACAGTAGCAGTAATGTCATATATATATATGATTAGCATAATACACGCCTTTAACACCCCTTTCAAACTCACGATGGTACAACGTTAATCATCGAGAGTTTGTCAATAAGAAAACGGAAGCGCACAGAAGAGTGAAATTTTGTAAAGAAATCAGCAACTTGTTTTGTGGACGGCACATACGGAGGAGAAATTGTGCCATGTAGATAATGATGTCGAATGAAATGACAATCAACTTCAGTGTGCTTGGTGCGTTCGTGAAACACAACATTGCGAGCAATATGAATGGCAGATGTATTGTCACAATTCATAGGTGTTGGATCAGATATAACTACACCCATATCTCCAACTAACCAGCGTAGCCAAATTATTTCTGCAGTAGTATCAGCCATAGCACGATATTCAGCTTCTGCTGATGACCGCGAAGGGACAAATTGTTTCTTACTTCTTCAAGAAATAAGAGAATCACCGAGAAAAATACAGTAACCAGAAGTAGATTTTCGATCACCTTGATCACCAGCCCATCCAGCATCCGAGATGCCTTTAAGAGAGAAACTTGACGAAGAGGAAGAAGGAAATAATAAACTTTGATACCGAGTTCCTCTACTTAATATGCGCATCACTGCTGCCCAATGAACAATAGCAGGAGGAGAAGACACAAATTGACTAACAATATGGACAACATATGCGATGTCAGGTCGAGTAATAGTGAGATAAACAAGACTGCCAACAATGGTACGATATAAAGTGGGATCAGCTAGACGATTACCATCCGTTGATGTATAACGAGCATTGATCTCGAGCGGTGTTTCAGCAATAGTAGTATCTGAAATGCGAGCTTTCTGAAGGATATCAGCTACATACTTGGATTGAGAGAGTAGATAACCTTTCGGAGAACAAGCAACTTCGATACCCAGAAAATATCGTAAAGGGCCCAAATCTTTCATTTCAAACTGATTACTCAATAGTTGTTTGGGATGATCAATACCTACCAAATCATCTCCTGTAATGATCATATCATCAACATAAAAAACAGTATACGGCCAGCAAAACTGTTACGAACAAACAACGCCGAATCATATACACTAGATTGAAAACCAAGGGTAACGCCAACACTAGAGAATTTCTCAAACCAAGCCCGAGGTGCTTGTTTAAGTACATATAAATCCTTTCGAAGCTTACAAACTTCTCCTTGTTTATGTGGAACACCAGAAGTCGGAACCATATAAACTTCTTCGGAAAGATCTCCATTTAGAAAAGCATTATTCACATCCATTTGAGATAACTTCCATTTCGTATAGAAGCTACAACAATAACAACACGAACAAAGGTCATTTTTTCCACGGGAGCAAAAGTCTCATCATAATCAATTCCGTATTCTTGAGTAAAACCTTTAGCTACAAGATGAGCCTTGCAGCGCTCAACAGAACCATCCGACTTAGTTTCGATCTTATAAACCCATCTAGAACCTACATCATTCTTTTCCGGAAGTAGGGAAACCCAAACCCATGTACCAGTTCTAAGCAACGCTAAAAGTTCTTCCTCCATAGCCTTTCGCCATAATGGATCACAAACAACCTCCTTGTAGGAGGCTGGCTCAGATAGAGAATGAATGAAAGTAAGGAAGAAGAAAATTGATTGGAATAACATGAAATTCCAAAATCACTAGGAGAGTAACCAAACCGGTTTGGAGGATTACGTTGTCGAGAAGGTGTTGATGGTGGTTTTTAGTTCAGAGCTAAAATTGTAAACTCTGTATTTAATGTGCCGTCATTCTGCAAAGAAAGAGAGCCATTTAGAAGTGATGAGTGCCTATGCCTCTTCGCTTACATATGTATTGAGAAATTCGATATACTTATATATGAAATTTATTCAGAATAGTGTTGGTTGCAAAAATCCCAGATATTCTGTAAATTTTATTTATCTCCCACCTGCATTATTCACTAATGCATGGATTGCTGATTATTTTCCCCATGATATGTCCACAGCTGAACTCTTAATATTGACATGATAAGTAATGTTCGTTCGCAGCTGAGCAACATGAGTTTTCCGAAGTGTCAGGATTAAGATGTGCATGAAAATACTCAATTAGAGATACGCAAGCTGTGGTGCTCTCTGAGATAAAAATTAGTGATTTTGTGTCAACGCGCAAAATTCACCAAAATTGATTAATTTTGCGTCAGCTAGCAAAATTCAATTTTCTAACCTAATTTTATCAATTTACAAAAAATAGGTTTTTGCGGTCTGCGCAATATCTCGATCCCTATTGGTCGAGACTAAACCTAGGCAAACCAGGAAATTCATCCATCATGGATTAGTAGGAGCAGGATCCTACCAAAAGTTAGAAAACAAGAAATAAAGGGAAACGACGACAAATAAAGGCAGCAACAAAAGGGGGCGCGGACGCACCCCTTGGTTGGCCGATTTTCCCTAGCTGGCGCCTCCCATGGCTGACCCGCCATGCCCTATATCGCTGTCTGTCGTCCCTCTTTCCCATCGACCAATCAAATCACTCCAAAGTCGCATCCTATACTCTTAATTAAAGTTAGAATTTGGCTGGCCGACGTGCTTAATTTCTTAAGAAATTAAATCTAGACTGTTCATGTCAGTCTTAAAACGATCACGACCGTCCAACTTAGCCGACCAATTTAACGAGCTTGGACTTCTCCCGTCGTGACCAAACAAGCTCCATAATACCAACAAACCAGCCCTATGTTATTTCAGCCAATCGAAACTCTCTTAGCACGCAGGCAGCATCCGCAATTGCTAGCCAAAGTAGGCTAGTCGAGCCGCCTAAAAAGGGTCTTAATTAGGTCATTACCGCCCATGGCAGTCTTGAATCAGTCACAACCATCCAACTTGGCCAACCAAATTGATCGGCTTAGATTCAAGTTTGAGCAACCAATGAGGTGCCATTATGTTCGCCGGCTTCCCGTCTTTGGCTTTTCCGATCATATCTCTCCAACTTGGTCGGACGATATCCAAAAGGTCACCAAAGATTGGACGAACATCTGGGAGCATTTTCTAAATAATTTAAGTATGAGCTACATGCCAAAAGTTTCGTATGGATGTCTAGTATAACATTCTAAAAAATTACATCAATCGGATTGACGAGCTAAAAGATACAACTTAAAAGGCGAGCTAGGTCATGGCTGAAAACTGACAGTATTCCTCCTGAATTCTTCCTGATTTTTACTGTTGGGCTATTTTCACCTCCTAAACGAGGTCAAAGTCTAAATATTCCCGCGAAGAAAGATAGGAAATTCTTTTATGATAAGAATGGAGGGTCGGATCATCAAAATCCGAGTTCGTATGAGAATTCTACAACAGTTTTAGTACGGATCTCACATCTGAATTTTCTGATTCCGAAATTTCACAAATTAACATAAACCGCCGCAAATCATTTCAACCATCCAACTTGGCTAGCTGATTTCACCGGTTTAGATCTAATTTGGGATAACCAATAGGATGTCAAAATGGCTACCAGCCATCATTCTCCTATAAGGACCGACCACCTCATCTTTGACGTACATGGATAGCTCCTGGCAGCTTCCCAAAGATGACCGACCATGCTCTTTTTTAAGATATTGAGTTCCACGACTAACCAAGACAGGATCTATACAGTGATGCTTCATGAGCATCGATTATTTTGAGATGCTTGCTTAAAAGCGATGCTTTATATGCATCGATTACAAACGATATTTTATAAATATCGATTTCACAAATAACTTAATTATTTGACCTAAAAGCATCATGTGTTATTTTTTGCGGCAAGTTTCACAACTTGTCTTGTCAATATGACTGCCTGCCGCCTAGCTTGCGCGTCATTGGTCGAAATAAACCAGACTCGCTCAGCAACTACCATGTATGATTTGTTCCATTCCTCATGTAACTTGCTACATATTTTCTACAAAATACTCGAGACATCAAACATGTCACAAACTAAGGGATGTTCAACAGGGTATTGGTCTGGTGGTTTACAACGTGCGGCGTGCAACACTCCCATTACGAGAAAGTGTCAGGAAAGGCGGAAAGTTAGTGGCAGTAGAGAAGTAATGGGAGTAAAACCAACCAGTCTTCCCCTCATAGTAGGGACGTGGTTTTTACCATTCTACACGATCTCCACTTCTCCATCACTCAACTACTTCCACTCCCTATGAGATCAGTATGTGTTCGACTATGACTTGTATAAATAGATTTCCAATCTATTTCAACCGGACAGAGTTCATTAACACAAGTATACAGAAAACACCAAGAACTTATAGCTTACATTTTGCAAGCAAGTTCCACATTATGATAGAAGTCATAAAACAACCACACTTTCAGAGTTTATCATTCTGATCTCAACACCTTCTTCGCTTCCCTCTCTAAGATCAACCATTCTCCTTCATTTTGTGACCGAAGGAAGACTGGAGCGACCATTTCTTGGTTTAGGCCAGAATTGTACAGATTGATCTCTCGAATCTAAAGTACTCATGTGCAGTACATTTGTTTAGGGTTTAAATTCGTTTCTCGGTGGCACACCCAATTTACCACAGAATCAGTTTTTATCCTACTACAAATTGGCGACCACAGTGGGAGATTAATCTCTCGGTTACGAAGTCAATTTCTCAATTTCAAAATGGTGGATCTTAGGTCTGGATCGATAACTAATCCCGATACTACTGGCGCTGGCAACACTCCCGGCGTCAATATTCATGTTGCTGACACCAATATACCACATGACAGCACAGTCAATACATCCCATGGTGTTGCATCCTCTACCACCAACACCAGCGGCGCAAGAAACATTCCCTCCGGCGTGACGCCTCCTATCACCAGAGCCAGAGCCGCTGCTACTCTTCCTAATATTTCTTCGAGCGTGACACCTCCAATCACCACCAGAGCCGCTACCACTTCTTCGTCAGGACGGGAGGCTGGAGGAGCCCGAGGAAATCACCTTTTATTACCATTGCTGATTTAATAGAGATACAAGAGGTTCTTGCTAAAGCTCAGACGGATATGGATACAACTCAGAAAGAACTACTCACTTTCCTCAAGACTCTAACAGAGTGACTACCATCAGAGCCACGTCAACCCCAAGTGGAGAAGACAAGGAATACTTTCATGACTCTTGGCGCAAGCACTTCGACCGGGCGTGCCTTTATAGGTGAAGAGGCTCGCGTTTCTCATGAACGTCCATAAGAAAGGAATCAATAATTCATCACACGTGAGGACCTAGAACGACTTTTCCAGAATCGAGGCAAGGAAAACCCGGCTGCCATCATCAACACAACCTCCTTACCCTCCTGATGTACAAAGAGTTCCTCTTCCGAGAGGATATTACTCTCCTCAATTCTCCCTTTATTGACGCTCGTGAACACATCTCTCGTTTCTTGGAATCACTAGGAGAACATGAATATAACCACATCTTCCGCCTGGAAGAGTTCTCAAAATCACTCATTGAGAGAACATATACCTGATATAACAATATTGCACCAACAACATAACCAATTGGTGTGATATGGTTACCGCTTTCTACAAAAAATATTTCTTTTTGTATGAGCAAATCACTCTTTCAGACTTGGGAAGAATGTTTCAGCGAAACAATGAGCATCCAAATGAATATGTCAAGAGATTCAGAATTCAGGCGCTGGTGTTGATGGTGGATTTTAGTTCAGGGCTAAAATTGTAAAAGCCGAAATTATGCTATAACATCCTGCAAAGGATAAAGCCACTGATAAAATAGAGAATACTTCTCCATTGAAAACTTATAGCATTATCAATTAATGCATGACTATCCTTGTATTTCCTGTACTGCTTCACTCTTATCATTATTGGTGCGACATGACGACTGAGTTGCTCTCAGCAGAGCAACACGAATCTCCAAGCATTAAATAAGAAGGCATGTGCGAAATACCCGTACAGGCTATAACTCTCGGAGTGTTATACTATCCCGATCGAGCATCTGGACTGTCCGTATCAGTCTCAAAAACGATCACGACCATCCAACTTCACCAACATGATTAGATGGCTTAGATCGGATCCATAACCCCCAGGCAGGTGTTGGAGTATTCACCACCGACCCAATGTGGGCCCCGCATGGTCGGCCTCCCCAAAAGGGTAGCATAGCTTGCTAATATGTCCAGCCAAAGCAGCGCGGACGTGAAACCCTAAATTAGGGTTTGCGGCACATTACATGTGTCGCAAATCGGTCTCAACCATCCATCTTCGCAGGCATATATGGAGGGTGTAGATATAGATTCAAAGGGACCAGAGCATGTCAACACAAACACCGTGGGCCCGCCCACATACATGACCAATCGGTCAGGACCAACTATGGTTGGTCGTCCCAATTCGTGCGCCCAAACAAGGCATGACGCACGACCGACAAAACCCTAATTAGGGATTGTGTTGCGATCACGAGCGTCCATCTTCTCCTGCTCGGATGAAGGGTTTAGGAGTAGACTAAGAAGGTCCGGTGAGCATCAACATGATCATTGTGGACCATCTATCTCCACACCCGATCGTCCAAAGCTTATCATGCCTGGTTGCATCGATTCGCACACCCAAATTAGGCGTGGTCACACCTCCCAATTGCAAACTAATATCGACCACTCAACTTTGCCGGACAAATTGAGTGGCTTAGGTCACGTTTCTATGGGATAGTAAAGTATAAGCGTGTACACCAGCCCGCCGCCTGCACGCCGGACTAGTCGGCCAAGACCGACCAAGCTTGGTCGTTTCGAAACGCGCGCCCGAAGTAGGCTTGTCGCGCGGCCTTTGCGGCACAAAATTTCTGCCACAAAAGATCCTAGACGCTCCTCTTTACCGGACAGATTGAGCGGTCCAGATCACGCATTCATGGGGCAGCAAGGTATAGGCGCCTAAACCGGCATGTCGTTTACACGCATGCACAATCGGCCTGGCCAAAATTGCGTCCCGATCTTGGTTTCGACCAAGCTGAAGAGTGATGCTTGCGCACCTCTTCAAAACCCTAATTCCACTAACGGTCGCAGATGAGTGTCTCAAAGATCATCTCGTCCGTTCAACTTCACCTGCTTGGTTATACAACCCTGGTCAGGATTTAACTGGTCAATGAGGTGTCGTGGTGATTATCATCCGCCACTCTACCATACCATGTGGTCGGCCAAGTCAGGACTTGCCTGCGCAGCCTCCAAACCATCACATGAAGTAGGCTGGACATGAAGCTATTTTAAGATGCTCAAACAGCGATGCTTCATACATGCTGAGTATATTCGATGCATTACTTGCATAAAATACACACGATACTTTTCCTAAATAACTTAGTTATTTAATCTAGCATCACATGCTGCTTTCTGTGGGTCCCACGATCCACACACTCGAGACATAAATCATGTCACAAACTGGGGGATACATACTGTAGTATTGGTATGGTGGTTTACAACGTGCAGCGCACAACGCGCCATCACAAGAACGTGTCAGAAAGTCATGGACAGATAGTGATGATGGGAGAAGTGGGCAAGACTGATCGTGTAACACTAACACACGCAAGTCCACTACTCCATCACTCCACTTTCTCCACTTACCATGAGAGACGTGGGTTAGGCTCAATGACTTGTATAAATAGGTTCTCCTCCCTATTTTCAAACAAGAAAAAAGACAACAGAAACCAAGTGTTGATACAACCATATTCAAACACCGGAACTGATAGCCTACATTCTGCAAGCCAGTTCATCTTTCTGATACAAGTCATACATAGCCAACACCTTCACAATCTCAACACCTTCTTCGCTTCCCTCTCAAAGATCAATCCCATCTCCTTCACTTTGTGACCGAAGCAAGTCTGGAACGACCATTTCTTGGTTTATTCCAGAATTATACAGATTGATTTCTCGAATCAAAAAGCACTCCCGTGCAGTGCATTTGTTTAAGGTTCAGATTCATTCCTCATCCACACCCCATATTACCAAATTCGACAGGAATAGTTTTCACCCATAAGCAGCTGGATTGTCACGATCCGATTGTGACTGAACAACAGTTGGTGGAGTTATCCATTAACGATATGGTACCTGTGTATCGCGCTTTACTGGAGAACCTGCGCTTCCAAACATTCTCTGAACTCCGTGAAGCTGCTAATCGGTCGGCTACAACAGCACCAGCCTTGCTGGAAAGAATCAGACCCGCTAGGAATGAAGATGCACGCGAGACTCGAGGAAACAGACGTCTTATCAGCAAGCAATAAAATACTCAGCCCTCCGTAAGCCTGGTGGGTGAAAGAGGGAAGAGAAAAGCTCTAGCTGCGGAACAACAACCCAAACGTGCGGCACCAGCGCAACAAACATCTCAACCCTGGAAGGATGCGACTAAGTCTCCTGCGCAACAACAAGAAATTGGAGAATCTACTCCAAAATTCCCATTTCCAATCAAAGAGGTAATCGATCTCTTGGAGGCATGGATTCAAGATGGTGCTATCAAGATGCCTCCTATCATACTCCACCAACCGATAAAGAAATGGAAGACCCCAAATACTGTCGTTACCATAGGTTCGTCAATCACCCCACCAATGACTGCAACAAATTGAAACGCATTTTCAAAGAGAAGGTAGGTGCAGGGGAGATTCAACTGGGCACTAAGGAAGTTCACAAAAATCCTCTTCCTATCAGAAACTGCATGATTTCTGGGGACTCCATCCACAAAACCGTACAGTCTATGATGGAGTATTTATGTGAGATTCTTTATTTCTCCAAGGCACAACGTCAAGATATATTTGCAGCCCTCAACCGTGTTGTATCAGACAAGAGGTTGTTTTCAGTCGGAGAAGTTGCCCCCAAATCCCAACCTCTCCTGGAAGGTACGGATGGTAAATGTAAGTAGGGACTCCTAACCACTTCTCATCTGAAAGGTGTCGAGTTCGATAGCACGTTGATTGATGCAGCCTCTAACTTTAACATCGTCACTATCAAGACTCTGAAGACTGCAGGGATTTCAAAGCAAGAAGTTGTTCACTACCCAACTGTGATCAAAAACTCAGAAGGAGAGTCCAAAAATTCCTACGGGTACATTGATCTTGAAATCAAGGCGGGGGACGCCTTAACACACGCCAAGTTTCATATTGTTAAGGAATACCCAAATTATGATATGGTTCTGGGGCTCCCATGGATACACAACAACAAAGTGAATCTGGGAGTCTGTCCTTTTCCAGTGTGTATACCTGAGAGGATCTCCAACAAGCCGTCCAATCCTAAGGAGTATTTGTTGTCGTATCGACAACTCACAAATGTGACGCAATTACCCGGGTAGAGTGTAGCGGCATTTATTCGTAGATTCCGAACACAAGTAAGTCTTGTTGAACAACCATTTTTACAACTGGTCACTCCCAATTCCGTCAAGACCTGAGGAATTGATCCGATTATCAACCCAGCTATCACTAGGCGATGTGAATGGAAAGCCGGTCCTTTCAAATATTTTATTAAATGTTTAGAAGTTGTCTCAGCTGAAGATGATAAATCGGAGAGTCAAGTAGCTGTGCAACACCCAAATCCCTTTCAAGTTAGAGATATGGTAGTAAGGATTACTACTCAACCCGCTCTACCCGGTTTCCCAGAACGAAAAGATGAGCCGTACCTAGTGGCAGAAGTTATCTTGGGAGGTTACTGTAAGCTCATCAACACTGACAAACTAGAAGGCATGGTAATACACGCCAGGTGGCTCAAGTTTTTCAATACCTAAGATATAGTGCCACCTTTTCCCTAGGATTTTCTCTAGCATTTCCCTTTTCATGCAATATTTGTAATTCCTCCAAAATGATTGCACTGTCTTGCATTCATAATTAGGATTTCGGTTTATCAATTAATCGAAGCGTTATTTCTTTTCAGAAAATTACTCTTGAATCATTTCAAAACAAAATCTCAAATAAACTCAAAAAAGCCTCACAAAATAACTACCTACTAGCTCAAAACCAGAAAATCAAACCATGGAGGAAGCATCTCTTATCTTTAAAAATACCTAAGAGGGGAATATGTAGAGGAAAGAGAAGGAACAAAATATTCAAGGGAAATCTTCTAGCATCAGCACATCCTTCTTAGAGAAAGTATCATTCATACCAGAAGAGCCTACACCGTGTACAACAACAACGCGCCGACCAACACCTCCAATCAGTTCCGGATGGTGACGCTCCCTACCATAAATATCTTTTCATTCCCGAGCCGATCACCCTCAAGACTTGGACAGGGTGTTCCAGCAGAATAACAGGCATCTCGATGACTACGTCAAGAGATCCATAATTGAAGCCCTCCGCTTCCAAGTTTACTAATGGTGCTAACACATCAAGAGATACCTCACCAAAAGAGACACCTCATCAGAAACGTCACCCATGGTAATCTCCCAGACTCCCTCATGTCTTTCTCCATTTTGGTCGTATCCCCGCTAAAAAATAATAAAATAGCAAAAAATGGTTCAAGCATGGAGATTCAAGTACAAGCCATAAAATTCATAAAACATGTCCATTAGAAACCTAAACATTTATCAAAAAGTGTTTTAGGACATGTCATGTACTTTAGAAAAGTTACGGGTCGTTTTACAAGAACTCTGTCAGAAACGTTTTTACACTGCCCTCTGGAGGAATTGAAAATGTCGCTAACTGGTGAAGAATATGGGAGTGAGACATGTACCAAACAATTAGTATGGAAGTCTTATACAACATATTAAAGGGGCACATTAATCCGATGAATGAGCTATAAATAACAGCCAAAACTCTCGACTACGTGACAGCTGAAAATCTACAGAATTCTTCCTGGGAAATTCTGAATTCTCGGTGTCAGGTCCTTTTCACCCACCAAACGGACTCTGAATCAATAAATTGTTTTTGAAGAATTTATATCTTCCTCTTAGCTAAAGAATGATAGGTCAACCACTTCGTTCCGACATCGGGTGAAGATTTTGCAGCCGTTTTGGCAAGAAGACACAAATCTGAAATTTTCAGTAAGTCAATACACCAAGGTCGCACTTACGATCAGGCAAGCAACAATAGGCGAGCTTCTGCACGCAGGGAATCAGGGGGAACTGCTTCACCAAAAATAAAAGAGGGAAAATAATAGAAGGAGAAATAAACTCACGTATGTGAGTTATATGAAAGGAAAAAACTCATCCTTTGGGCCATAACGGCCGATCAAAGCCTTTTATTGTTCGTGGTCGTGTCTAGAATCACCACATATGCTCACCTAAAGCTCGTGGACGTAGCTACCACTACTTATGCCTCTCCTGCTCATCCAAGATTCATGGTCGTGGTTACCAAACCCATGACCACCATCACCACGCCCTCCCTACCAAGTTCGTGCCTGTAGATACCACGCCTCTCCCTGTCAGGTCCGTGCTCGTAGTCACCATGCCTCTCCCTGCCGGGTCCGTGTCCGTAGCCACCACTCCTTCCTGTCAAGGATCGTGACCGTAGAAAACCAAGCTCCATCCAACCTATTTTGTTTCCACGAAAATGCAGTCTCTTCTGATCACAACTGTTGCCAAGAACCGTTGTCGCTCGTTTTTTGATACCAACCAGAGCTTCACCGTAGCAACAACCACTATGGACAAAGGTAATCCGAACTTCTGCATATTTTAGTTTCACATGGAGGAAGTAATAGAGTCGCCAGTAAGGAGGCAAGATGGTGATATCTTTATCATGGTCAACCCACCGACCATACAAGATAAAACCACGTAAATTACACTTGGGGACTGAGGCTCAACACGAAATCCCTTCACTGTCAAGAACCTCTTCAACTCAAAAGAGACGGTCAACCAAGAAGTCATAACCGTAACAATTTCACCACTCTTCAAAGATGTAGCGTAAGGATATCATCACCTCTCTGTCTGGAAGGCGCCTGACCAACAAGCAGTATTTGCTTCAGCCATTCATAAGCGTTGTTATCAATGAAGAATCAAATAGGAAAGTCGCGCCTCAGCAAGCCACACAGACAAACCGCATCATGTCTGCCACATCACTTACTCAGAACTCAACACCGCGTACCCAAGGCCTGCGCGAAGCTGCGCATCAACAACCACATTGCCGACAAAGTCAGATTCAGTGTATCTAGATTTTCAATTTCCTATGGAAGGGGTGCATGGGCTGCCTTTGTAAACAATACAGGTCTATCAAGTGCGACTTCCGCCCATTGATCAACAAATGACGGATCCAAAAGATTGCCGCTTTCGTCAATTCGTCAACCACCTTACCTGCAAATGCAATGGAAGTACATCTTTCAGAAGAAAATAGGCTCAGGATAATTGCACCTGGGGACTGCCAGCACGGGATGCCTTCACGCCCCTCAACCAGGTTATTTTTGGTAAACACTTATCCTTTGCCGAAAAAAGCCGCAGCTCCATATAAACCTGTCTCTGAGACCGAGATCAACAAGAATGATATGAAGTACAACCGGGGACTCCTTACAACCGCCCATATCGGTCAAGTTGAATTTGAGAAGACGTTTATTGATTCTGAATCAGAGGTCAACATCATCACTATCAAAGCTTTACGAGCCGCAGGAATTTCTCAACATGAAGCCGTACACGTGCATCAAAGACCCCAAAAGAAGATCCAGAGATACTTATGGTCGTATCACCCATGAGAAAAGCCAAATACGACGCACCTCAGCTGCAGAAGAATTACTATCAAGGGACCCGCCTGATGATCAACAGTAAAACAGAACTACAATTCCTGTGAACGTTCCGAGACTCTTCAACAAACAAGAAAATTCGCATTGACTATTGCATGAAGCACAACTGCATACGAAGAATCAAATGGATCGTACTTGGTGGATTGACGGCTTGCATAAGATCCCCTCACCGTCGAAAATCTCTCCATCTCATAGAAGATAGAAAACCAGACCGCCGCAAATTTGATGAGGATTTCTTTACCTCCAAAAGTACGCCACAGAGATATCTTCACATATACGGCCACGCCATCGGATCTAGTACGCATCTACAACTCCTTACAAGACCGTATTTTATTCCCAAGCCGACTCAAAAATACATCTCTAGTAACCAAACAAAAGTGTAACTGGGGACTGCTCATTGCATCCCGTTCCATACAACAATCCAAGATTCAGAAGATGGTTCAAAGGATGTCGCTTGGAACGAAGTCCTTGAAGACTTGATAGTAGCATGTCGGCAACAGAATGCCTCCCATCTCGTCTACTTCACCCAACGGCTCCGGAAGATTTTGCCCATACAAGCATTCCAATCATATCATCATCGCAATCAGAAGGGCAAGAATAGGCATATGAGCTAAAAAGTACGAATAAATACAATTTCTTTCCAGTCAATGCTCAGGAGTTTAAAGAACATTTTAATTGCGACTCAGCAGTCCAGACACCAAACAACTTAAAGTCAAGGCCTCTTGCAATCGTAAGGATCAACAACACAACTACACTCTCCAAGATTAGTCCTAACATGATCATTGCCGAACATATATCTCATCCATCCATCCCCGGAGCATAATGGAATTTGGGAAATTTTTAAATCCACTAGATACTCATTTATTTGGAGACAAGACCTTATCACACATTCCGGAAAAGATTGATGGTACAACTTCTACACCCTCTGGTTCAGAAAGAAGAATCCTCACGTGATTAGGATGATTCCTACCAGTCGTATAGGACACTTCGAAGAAGTCATCATCTATTTTTGGCATATCTTTGGAATCATTAATGCATCATGGCTTAGCAACGGAAATATCTCTAGGAGTTCACTCAGGATTTGATGAAATTTCAAAGCCGTGGAAGTTATACGTACAACTAAAGTTCATACTTTCAAAAATAAGAAGAAAGAACAAGATATACTTACCTTGCCGCTGACGATTGGCACGCTCGTGATGGAGCTGCTGATAGTGACGAAGAGGATCCGGTTGCTGCAGACGAAAGCACAGAGCCGGACAAGCAACAAAAAAAGAAATAACATGGTCGATACCCCTTTTATACGAACGGAGTTTCCAGAGTTCGAACGGAAGAAGGATTCCTTCTTGCTCCATGAACGAGAATAGATGGCTGGGCCCATTGAACTCATACCCCATAGCCGAGCTATCAACACGCTACTACGAAGGCCACTGGCTCCGTGGTCCCGCCACTGAAGGACGATTAGAATTTTCCTGGTAATATCTACCTGCTTCGTGTTTTCAATTTTATTTTCGAATGTCTCTATCTAGTGCTTACCCCGCAACAATGTCACTATTACATACTTAGCAAGGGACTTAATGTTGATGGTGGTTTTTAGCTCAGGGCTAAATTTGTAAAACCCTGTATTTAATGTGTCGTCATTCTATAAAGAAAGAGAGACATTTAAAAGTGATGAGTGCCTATGCCTCTTTGCTTACATATGTATTAAGCAATTCAATATACTTATATATGAAATTTATTCATAATAGTGTTGGTTGCAAAAATCCCAGATATTCTGTAAATTTTATTTATCTCCCACCTGCATTATTCACTAATGCATGGCTTGCTGAGTATTTTCCCTATGCTATGTCCACAGCTGAACTCTTAATATTGACATGATATGACAACTAATGTTCGTTCGGAGTTGAGCAGCATGAGTTTCCCGAACTGTCGGGATTAAGATGTGCGTGAAAATACTCAATTAGAGACACGCAAGTTGCGCTACTCACTGAGATAAAAACTAGTGACTTTGTGTCAACGCGCAAAACTCACCAAAATTGATTAATTTTGTGTCAGCTCGCAAAATTCAATTTTCTAACCTAATTTTATCAATTTACAAAAATTAGGGTTTTGCGGTCTGCGCAATATCTCGATCCCTATTGGTCGAGACTAAACCTAGGCGAACTAAGAAATTGATCCATCATGGATTAGTATGAGCAGGATCCTACCAAAAGTTAGAAAACAAGAAATAAAGGGAAACTGCGAAAAATAAAGGCAGCAACAAATAGGGGCACGGCCGCACCGCTTGGTCGGTCGGTTTTCTCTAGCTGGCGCCTCCCATGGCCGACCGACCATGCTCTATATCGTTGTATGTCGGCCCCTCTTTCCCATCGCCCAATCAAATCGCTCCAAAGTCGCAGCCTATACTCTTAATTAAAGTTAGAAGTTGGCTGGCCGACGCGCTTAATTTCTTAAGAAATTAAATCTAGATTGTCCATGTCAGTCTTAAAACGATCACGACCGTCCAACTTATCCGACCAATTTAACGAGCTTGGACTTCTCCCAGCGTGACCAAACAAGCTCCATGATACTCAACGACCAGCCCTCTGTTATTTCAGCCAATCAGACTCTCCTAGCACGCAGGCAGCCTTAAAAGAGGTCATTACATCCCATGGCAGTCTTAAATCAATCACGACCATCCAACTTGGCCAGCCAAATTGATCGGCTTAGATTCAAGTTTGAGCAACCAATGAGGTGCCATTATTTTCGCCGGCTGCCCGTCTTTGGCTTTGACCAATCATATCTCCTCAACTTGGTCGGACGATAGCCAAAAGGTCACCAAAGATTGGGAGAACAACTGTTGTTTATGGGTGAAAACTATTTCTGCTGGTTTTGGTAATTTGGGGTGTGTGGATGAGAAATGAATCTAAACCCTAAAAAAATGCACTGCACGGGAGTGCTTCTGATTCGAGAAATCAATCTGTACAACTCCGGCCTAAACAAAGAAATGGCCGTTCCAGACTTGCTTCGGTCATAAAGTAAAGGAGATGGGGTTGATCTTAGGGAGGGAAGCGAAGAAGGTGTTGAGATTGTGGAGGTGTTGGCTGTGTATGACTTGTATCGGAAAACTGAACTGACTTGCAGAATGTAAGCTATTAGTTCTGGTGTTTGGATACGGTTGTATCAACACTTGGTTTCTGTTGTCTTGTCTTTTTTGAAAATAGGAAGGAGAACTTATTTATACAAGTCATTGAACCTAACCCACGTCTCTCATGGGAAGTGGAGAAAGTGGAGTGATGGAGTTGAGTGTTTTAGTGTTACACGATCAGTCTTGACCACTTCTCCCATCATCACTAACCGTCCATGACTTCCTGACACGTTCTTGTGATGGCGCGTTGTGCACTGCACGCTGTAAACCGCCAGACTAATACCCCAGTATGTATCCCCCAGTTTGTGACATGATTGATATCTCGAGTATGTGGATCGTGGGACCCACAGAAAGTAGCATGTAATGCTAGATTAAATAACTAATTTATTTAGGAAGTCAATATTTATGAAATATCGTGTGAATCCTATGCATGTAATGCATCGAATGTATTTAACATGAGTGAAGCATCGCTGTTTTAAGGCTTAATGGAGTAAGTCACGATTAAGCGTCTTAAAATAGATGCATGTCTAGCCATCTTCAAGTGATCGTTTGGGGCTGTACAGGTAAGTCCTGACTTGGCCGATCACTTGGTGTGGTAGAGTGACGGATGGTAATCACCACGACACCTCATTGACCAGTTAACTCCTGACCAGGGTTGTGTAACCAAGCAGGTGAAGTTGAACGGACGAGATGATCTTTGAGACACTCATCTGCGACCGTTAGTGGAATTAGGGTTTATGAAGAGGTGCGCAAGCATCACTCTTCAGCTTGGTCGAATCCAAGCTTGGGACACGATTTTGGCAAGGCCGATTGGGCATGCGTGTAGACGGCATGCCGGTGTACATGTCCATACCTCATTGTCTCGTGAAAGTGTAATCTAGATCGCTCAATTTGTCCGGCAAAGGCCGCGCGTCATGCCAACTTTGGGCGCGCGTTTCGAGGCGACCAAGTCTGGTCGGTCTTGGACGATTAGTCTGGTGTGCAGACGACGGGCTGGTGTACATGCCTGTATTTCATTGTCCCATAGAAACGTGATCTAAGCCACTCAATTTTTCCGGAAAAGTTGAGTGGTCGAGATTAGTTTACAATTGGAAGGTGTGACCACGCCTAGTTTGGTTGTACGAATCGAGGCAACCAGTCATGATATGCCTTGGATGATCGGGTGTGGAGATAGATGGGCCCACGACGATCATGTTGATGCGCACCGGACCTGCCTAGTCTATTCCTGGACCCTTCATTCGTGTAGGAGAAAATGGACGCTCGTGATGTTCAAACCCTAATTAGGGTTTCACCGGCCATGCGTCATGCCTTGTTTGGGCGCACGAACTGGAACGACCAACTATAGTTGGTCCTGACCGATCAGTCATGTATGTAGGCGGGCCCACGGTGATTGTGTTGACATGTTCTGGGCCCTTTGAATCTACATCTACACCCTCCATCTATGCCTGCGAAGATGGATGGTTGAGACTGCTTTGCGACACATGTAATGTGCCGCAGACCCTAAATTAGGGTTTCACGTCCGCGCTGCGTTGGCTGGAAGATTTTGCAAGCCATGCTAACCTTTTGTGGAGGCCGACGCCCGCATTGGGTCGGTGGTGAATACTACAATACCTTCCTGGGGGTTATGGATCCGATCTAAGCCATCCAATCATGCTGGTGAAGTTGGATGGTCGTGATCGTTTCTGAGACTGATACAAACAGTCCAGATTCTCGATCGAGCTAGTATAACACTCCGAGAGTTATAGCCTGTACGGGTATTTTGTACATGCCTCCTTATTTAATGCTTGGAGATTCGTGTCGCTCTGCTGAGAGCGATCACTCAGTCTCATGCCGCACCAATAATGAGAATGGAGTGGTACAGGAAATACAAGGCTGGTCATGCATTAATTGGTAATGCTATAAGTTTATAGTGAAGAAGTATTCTCCACTTTATCAGTGGCTTTATCTTTTGCAGGATGTTAGCGCATAATTTTAGATTTTACAATTTTAGCCTTAAATAAAAATCCACCATCAACATTAAGTCCCCTGCCTATCACATAATGGTTACACTATTGTGGGGTAGGCATGAGATGGTGACATACATATGTGAGAAATACAGGATAAAGGAAGCTTACCCTAAAAATTTTGACCGACCACTAGTAATTGTTCATGTAAACACCGCCGTGCAAGCATGGAATCCTTTGGTGGGTCCGGTTTCCTTCCTTGGGTGTTTGAGTCAAAAGAAGAATCCAAAAAGAGGAATCCTTTTTCTATTGGGATTCTTCCAATTTTTTGTCTATAAAAGGGACCGACCCCTTTTTTCTTTTCTCACGATTTTTTTTTGTTATGTCCAGCTCCCGTCCGTGATCTTCACACCGCCGCCAACATTGCCGTCGGAGCTTGCCGTCGTCGCCGTCTGTCCGCAGCAAGGTAAGTTTTCCGGGTTTTTTTGTTTAGGAAAAACCCTAATTTCTTAGGTAAAAACCCTTTGGCAAGATATATCATGATTAGTTCTTCCACCGAAATTGATAGCAAAAACCGTCGATATTTGCTAGGATTGCTTAACGAGTCGTGAATCCATGAATATATTGTTTTTGCTTCTTTTCTTCCATTGTTGCATGCAAAGCCTAGCTTTTAGGTTATGGCTTGAAAAACCTTTCCCTTGAATTTCATAGACACGACCCCCATGAACAAAGTGAAACCGTGTTATGATGTATGCGAATGAGTGCGGACCCACCATATGCGCTCGATTGAACGTGGACGATGTGCTTGGACTGAAAACCGATCTTGCACCTATTATATTATACATGCCTTATGTCCTAATTAATACCGACCTTTGTTACTTGATCAATACCGGACTTGAAACTTGAGCAATACCAGCCTTGTGACTTGATCAATACCGGACTTGAAACTTGAGCAATACCAGCCTTGTAACTTGATCAATACCAGACTTGAAACTTTAGAAATACCAACCTTGTGACTTCGTCCTTTGCTGATGTGGCCCAATACCAGAATGGTGACCTTGACCAGCCCTGACTAATACAGATTTTACATGACCCAGTACCAGCCTATTAACATGATATCGATCTTTATTGCGTGGCCCGATACCTGCCCGACTACGTGATATCAACCTCATTTGGGGGTATTAGCCCTGGATTTGTAGAATTGACCAACGGTTTCATTTGTTGACATGGCTCAATACCGGTGTTTGGACCCAATACCAGCCTTGTGTACTCCAACGTGAATGTGTGTTCTGTCATGTGTGACTACACATCTCATGCATTTTTATACAAGCACTGACTCTCTCGTCTTTTGTAGGATGAACAAAAAAACTCATGTTGAAATGCCTTCTGAAGATAATGTTGGTGCCAAGTCAGGGAGTGTTAACAACTTCAAAGATATGCCGAACATAGATGATGAGTTGTTCACCGTGCCTTTTCCGAACATTAGGAAACATCCTAGTCACAAGATAGTCCTGCTCTCTGGTTCAGAAAATGTGGAAGCTGATCCATCATCTTCTTCAGCACTTGTGATGAGGTTCTGTCTTCGGAGAAATGAATATCCGCCTTCACCTATTGACTTCAAGATTTGTCACACTCCGCTGGGATCTTACGAAGGATGGATGAGACGCATGGTGAATAATAAAAAGATTAAGACTAATTTAGTTAAGGCGCAAATCCTTGATGCGGTCATGGCGTCCGCCACTCTTCAGATTAAGAAAGATGCTGCAGGCTTGATCACTTTCATTTCTCGGTGGCGTCCTTCTACTCATACATCTATATGCAGATGGGTAGAGATGACCATTTCTCTGGAAAGTGTGGCTGCGTTGATGAACCTGCCTGTTGCTGTAAGCTTCTTTTAAAAACTTACTGATGCAGAACGTCGGTCTTATAATGTTATACTTCGAAAGGCGGGAGAATTCGATGATCTGGAGAAGGAGAAGAAAGACACGAAATGCTTTTACACATGGTGGGTGTCGGAGTGATCTCCTGCAGACCCGAAACCCGGCCAGGAGTTGGAAGACGAGCTCAGCGTGATTGCATTCCTCTCTTTGTGGTTATCCAGAGACATATTTGACGACGATTTTGGAAGAAGACCATAAGAGGCGACCTTGTTATGTTTGCTATAAGGCTGGAAAAAGGTGAGGTCCTTCCCCTAGGTGCCTTGTTTCTTGGATCACTGTTTTCTCATCTGGATGCCTTAGCGAAGGACATGCATGCTTCCAATGGGTATAAGAAGGTGGAGTCTCATATCCACATTGCTTTTCTTCAGGCGTTTTTATGGGAACATTTCAAAAGCTATGCTCCTGTTCCCGCAACTTCACTCAGCAGTTTGTATGGTGGTTCGAGAATACTTCGTTAGCAGAAGAGACGTCCTAAAACCGGTGTGAAGCTCGTGGATGTCTTCGACAATGTGTCCTCCATAGATTTTCGTCCATGGGGGCCGATCCACCCTTCCATTGTTCAGCCAAAGACTTTTGCTACTGTTACTGATGCCGTGTTGCATACTGATGCTGAAACCGCAAGTATAGGAGAACTCATTTACTTGCGAAGATGCACTCCGGGATATGTCTCGTCTTTATTTGACGAAGAATTTACTGTGACTTCGTACAATATTGACAGGGCTGCTCGGCAAATGGTATTTGACCAGGGTATTCCATTTCTTCGTCCGTTGAAGGCTCCAAAAGAACTTTTCCCATACATTCTGAATGCTGACACATTTTCGTCAGTGCAGAGTCGTCCTTTCTGTCCTATCGGAAGAAAAACAGCGGTAACCGACAAGTATAAGGAATTTTGGAGGGAGAAATTGTTAACCTTTCAGAAATTCTTGGAGGAGGTTGTGACAGATTCCCGCGGCGAACCATCTTCTGACGTTTTGAAGGAGCATTTTCGGTTGAACCACTCCCAAGTAAACGAACCATAGCTGATGATTGCAGTCCCTAAGCAGGAGTGAGGTCAAAGAAGCAGGCATGTGGTTCGGTGATCCTCAATTCCTCCAATATGCAGGTATTTTAAATTTCTTTCTGTTGGATCCCTTGGTTTCGTTCTTCCTGAGCAACTTTCACTAAAGGTAATCCTTTGTTGGCGATCAGGGAATCTCGAAAGAAAATGCTTTCGCAAGACTGGCTCGTAGTCATAAAGAGAGGTCTGGCGATATTGGTCTTCATGAGAAGTCTGGCGATGCTGGTCTTTATGAGAAGTCTGGCGATGCTTTTAAGGAGAGGTCTGGTGATACTGATCCTATTCAAGATAATGACAAATATGGTGCAAGCTCGACTGAACGGAATGCCTCCCCAAGTGGTAACCTTAGTGAGCTTGTAGACGAGGTTGTGACGGAAATCAACATTCAGAGTGAAGTGGACATCCGGAGGAATGCAGGAGAGGCAACATCTGCTAATGCTGAGGCGGCTCCCCTTAAAGATCCTCCTGAGCAGGTTCCCATTGATAAGGAAGTCATGGTGACTTCTTCTGAAAGGCCTCTTGCAGCTGACAAGGTTCCTGATTAAGTATTGGCAAGGCAACCTGTTGTTCCTGGGGCTATCTTCGATCCTCCCTTTGATACCCCTCATGCAGGTCATGTGTTGGTTGGGGGATTCAGTGTGCCAGCTCAGTTCGAGGAGTTATACACGGTGATATGGAATAAGCACGACCACATTTCTACCACTACGAAGCTCAAAAGTCGCCTTGCATTGGTTAATCGCGTCCAAGAAGCTTTATTCTCCATTCACGGGATGAGCGTCACGACCGGTCGCAGTGTTTCTGAGGAGGTGATTGAAGACTGGAAGTGCCATCGGGACGTGTTTGTGCAGTACGACTTCAACGCTCCTTGGTTCTTTAAAGGTTTCTCTGAAATCCAGGAGCTTCAGAAATTGCAAGACGAAGCTCCTTCTGCAGACTGTATTGCTCGCCAGGAAGAAGAGGTTGAAAAGTTGTCTAAGGAGTTGAAGCTGAAACAGGCCGCACTCCAAATGATGAAAGCTGATCTTGCTCAGAAGGATGAGTTGGTGCTGAAGGACTTTCCTTGAAGGATTCGTGCCGCCTACTTGTGTTCTTTGTTTAGATGCTTTTGACTGATTGATAGGTGTTGTAAACACCTAATTTTATATCTAGTATTTATTCTTTCTTTGCTATTATTCTTGTGAATAGCATCTCTTATATGTAATTTTGAGTTATTAGGTGCAATGAAGTCCTTGGGAGCAAAAGAAGGAAGAAAACACTCATTTGGAGCAAAAGAGACAGAAACGACATTTCACTGGCTCGTGATACACGGAGTCTATCCATGGATTAGGAGGCAACCAACTGAGCTTGTTTAGTGGCTGTAATTGTGGTGGCATGTATCATATATTGGGCGCCTTTAGCAATAACAACCATTACCTTATCCTGAAATTCAGAGAAATGTTTTTCTCTTTTCATTATTATCACTAGTTCGACTGAAATCGAGAGGAGAAAGAGAAGCAGTGTTGAGCAGCCGCTGATGCTGAAATTAAGAGATTTGTGAAATGATGAGGAATTTCTGCGAGCTGTGAAGATAGAAATGACCAAGAAAGATGAGAGACTGTTGTTGGTGATTGGAAACGAAGCAGATCGATAAGAGAAAGGGGTTTGTGCAGATGAAATTAGGGTTTGATTTGTGTGTTCTTCCCTAAATTGAAATGAAGATATGGGTTTGTTGGATTATTGAAGAACAATGGTGCCATGAAACTGATTGAAAAGCAAATATAGGGTTTGTGAATTTGAGATGGGTATTTCAGTTTTGATGGAAGAGTCTGGTGATGAAATTGTATCATTGAGAGTTCAAGACAGCTATGAAGATGGAGAAAGAGAAGGTTGTTGTGTAAACACAAGATGCAGATTTGAAATGGGTTTTGTTGATTGAATTACAAGGATTCAGAAGCTGAATTGGAGTTTAAATGGAGGACTGGTGCTGAATTGAGATTACAACACACTTGAGAAGATGGGTTTGATTGAGCAGCTGTTGGTGATGACTCTGCAGATGGGTTTGTGAGTTTTGCAAGGAATTAAACAGCAAGGGAATGAAATTGGTGGTGCGGTGTTAAAAGTGCAGAGGTTAAGAAACTGGTGAGATTGTAGTCCCAGATGGAAGCAAGCAGTGGAAATGAGTTTGAGCTGCTGGTCTTGTACAAGAATGCAAGTTATTGCTGATGCAGTGAACTAAACTACAGATGGAATACAAGAAGGTGTTGGTTTGTTGTTCATCAGAAGGGCTATGATGCTATGATGTGCATTGCAGTGAAGGCTAGATGTATGTTTAGGACAGGTTGCAGCTGAAATGAATGGAGCAGAGATTATGGAGTTGTTGAGTTACAGGGAGGAAGAGACGAAATTCAGAAGAAGGCAGTGATGCTATTTAGAGGGGTTAGAGCTCATTCTTTAGTTGAGGCATTGTAGGTTGTCTTGGATTAGAGCAAGTGCAGGTGGAGTTCAGTTTGCTACTGTCACAGTGGGTGTGCTGGTAGCTGATTGGCAGTTGAGGTTGAAGCTGCAGTTGCACATTGAATTGATGAGGTTTCAGAAGCAAGAATGGCAGCTGAGCTGCAAGTGCTGGTTGCAGTGCAATTGGTGCTGATGGTGTTGCTACTGTGTTGGTTGAGTTCCTGTGATGCAGTTCAGGTGCTATGAACAGAAATGGGAAGTAAGGTTTTGGTATGAGGCAATGAATGGCTTGAGACAAAGATGAAATGGTCAGGCAAGTGTGTAGCTGAGTTGGGGTTCTAATACATTTAGACTTGATGCTGCACTAAGTTGCAGGAATGGATGAATAGCTTTAGCTGTTGCAGGTGCAATTACAGAAATGAAGTGAAGTATGGCTGTGGAGTTGAGCTACAAATGATGCAATTGACAGGGTTGAATGGTTAGATCTCGAATTATAAGAGAAGTAATTTTGCTGGGAATAGTGGATATGAGATAGAGAAGAAGTTGAAGTTGGTAGTTCGAAGTGCCAACATGGCTGGCTGAGAAGCAATGATGCACAATCATTGTGCAACAAAGATATGGCCTGTGCAATGGCCTTGGCCAGAATCAACTCAGGCTAGTCAGATGCTGATTCTCAATCATCTACCTAGCTGACTCCCTGACTCACCTTGACCTGACCGAGTTGACTCGGTGACCGGGCGGACTTTGCCGGTCACCTGAGATGTTTGCCGGTGAATTTCCGGCCGACTTCCGGTTAATTTTCAGCGATAATTTTTGGACATATTTTCTACGTGGGTTCTTCACACACATGGGCTTGGTGGACCGCTTTGGATATGGGATTTTGAAGGCTTGACCTAAGAAGAGCTACAAAAAGAAAAGTTTTTCTACTTTCTTTTATCACGTATTATTCTTGGAGCTTTGGAGATATCTACAACTAGGGTTTGCTTTCGTTTTATTTTTCATCTTCTTCAATTATTTTATGATTATGATTATGATGAACTCAATTATTATGAGTAACTAAACTCAATTATTGGTATGGGATAGAAGTTGATTTCCAACATGTTATTTGATTCAATGAATTAGTTTTGTCTCAATAATTTATTGTTTATGATTCATTATTAATATTGTTTTATGATTTGAATGCTAGTTTGGTTGAGTCCGGAATCAATCCGATTTACATTCATCTCTATTACTAGATTAGGGTTATTATACGAAAAAGTGATAATTCCTGATTGCAAGTAGCATAGTGCCATTATTACTTGTAGTGATACATCTCTTTAATTGCATATGAATCATAACCTTTGTTAAAACGAATTAGTAATTTTACACGTTTGTTTGCATTGATTAGTCTTATTTCATAAAACTTATTGCTCTTAGGGAGTTAAACTTAATTTTGCTTTTACACTTTAGGTTGCTTTCTAGGTAGATTTCACAATAACATATTTTAATGTTGTTTGTGATAAAATCGGGAAATAAACGGGATATTCTTGCGATCAAGATATCCTAGGACTTATAATAGATGAGAGATTAAAATTCCAATTCTAGTCATTGATGAAAATACATGTTTGTGAATGATACTATCCCGTGACCAATATCTTCTCCTTATTGATTTTTCAAATTATTTTATTGCTTTCAATTACTTTTATTGCTTTGTTTATTTAGATAAAACAACCCCCCCCTTTTGGTTACTAAGAATCTGAAAATTGATAACAACAAAAGCCTCTCTGTGGGAACGAACTCTTTCTTATCACATACTATATTTATATCTAGTTGAGTGAGAAAGTGAAATTATATTTCAAAGGGTTCTCTGAAATCTAGGAGCTTCAGAAATTGCAAGACGAAGCTCCTTCTGCAGACTGTATTGCTCGCCAGGAAGAAGAGGTTGAAAAGTTGTCTAAGGAGTTGAAGCTGAAACAGGCCGCACTCCAAAGGATGAAAGATGCTCTTGCTCAGAAGGATGAGTTGTTGCTGAAGGACTTTCCTCGAAGGATTCGTGCCGCCTACTTGTGTTCTTTCTTTAGATGCTTTTGAGTGAATGTGAGGATTTCCTTTCACAATTTGATTTCAGGTTTTGAACTAATAGGTGGTTGAATTTTGAATTGGTTTTTGATATAGTTTTGTGAACAATTTATTTTCTGAAAGAGATTATTCTAAATAGAATTTGCATATTGGTTACAAATGATTATACATGTCACATGAAATTGTAAACATCGTGTGAAAAGGAAACAAACATGATGTTTGATCATCAAATCTCTTTCTCTGTGTGTGGGATGTCAAGTCCCCAACAAACTCTAAAACTATCTTTGTCGTAAAACTGTTTGATAGAACTTACTTGCTCTTTGAAGCCTCATTTGCACGAAACTGAATCTTCCCGAGCAACCTCTCCAAGGAAATCGTCCGCACTAATTTTCACAGAGGGAAAACTACTCTCCTGAATTAAGCTTCTTCTGAACAATGCGTTTCAAGGCGTTGCATTCACTGGTAGGGTGGTGAAGTAACCGGTGATAATGACTATATCTCGGATCCATTATTTCTTGATCGGTCGGTGGACGCCATACAAGAGGCAGCTCCACCTCTCCGTTTCGTACCCACGCCTCCAACATCTCCAAAATCTTTTTCATTGGAAACGGTAAATGCAGGTACCTTGAGTCTAGCTGTTCTTGCGCTAGTGGACGTCGTGACATCTCTATGTGGCTTTGATGTGAAGCACGCTTCAGAGACGGAGTTGGAAGACCAGCATGTGTCATCATATCCGCGGCTCTCTTGAATGGGTGACGGAATGCGAAAGGCATTGTAATATCACTGCTGAGTGAATGAGTTGAATGCTCCCATCCGCCACACTCACGCGTCATTTGGTTGATTTCTCCCTCCTCGAGCATTTCTTCACTTGGCTGAAAGGTTGCTGTGGATCGGGAAGTTTTCTGAGCTTCGGCAAGAGTCTTGAGATATAAATCTTCCATCAAGGCTCCGTAAGCTGCAGGCTCCCTTTCTTTATCCGGCAGACGTTGTGGCATCCCGTACAAGTATTTTCTTCTATGGAGTTGTCTCGAGTCTCTGTCGTCAGCTGGACCATGTTGTTCGTCTTTCTTGAGTCCCATGTGGCTGCGCGCTCTCTCTGTATCTCCACTGGTAAAGGCATGACTTTTAGATAAGGATTCATCGTTTCTTGCATTGTCTGGGTAAATGCTTGCCGATCTTTCTTGTAATTGAGCTGTTATATCATTCAAAAGGCGGAAGGTTTCGCTCTGCCTTCTAGCGATACCATCTTGATTTTCCAGGATATCTTCCAGTATTCTAGCCACACTTCCCATGATATCTGAATCATTTATGGTTTCCGAAGAATCTAGCGGGTGAAGATACATCGTGAGATGAAAACCAAAGATGAATAGGTTAATGATTGAATCGAAACCAAGATCTATCCCCAAAATTGAGAAGGTTAGAATGAATATTGAGAATTCAATTTTGCAACCGAGAGATTAATCTCCCACCGTGGTCGCCAATTGTTTATGGGTGAAAACTATTTCTGCTGGTTTTGGTAATTTGGGGTGTGTGGATGAGAAAAGAATCTAAACCCTAAACAAATGCACTGCACGGGAGTGCTTCTGATTCGAGAAATCAATCTGTACAACTCTGGCCTAAACCAAGAAATGGCTTTTCCAAACTTGTTTCGGTCACAAAGTGAAGGAGATGGGGTTGATCTTAGGGAGGGAAGCGAAGAAGGTGTTTAGATTGTGGAGGTGTTGGATGTGTACGACTTGTATCAGAAAGCTGAACTGGCTTGCAGAATGTAAGCTATCAATTCTGGTGTTTGGATACGGTTGTATCAACACTTGGTTTCTGTTGTCTTGTCTTTTTTGAAAATAGGGAGGAGAACCTATTTATACAAGTCATTGAGCCTAACCCACGTCTCTCATGGGAAATGGATAAAGTGGAATGATGGAGTAGTGGAGTTGAGTGTGTTAGTGTTACACGATCAGTCTTGCCCACTTCTCCCATCATCACTAACCGTCCATGACTTCCTGACACGTTCTTGTGATGGCGCGTTGTGCGCTGCACGTTGTAAACCGCCAGACCAATACCCCAATATGTATCCCCCAGTTTGTGACATGATTGATGTCTCGAGTATGTGGATCGTGGGATCCAAAGAAAGTAGCATGTAATGCTAGATTAAATAACTAAGTTATTTAGGAAGTCGATATTTATGAAATATCGTGTGAATCCTATGCATGTAATGCATCGAATGTATTTAGCATGAGTGAAGCATCGCTGTTTTAAGGCTTAATGGAGTAAGTCACGATTAAGCGTCTTAAAATAGATGCATGTCTAGCCATCTACAAGTGATCGTTTGGGGTTGTACAGGTAAGTCCTGACTTGGCCGATCACTTGGTGTGGTAGAGTGACGGATGGTAATTACCACGACACCTCAATGACCAGTTAACTCCTGACCAGGGTTGTGTAACCAAGCAGGTGAAGTTGAGCGGACGAGATGATCTTTGAGACACTCATTTGCGACCGTTAATGAAATTAGGGTTTATGAAGAGGTGCGCAAGCATCACTCTTCAGCTTGGTCGAATCGAAGCTTGGGACACGATTTTGGCAAGGCCGATTGGGCATGCGTGTAGACGGCATGCCAGTGTACATGTCCATACCTCATTGTCTCGTGAAAGTGTAATCTAGATCGCTCAATTTGTCCGGTAAAGAGGAGCGGACATGATTGATTTGTGACAGAGATTTTCTGCCGCAAAGGCTGCGCGTCATGCCAACTTTAGGCGCACGTTTCGAGGCGACCAAGCCTGGTCGTCTTGGACGATTAGTTTAGTGTGCAGACGACGGGATGATGTACACGCCTGTATTTCATTGTCCCATAGAAACGTGATCTAAGCCACTCAATTTGTCCGACAAAGTTGAGTGGTCGAGATTATTTTACAATTGGAAGGTGTGACCACGCCTAGTTTGGGCGTGAGAATCGAGGCAACCAGGCATGATATGCCTTGGATGATCGGGTGTGGACATAAATGTGCCCACAACGATCATGTTGATGCGCACTGGACCTGCCTAGTCTATTCCTGGACCCTTCGTTCGTGCAGGAGAAAATGGACGCTCGTGATGTTCAAACCCTAATTAGGGTTTCACCGGCCGTCCGTCATGCGTTGTTTGGGCGCACGAACTGGAACGACCAACTATAGTTGGTCCTGACCGATTGGTCATGTATGTAGGCGGGCCCATGATGATTGTGTTGACATGTTTGGGCCCTTTGAATCTACAACTACACCCTCCATATATGCCTGCGAAGATGGATGGTTGAGACTGCTTTGCGACACATGTAATGTACCGCAGACCCTAAATTAGGGTTTCACGTCCGCGCTGCTTTGGCTGGACGATTTGTCAAGCCATGATACCCTTTTGGGGAGGCCGACGCCCGCATTGGGTCGGTGGTGAATACTCCAATACCTGCCTGGGGGTTATGGATCCGATCTAAGCCATCCAATTATGCTGGTGAAGTTGGATGGTCGTGATCGTTTCTGAGACTGATACGGACAGTCCAGATGCTCGACCGGGCTAGTATAACACTCCGAGAGTTATAGCCTGTACGTGTATTTCGTACATGCCTCCTTATTTAATGCTTGGAGATTCGTGTGCTCTGCTGAGAGTGATCACTCAGTCATAATGCTGCACCAATAATGAGAATGGAGTAGTACATGAAATACAAGGCTGGTCATGCATTAATTGGTAATGCTATAAGCTTATAGTGAAGAAGTATTCTCCACTTTATCAGTGGCTTTATCCTTTGCAGGATGTTAGCGCATAGTTTTGGATTTTACAATTTTAGCCATGAATGAAAATCCACCATCAACAACTATCAATACATATGGAATACAAAAAAGATAATGAAACTTTAGTAGCTCCTATTCCACATGTCTAATCTTCAACATTCCTCGAAATCTTCGTCACTTACAAGTACTCCAATGATCCCAAAGGTTGTAAGTTTAGCATCACCATTGTTGAAGATCCGTAGATATAACAATGAGAAAGCATCGGTCTCGATCATTATTATACAATGTCAAAGTCCAATTGTATCACAACTTCAACAATAATACTATGGTGATATGTATCACTCCCCCTTAGTCAATACTCCATCTCACATGAAAACCACTCCCCCTTACACAATGATCCGAAAACCATATGTATTTGTAGTGTGAACTACATATTAATTCTCCCCCTTTTTGTCAATAAAATTGGCAAAGGTACAAGAACGGGATCATAATGAAATTTCCGTAAGAGACATTCCATGACTGAGAGAAAGAAACAAACATCATCTTATTTAGATGCAATCATATAGCCGAAGCTAACAACATTCATCAAGGAGTTTAAAGATACAAGATAACCCCTCTAAAATTCCACAGCCGCACACCCCTCTAGATATGACCATTAAGCACAAGTTAAAAAGAACTCTCCCCCATTATATGTCATCCCAAGGGAACAACAACGAGCCACCTTAATTTCAAAAGAAACGAAGGATTTTGACACACACAAAAGATGACACTAAAAAGACAGAAAACAACCCTATAGGAACTGAACTGAAGTAACCTACTGTAGTTTCAAACTCAATTTCCCAAAAGATAGAGATAAGCATAGGGGCAAGAGTTATAGAAACGCTTAATGAACCAAAACAACACCAATAGACTGCCACAAGTGTTGGAATGTAGCAGCGTCTAATGGTTTGGTAAGAATATCAGCCATTTGTTATTCGGAAGGCACAAATTCCATACTTATGATACCGTTTTCATAAATATCACGAATAAAATGGTACCTTATGTCAATGTGATTTGTTCTTGAGCGCTCGACGGGATTCTCAGTGATTCGAATCGCACTAGAGTTATCACAGAAGATCTGCATTATTCCAGTATCAACTCCATAATCAACTAGCATTTATTTCATCCATAGGAGTTGAGTACAGCATGAAACAACAACAATATATTCTGCTTCACATGTAGACATGGATTGAGAATTTTGTTTTTTTCTATGCCAAGCAACAAGATTTAGTCCTACGTAGTAGAAACCCCCTGATGTACTTTTTATGTCCTCGACACATCCTTCCCAATCAGCATCTGAATATGCAGATAAATCACTGTTAATATCAAAAGTGTAAGATAAACCATACCCGACAGTGTGATTAATATATCGAATGATTCTTTTTGCAGCTGCAAGATGAGATTCCTTTGGATTTGCCTGAAACCTGGCACAACAACCAACACTAAAAGAAATATCAGGTCTAGTAGTTGTAAGATACAAAAGGCTACCAATAATAGATCGATACAACTTTTGATCCACTTTTGCTCCTTTATCATCTCTATGTAGTTTACCAGTGGTGGGCATAGGTGTTAATTTTGGAGAACACTTATCCAGGCTGAATCTTGTCACAAGATCACGAGCATACTTCTCTTGGGATAAGTAAATTCCATCCTTATGTTCTTGAATTTGTAATCCTAAGAAGAATTTTAATTCACCAACATTGCTCATTTCAAATTCTTTAGCAAGAGAGACTTGGAAGTCCTTTGCAAAAATTTCAGAAGTTGATCCATAGATGATATCATCTACATAGATTTGAGCAATAACAACATCTTTCCCACTCCATTTGGTAAACAACGTTTTGTCAGCTCCGCCTCTTGAAAAACCTTTTCTAATGAGAGAAGTAGTAAGTTTTTCAAACCAGGTTCTAGGTGCTTGTTTCAACCCATACAGTGCCCTTTTGAGCTTTAGCACATGATCAGCGAAATCAGGGTTTTCAAACCCCTTTGGTTGAGCAACATACACTTCTTTCTTTAAGATTCGGATAAGGAACGCGGATTTTATATCCATTTGAAATAACTTAATCTTAAGAAATCAAGCATGAGCTAACAAGAGACGAATGGACTCAAGGCGTGCCATAGGAGCAAAGGTCTCGTCAAAGTCAATCGCTTCAATTTGTGAATATCCTTGAGCAACAAGTCTAGCTTTGTTTCTGAAAATCGTGCCAAATTCGTCAGACTTATTCTTGAATATCCATTTGGTACCAACAATATTGATATTGGAGGGACAAGGTACAAGTTCCCACACATCTTGCCTTTGAAATTGATTTAACTCTTCATGCATAACATTCACCCAAAAGGGATGGTTCAGAGCTTCATCAATATTTCATGGTTCTACTTGCGAGAGATAACAACCAAAATTGCAAATATTTTGAAGTTGTCCTCTAGTTTTAGCTATAGAATCTCTTCCTCCAATAATACTGTTTGGATCATGATTCCTTTGAACCCAGAGATGTCGTGGAAGGACACGTTCTTGTTCATCAGGGCTGCCTTGATCAGTGCTTTTCTCCTCGTCACTAAAAATGTCAGGATCAGTAACAGTCAGGATAACTTCAACTGATTCTGGAATTTCTTTGACTTTCTCAATTGTCTCGGTTGGAGGCAATTCAGCAGGAGGATTATCCTAACGAAAGTTACTAATGTCGTCGATGATAACATTAGCAGATTCCATCATGACTTGAGTTCTGAGATTAAATACTCGAAAACCACGACTATCAGAAGCATAGCCAAGAAAGATACCTTCATCACTTTTGGTGTCAAATTTCCCTTTATATTATCGATCTTTAAGAATATAGCACTTACTTCCAAACACCCTGAGATAGTGTAGGTTGGGTTTCCTTCCATGCCACAACTCATAAGGAGTGCTAAGGGTTCTAGACCGTAAATACACACGGTTGATCAAATAGCATGTTGTGAAAACAGCTTCTCCCCAAAATCTTAAAGGTAAGCTTTGTTATGGAGCATTACCCTGGCCATTTCCTGAATATTTCTATTCTTTCTTTCAGCAACTCCATTAGCTTGAGGAGTGACAGGTGGTGAGTATTGTTGAATGATCCCCAGTTCGTCACAGAATTAAAATACCTTTGTGTCTTTGAATTCCGTACCACGATCGCTTCTAATTTTCTTTAGTTTACGACCTTGTTCGTTCTGGATCCTTTTAACAATAATCTTGAATTCACCAAGAGTTTCATTCTTATGAGATAAGAATGCAACCCAAGTGAATCTGGTGTAATCATCTACCATAACTAAAGCATACTTCTTACCAGCAACAATAGGTTGTTAAATTGGTCCGAAGATATCCATATGAATTAAATGAAGTGGAGCTTTAGTGAGAATATCTCGAGATGATTTATGGTGAACTTTCGTTTGCTTACCCTTTTGACAGGAACCACATACACCTTCAATCTTTGCATTGATTTTGGGAATGCCTCTAACAAGTTCTTTGTTAATGATCTTAGTTAGAAGGAGATAATTGATGTGACCAAAACGCTCATGCCAAAAATGTGTAGATTCCACCTTAGTCAAATTGCAACGATTGCTAAATTGAGTATCAAGTAGATAACAATTATTTTTACCACGAGTTCCTTGAAAAATTACTTTCCCAGTTTTGTCAACAATGTCACATCCATTTGCATTGAAGACAACTCGATGGCCTTTGTCACAAATTTGACTAATAGAAAGAAGATTAGCAGTCATACCTTTTACGTACACTACATCATGGATTTATGGAACACCGGGTAGTTTGATCGTTCCCTTCTTGCTGATGTAGCAGCAACTCCCATATCCAAACGTTACAGGACCTCCCTCATAGTCAATAGACGAAACAAACCATGTGAGATCACCTGTCATGTGTCTACTACATCCACTATCAAGAAACCATTGAAAAGGAGACGTAGATCTTAAAGCAAAGGCACCCATATTATTAGTACTTCTCTGTTTAGAGTTTCCTGATAGTTTTGTATGTCTTTTCAGAGTATCAACTTGTTGTTTAGTTTTCTTTCAAATATTACATGCAACATTCAGACTCTTTTGGAATGACATACAAACTTGTTGAAAACGATTGGAAGAATCACAACAACAATACGGGTCGCTGCTTTGAAGTTTGTCTAAGTGGTTCCTAATCACATCAATTTTTTCATAAAATAGTCGTTGATTACTATATGGTTTACGACTATTCTTTAAAGGGGAACAACTTGAGTTACTCTGATTCACCAAGGGACAATTACCAGATATCAAATCCTTAAGCATTGCAATTTCTGCAACAATACCAGAGTTGATCCGGATTTGTTCAATCCAACCCATTCTGAAGAGTAACCAGTTTATCACACCTTTTTCTACGGTTGTTTTTAAAACCTGGTGAAGCGTCAATTGAGACTTTATGGTCCATATAGTCAGATCGCTACAAACACAGGCTTTTGAGGTCTTAAACGTGTTTGCCTGCTCTGATACCAATTGAAAAAACGAGGGTCTAACAACACCACCCAATATTTCGCTTAGCAATCTGTATGGACTAACTCCGAAATACTTTCTAGAGAATTAACTAGACAGTCAGACTCAATCTAGGTAAAAGTATCTCAAGGAGTTAATATCTCTCTCTTGTTTTGATTCACTCAAGCTAATAGAAATCAGCGAGTCTATAATCAAACACAAGGAATAACTTGGACGGTACCAAATACCAATGTCCAAGGATCAATCAATATCAATCAACAACCAAAGGTCGGATTTCCAATTGATTGATTCAAAAGCACAACCTGTATTATTTCAATTATATAAACAAATATAATGCGGAAATAAAAATAACACAGACACCAAAATTTTGTTAACGAGGAAACCACAAATGCAGAAAACCCCCGGGACCTAGTCCAGATTGAATACACACTGTATTAAGCCGCTACATACACTAGCCTACTTCAAGCTAACTTCAGACTAGACTATAGTTGAACCCCAATCAGTCTCCCACTGATCCAAGGTACAGTTGTACTCCCTACGCCTCTGATCCCAGCAAGATACTGCGCACTTGATTCCCTTAGCTGATCTCACCCACAACTAAGATTTTCTACGACCAAAAATCGAAGGCTTTAACAATAAACAAATCTGTCTCACACAGACAAGTCTATCAAAGGATCAATCTGTCTCCCACAAAAAAACCCTAAAAGTTTTTGTTCCGCCTTTTGATAATAATCAAGGTGAACAAGAACCAATTGATAATCCGGTCTTATATTCCCGAAGAACAGACTAGATTAATCAATCACCCCACAACAATCTTAATCGTATGGTAGCAAAACAAGATGTCGTGGAATCACAAACGATGAGACGAAGGTGTCTGTGATTACTTTTTATATCTTGCCTATCGGAGAACTCTCATGATATCAAGCCAATCAATATGATTGTACTGTTACGATAGAAGATGCAAGATCAGATCACACAACTACGATAAAAGTAGTATCGGTCTGGCTTCACAATCCCAATGAAGTCTTTAAGTCGTTAACCTGGTTTTAGAAGAAGAAAACCAAAGGTTAAAGGAGAAACGACTCTAGCACGCAAACTAGTATCACATGTAAGATGTGAGGATTAGTTTTGCACAATACTAGATGTCTCCTTTATATAGCCTTTCAAATCAGGGTTTTTCCTTAGTTACAAAGCAATCAATATTCACCGTTAGATGAAAACCTGATTTAGATTCAAGATAATATTTCTCAACCGTTAGATCGAAAACTTAGCTTGTCATACACAAATGACTGTACGCTTCTAGATTTGTTAACCGCACCCAAACGTGTACATTGTTGGTTCAACAATAGTCTACCCAAAGAGGTTAACCATATGAGCGTTTCATACCAACCATGTTCTTCTTCACCATAACTACTTCAATTGGCTCAAATGAACTAGTTAAGAGAGTTGTTCAGTTGCAAGGAAATCTTATGTAACTACACAAGACACAATTGAAGCAAAGATGATTTGATTCACTCGAATCGGTTCATGAACTTTAATAGCCACGGTTTGCAAATGCATTCCTTAGTCTTTTAAGATTAAGTTCAGAAACCATCTTTAGATATATAACCTTCTCAAGTTCGCAGACTAGGTTCGCGGACTTAAAACACCGGATAGAGTTTACAAACTCCAACAGAAATTCTCGGGTTCGAGAACTACGCCGGTTCGAAGACTGGGTTCGTGGACTTGGCTCACGCAAGTAGTTTGTCAACTCCAGCAGAAATTCTCGGGTTTGAAAACTTCGGCAGTTCGCGGACTTGGCACTTGCCATACTTCCGGTTCTCTTGATCAACAAAGTTCGAAAACTTCGTTTCAAGGAATCCATTGGTTATGTAATCTAACCTCTCATTCCAATCATTGAAACATTCTTAGAGGACGTTATATAGTTGTTACACTATTTCTCGTCAAAGCAATTTTCAAAGTGATTGAAACATTCATGACTTTCGTCACTAGGTAAAGATAAACTTGGTCGAAGCGAAAATCTTACCAACACATATTTCGAGATATATATAGGAGAGGTAAACTCGGCTCGAAATACCAAATGTGTATAATCTAGTATATATATATAGCATACGACTTTTGTCTCAAAGATTAGGAGATAAAATAGATAGACTTTTGAGTGTCAGATAATTTCAAGTCTCCACATACCTTTTTGTCGATAAGTTCCACCGGTTCCTTGAGTAGATCTTCTTCTTGTATGATGAATCGCCATGAAGTCCTTTAGCTCAACTAAACTTACTATCCTAGTCCGAGACTTAGCTATAAGAGACTAGAAATCAAGACTTATAGTTTTGATCACTAACATTAACAAACATGCTTGAGATAGCAACGCATGCGAGTTCGACCGAGCAGTGCTCTAACAAGTTGTTCTTGTTAGAGCACTGCTCGGTCGAACTCGCAAGCGTTTCTATCCCAAGCTCAAGCTTGTTTGTCAAGTTTAGTTGCCAAAACTATAAGTCTTGATTTCTAGTCTACTTATTGCTAAGTCTTGGACTAGGATAGAAAGTGTAGTTGAGCTCTAGACTCTACGACATTCATCATATAAAGATGAAGAACTACTCAAGGAACTGGTGGAACTTCATCGACTAAAAGGTATGTGGAGACTTTAACTTATCTATCACTCAAAAGTCTATCTACTCTATCTCATATCTTGAGACAAAAGTCGTATTGCTATATATACTTCGATTATACATATTTGTTATTTAGAGCCGAGTTTATCTCGTTTATCTATTTCTCGAAATATGTGTTGGTAAGATTTCGCTTTGGCCAAGTTCATCTTTACAAGTGACGAAAGTCATGTTGATTGTTTCAATCTTTTGAAAATCGCTTTGATGAAAAATAATGTGTGAATAACCGCTATATAACATCCTCTAAGAATGATTCAATGATTGAAATGAGAGTTTAGAATATGTAACCATCTTTGGATATAAGCATATAGTGTGTTCGCACATTAGGGTATAAGTCCAAAACCGGGAACCAAATGTATGCATACTTGTGTGTTTACTAAGTGGTTGATGAAGACTGGGTAAGTATGCGTACCCGTACGCATACTGGCAGAAGTTCACGACCGTGAATTTCTGCTGAGTTTGAAAATCAAAACCAACTCAATCCAGTTACCTAAGTATCCGTACCCGTACGCATACTGACGGTAAGCTCACGTCCGTGAATTTCTGCTGAGTTTGAAAACCAAAACAAACTCAAATCCTGTTACTTAAGTACGCATACCCGTCCACATACTTAAGTGTGTTACTTTATAAAATTGGTTTGTTCATGAACTAAAACATTTATATAATAAGGAATGCAATTTGCAAACTGTGGCTATAATGTTCATGAATCGATACGAGTGAATCAAAACCGATTTTTCTTCGATTGTGTCTTGTATACTTCTATAAGATCTAAGCAATTGAACAACTCTCTAACTAGTTCTTTTGATTCATTTGAACTAGTTATGGTGAAGATGAATATGGTTGATATGAAAGTGCTCATATGGCTAACCATTTTGTTAACTACTGTTGAACCAACTAGGTGTACACGTTTAGGTACGGTTACACGAACCTAAATGAACGTGCATTTCATTTGTGTATAACAAGATAAGATTCGATCTAATGGTTGAAAGATATTAGCTTGTATCTAATGAGGTTTTCATCTAACGGTGAATATTGAATGCTTTGTTACTAAGCTAACATTGATTGCCAACCATGATTTGAAAGTTTATATAAAGGAGAACTCTAGCAACTGGGAAACCTAATCCCCACACCTCCTGTGTGTACTAGTTGTATTAGCAACAGTCGATTCTCCTTTAACCTTAGGTTTCACCGAGACCCTGTAGGTTAACGACTTGAAGACTTCATTGGGATTGTGAAGCCAGACCGATACTACTTTTCTTGTAGTTGTGTGATCTAATCTTGTTGTTTCTATCGTACTAAGCACAATCGTAAGATTGGCTTGAGATTGATTTCTCCCATAGGCAAGATATAAAAGAAGTCACAAACATCTTCGTCTCATCGTTTGTAATTCCGCAATATCTTCTTTCGCTAGTCGATTAAGATTATTGTGAGGTGATTTATAATACTAGGTTGTTCTTCGGGAATATAAGTCCAGTTTATCAATTGGTTCCTGTTCACCTTGTTTTATCAAAATACGGAACAAAAACTCGTAGGTATTTATGTGGGAGACAGATTTATCTATTACCATAGACTTTTCTGTGTGATACGGATTTGTTTATTAAACTCTCCGACTTTGGGTCGTAGCAACTCTTAGTTGTGGGTGAGATCATCTAAGGGAATCAAGTGCGTAGTATCCTGCTGGGATCAGAGACGTAAGGAGCGCAACTGTACCTTGGATCAGTGTGAGATTGATTGGGGTTCAACTACAGTCAAGACCGAAGTTAGTTTGTAGTAGGCTAGTGTCTGTAGCGGCTTAATCCAGTGTGTGTTCAATCTGGACTAGGTCCCGGGGTTTTTCTGCATTTGCGGTTTCCTCGTTAACAAAACTTCTGGTGTCTATGTTATTTCTTTTCCGCATTATATTTTGTTATATAATTGAAATATCACAGGTTGTGCACTGAATCGATCAATTGGGAAATCCAACCTTTGGTTGTTGATTGAAATTGATTGATCCTTGAAAATTGGTCTTTGGTACCGTTCAAGTGATTTCTCTTGTATTCAATTAGACTCGCAGATTTTTATTTGCTTGCGTAAGTATTGAATCGAGAAAGAGAGATACAACTCTTTGATATACTTCTATTAAGATTGAGTCTGACTGTCTAGTTGATTCTTTTAAAAGTATAATGGAGTTAGTCTATACAGATTGTTAATCGAAATATTGGGTGTGGTTATTAGACCCCCGTTTTTTCAATTGGTATCAGAGCAGGCAAACACGTTTAAAGACCTTACAAGTTTGTGTTTGTAGCGATCTGACTCTATGGACAAGAATTCTATCTCCATAAACGTACCACCAGTTTTCGATGGCTCAAACTACCTATGGTGGAAAATTTATATGCGTGCTTTTCTTCAAGCTCGTGATTTTCAAACATGGGTACGTGTTGTTAATGGCTATGATCCTCCGGTTAATACAGAAGGCGATGTATCTATACCTAAGGATATTGGTAGATATAGTCCAGAAGAAATCCTTGATGTAAAGCAAAATTCTGACGGCTTAAATGTTATCATACATGCCATTACCCCAGATCTTCAGCACCATGTGACTACGTGCACTAAGTCTAAAGAAGCCTGGGATATCTTAGAAACCGTATTTGAAGGAAATACCAGTGAGAAAGAAGCTAGGCTTCAAAACCTAAATTCTGATTGAGAAAACCTTCGTATGGCAGATGAAAAACATTTGATGAGTTTAATCACAAAGTGTCTGAAATTGTTAATGCATCTTTTTCATTGGGTAAGACCATTCCTGAAAGGGACATTGTGATGAAAATTTTCAGATTGATACGATTCCAAGAAGCATGCCATCGTTGAGGGAAATAACCTTGATACTCTTTCCAGAAATACTCTTGTTGGAAAGTTAAAAATTCTTGATCAAGCTTCTATTCAAACATCTGCATTCAATGTTGTTTCCAGCACAAGTGAAGCCTCTAACTTGTCTTGGGCCGATGAATGTTGTTCCAATGGTGTTGGTTTCAAAAAATCACTGATAACAGAAAGAATCAAAGAATTTGTAAAAAGAAGCAATGGATGTGATAAACATCTTTTGTCAGCTTTTGCTTCAGATGATTCAATAGAAGAAAAATCTCTTCAAAGTGTCAACGTCTTAGATACGTCTGATGGATGTAGTGAACCCTCATCTCTTGCAGCAGAAACATCCACCTACTCAATTTCTGATTCAGAACTGGAGTCTGACACAGAGATTTTTTAATTCTTGAATATAAAGGTTCTTCAAGAAAATCTTCAATTAAAAGCTTCATTGAAGAAACTTGAATCATCAATCCAGGTGAAAAATCTTGAGATAGATTGTCTTAATGATAAACTCACCAGAACCATACCTCTAAAGGAAAAAGAGATCAATAGTCTTAAGGATGATCTACAGAGATTATCTGGAAGTTCTGACAAAATTTCAGCAATGCTATTCGGTCAGAAATCCTTTGGAAACACAAATGGTTTAGGATTTAAAGGAAAAACTGCAGGCATAATCAATCCCATTGTTCCTATTGATCATAGAAGAATGAAGGTTGATGGTTATGATAAACAGAAGGCAATTCAACAAGACAAAGAATCTTTATTGATTTGTTCGTTTTGTGGAAATGAAAATCATGTTTAAAGCACGTGTTGGAGATTCAAAAGGAACAACAAAAGAATTTTCAAACTTCAAAAGAACATGCAAGAGATGAATCTGGATAATCAACATGGATTTCCTAAAATCAGTGCTTCTAGAGTCAGAAGAGGTAGGAAATTTGTTTATACAACAAACCTTGACAAAAAGGGGAAGTGTTTGGCTCACTCGTCACTGTCTAATATCAGTAACGTTCGCATCCTCATCTTTAACTTGAGAAAATGAGGTTTGCGTCTATGTGTCTCAAGTAGTGTATTTTTTTGTTAAGAAAATATCCTCCTAGTTTTATAGATATTGGATCATTAAATCACGGAAGACTTGTTCTACATTCTTCTAGGGTTTGAACGTTCATAAGTCTATTTATAATTGTTTGTAGTTTCCTTTTCTCCCTAGAAGATACAGTTTCATGGCTCATGTAACTAGAAGCACCACAAGTAAGGATGCAGTTGAAGCAGTTAATGTGTATCCGTGTAAAGGAATTCCTTCCTCAAGGATGAAGAAAGTGAAAGCCACAAATAATGGAGAAGTTTCTTCCTCTAACTGCCTCTTATCTGTTTGTCATCTTGATAATAACTTTAGAGGTTTGGTGAATGATTTCATCAACAAAAGAAATGATTTAAAATCTCAAATTGTTTCGTATTTAGAGAAGATAACTCACTATGAACAAATGTTGTCTCTAACAAAAAACACCTTGCATGAGATAAAAAGAGAACTTAGTGAGTTAACTGATTCTGAAGATTTAAAGGAATTGAACGATCCCATTATCAATTGGTTTTTCAATAATGAGAAGGAATTCTCGGTAGATGCTCTGAGAAATCTCTACAATGTCTAGTAAATCTTCTTATGAGAATTTTATTCTTGTGTTTTTAGAAAGAATAACTAGAGTTTGGAATAGACATTATTGTGATTACACATAGCTATGTCCAACGTTTTCATCTTTATTTTTTTTAGGTTTATTTGGTTAAATTCTAGAATTGTTTGGAAGATGATTTTTGCTGTATTAATCTTTATGGTTTCATATATTGCAAATTTGTTATGGGATATGTCTGTTTGCGTCTATGAACTATGATTGTCCCGTACTTTGTCAAAAGTTAAGTCTTTCATATGTCGATATGCATGTATTGATAAAAGAATGAATGAACTTTTGACATTACAAAAGTTTTAAACCTATTATGTCATTATGCAAGTAGTGATGGAAGATAGGATGAACTTTTGTTTACGAAGATTATGTCTATTGTATGTCATTGTGCAAATAGTGATGGAAAATAGAATGAATCCTTGTTTATTTCGCAGTATTGATCTTCTTTGATCCATATTTTATGTATATACTGTGCAACTCCGTAAGTTCTTTTATGTCGAGCATGACCAATTGAATTGATCACACTCTTGTGGTAATTTAGTTGTGTATTTCCGATTAAATTAATCATGGGTTTTCTTGTGGTTAATTTAATTGAGTATTTTTGGATAAAAATTCATATTCATATATGATTTGTTATGTCCAAAGAAATCCTTCTTTTCTTATGAAAGTAAGGTCACTCTTGTTGTTCTTTCGGGAATGGAATTTTATGGGGGAGAGTTCTTAATTGAACTTGTGCTTAATTGCCAAATCTTTGTGGGGAGTGCGGCAGTGGAATATTATAGGGGTTATCTTGTATCTTTATAAACTCCTTGATGAATGCATTTAGCTTCGGCTATATGATGGCATCTAAAAAGTTGATATGTGCTTTCTTTTGGTCATGAAATGTCTCTATAGAAATTTCATTAGGATCCCACTAGTTTTCGTACCTTTGCCAATTTTATTGACAAAAAGGGGGAGAATTAATGTGTAGTTCACACTACAAATACATATGGTTTTTGGATCATCATTATGTAAGGGGGAGTGGTTTCCATGTAAGATGGAGTATTGACTAAGGGGGAGTTATACATATCACCATAGTATTGTTGTCGAAGTTGTGATACAATTGAACTTTGATGTTGTATAATAATACTATGACATTGTATAACAATGATTTAAAATTCTTGTTTTCTCATTGTTATGACTACGGATTTTCAATAACGGTGATACTAAACTTACAACCTTTAGGATCATTGGAGTACTTGGAAGTGACGAAGATTTCGAGTAATGTTGAAGAACCAAGAAGATCAGGCATGTGGAAGAGAAGCTACAAAAGTTTATTTATCTATTTTTGTATTCCATATGTATTGATAGTTTTGTCACTAAAATTGACAAAAGTGGAGGTTGTTAGAGCATTGCTCGGTCGAACTCGCATGCGTTGATATCTCAAGCATGTTTGTCAATGTTAATGATCAAAACTATAAGTCTTGATTTCTAGTCTACTATTAGCCAAGTCTCGGACTAGGATAGAAAGTGTGGTTGAACTCAAGACTCCATGGCGATCATCATACAAAGACGAAGAACTACTCAAGGAACTGGTGGAACTTCATCTCCTAAAAGGTATGTGGAGATTTGAACTTATCTATCACTCAAAAGTCTATCTACTCTATCTCCTATCTTGAGACAAAAGTCGTTTTGCTATATATACTTTAGTTATACACATTTGCTATTTCTAGCCGAGTTTATCTCGCTTATCTATTTCTCGAAATATGTGCTGGTAAGCTTTCGCTTTGGCCAAGTTCATCTTTACTAGTGACGAAAGTCATGTTAAGTTTTAATCACTAGAAAATGGTCTGACGAAAAATGGTTTGTGAACAACAACTATATAACGTCCTCTAAGAATGTTTCAATGATTGAAATGAGAGTTTATATTATATAACCATTGTGGGATATAAGCATTGTGTGGTAACTCATACATGTATAAGTCCTTATTCCTTGAACCAAAGTATGCGTACTTCACTGCTCAGGAAAACCGGAACTAGAGTCCGCGTACTGTCGGAGGTTCTCATCCCGAGAATTTCTGCTGGAGTTTGTGATTGAAAACAAACTTATTCCGGGTACTTAACTCCGCGTACCAGTCCGCGAACTTAAGTTGGTTGTTTTCTAAAAACGATTATTCGTGAACTTAAACTTATATAAACTAAGGAATGCAAGTTTGCAAACCGTGGCTATAAAGTTCATGAATCGATTCGAGTGAATCAAATCGTTTTTGTTTCAATTGTGTCTAATATAAAGATATAAGCAATTGAACAACTCTCTAACTAGTTCATTTGAGTCATTTGAACTAGTTGTGGTAAAGAAGAATATGGTTGATATGAAAGTGCTCATATGGCTAACCATTTGGTTAACTACTGTTGAACCAACAAGATGTACATGTTTGGGTACGGTTACACAAACCTAGATAAACGTGCATTTAATTTGTGTGTAACAAGCTAAGTTTCGATCTAACGGTTGAAAGATATTAGCTTGAATCTAATCAGGTTTTCATCTAACGGTGAATAATTGAATGCTTTGTTACTAAGCTAACATTAATTGCCAACCATGATTTGAAAGTTTATATAAAGGAGAACTCTAGCAACTGGGAAACCTAATCCCCACACCTCCTGTGTGTACTAGTTGTATTAGCAAGAGTCGATTCTCCTTTAACCTTAGGTTTCACTGAGACCCTGTAGGTTAACGACTTGAAGACTTCATTGGGATTGTGAAGCCAGACCGATACTACTTTTCTTGTAGTTGTGTGATCTAATCTTGTTGTTTCTATCGTACTAAGCACAATCGTAAGATTGGCTTGAGATTGATTTATCCTATAGGCAAGATATAAAAGAAGTCACAAACATCTTCGTCTCATCGTTTGTGATTCCGCAATATCTTCTTTCGCTAGTCGATTAAGATTATTGTGAGGTGATTGATAATACTAGGTTGTTCTTCGGGAATATAAGTCCAGTTTATCAATTGGTTCCTGTTCACCTTGATTTATCAAAATATGGAACAAAAACTCGTAGGTATTTATGTGGGAGACAGATTTATCTATTATCATAGACTTTTCTGTGTGATACGAATTTGTTTATTAAAGCTTCAACTTTGGGTCGTAGCAACTCTTAGTTGTGGGTGAGATCATGTAAGGGAATCAAGTGCGTAGTATCATGCTGGGTTCAGAGACGTAAGGAGCGCAACTGTACCTTGGATCAGTGTGAGATTGATTGGGGTTCAACTACAGTCCAGACCGAAGTTAGTTTGTAGTAGGCTAGTGTCTGTAGCGGCTTAATCCAGTGTGTGTTCAATCTGGACTAGGTACCGGGGTTTTTTCTGCATTTGCGGTTTCCTCGTTAACAAAACTTCTGGTGTCTATGTTATTTCTTTTCCGCATTATATTTTGTTATATAATTAAAATATCACAGGCTGTGCGTTGAATCGATCAATTGGGAAATCCAACCTTTGGTTGTTGATTGAAATTGATTGATCCTTGAAAATTGGTCTTTGGTACCGTTCAAGTGATTTCTCTTGTATTCAATTAGACTCGCAGATTTCTATTTGCTTGCGTAAGTATTGAATCGAGAAAGAGAGATACAACTCTTTGATATACTTCTATTAAGATTGAGTCTGACTGTCTAGTTGATTTGAAAGTTTATATAAAGGAGAACTCTAGCAACTGGGAAACCTAATCCCTACACCTCATGTGTGATACAAGTTGTATTAGCTAGAGTCGATTCTCCTTTAACCTTAGGTTTCTACCGAGACCCCGTAGGTTAACGACTTGAAGACTTCATTGGGATTGTGAAGCCAGACCGATACTACTTTTCTGGTAGTTGTGTGATCTGATCTTGTTGTTTCTATCGTACTAAGTACAATCGTAAGATCGGCTTGAGATTGATTTCTCCGATATGCAAGTGTTGATGGTGGTTTTTATCTTAGGGTTAAAATCGTAAAACTGTACATCCGACATGACGTCACTATCACCATTAGCACATTTATTCAATCAATCAGCACGCCTACGTAAGAATTACCGGGATACCTTTTTTTACATGGGTCATGTTCCACGGCAAAACCCTTAATATTGACTAACATCATCCATGCCAAACCTTAATTCTCATGTTACCGCGCCAAGGCATGCCAACCATGCCAGCCGCACCACTGTGCCAATGGCAAACCATGCCAGGCACATCTCCGCGCCAAGGCATGCCAACCATGCCAGCCGCACCACTATGCCAATGGCAAACCATGTCAGCCACATCTCCGCGCCAAGGCATGACAACCATGCCAGCCGCACCACTGTGCCAATGGCAAACCATGCCATCCACATCACCGCACCAAGGCATGCCAACCATGCAAGCCGCACCGCACCAAGGCATGCCAACCATGCAAGCCGCACCACTATACCATAAGCGAACCATGCCATCCTCATCTACGCGCCAAGGCATGCTAACCATGCCACCCACACCACTGTGCCAATGGAAAACCATGCATGCCACATCTTCGCGCCAAGGCATGCCAACCATGCTAGCCGCACCACTGTGCCAATGGCAAACGACGCCAGCCATGCTGGCCGCACCATGCGCCAATGGCATGCCAAACCCTTGGCCCTATCCATACTGGCCGCACCATGCACCAATGGCATGCCAAACCCTTGGCCCCACTATGCCAATCCATACGCACCATTCTGCCTTGGCCCCACCATGCCAAGCCGTCCAAACCCTTAGCCCCACTATGCCAAGCCATTCGCACCATTCTGCCTTGGACCAACCATGCCAAGCCGTCCAAACCCTTGGCCCCACTATGCCAAGCCGTCCGCGCCATTTGCCTTGGCCCTACCATGCCGGCCTTCCTTATGCGGATACCAAAACAAAGGCGTGCGACGATCAACGGCCACCCTTCAATCCTAGATGCAAATCCTAGCCGTCCAAGGTCAGACAACGCATGGTAACCTTTCTCCCAAAACCCTAGTTTTGGCCACGCCAAACCGTGCCAAGGCATGCCATGCCACATGTTCCAATGGCATGCCAACCACCTTGCCACGCCATACCATGCCGACCTTCCCTGTGCGGCCACAAAAACGAAAGCGTGCGACGATCAACGACCACCCTTCAATCTTAGATGCAAATCCTAGCCGTCCAAGGTCGCCAGACAACGCATAGTAACCTTTGGCCCAAAACCCTAGTTTTGGCCATGCCAAACCGTGCCAAGGCATGCCATGCCACATGTGCCATTGGCATGCCAACCACCTTGCCGCGCCATACCATGCCGGCCTTCCCTATGCAGCTACCAAAATAAAGGCGTGCAACGATCAACAACCACCCTTCAATCCTAGATGCAAATCTAGTCTTCCAAGGTCGCTTGAAAACCATGGTAACCTTTGGCCCAAAACCCTAGTTTTGGCCATGCCAAACCTGGCATGCCAACCACCTTGTCGCGCCATACCATGCCAGCCTTCCCTATGCGGCTACCAAAACGAAGGCGTGCGACGATCAACAACCACCCTTCAATCCTAGATGCAAATCCTAGCCGTCCAAGGTTGCCAAACAATGCACGGTAACCTTTGCCCCAAACTCTAGTTTTGTCCACGCCAAACCGTGCCAAGGCATGCCATGCCACATGTGCCAATGGCATGCCAACCACCTTGCCGCGCCACGCCATACCGACCTTTCCTATGCGGATGCCAAAACGAATACCTGCAACGATCAACGACCACCTTTTCATCTAATATGCAGATCTTAGCCGTCCAAGGTTACCAGCTAACGCATGACAACTTTTGGCCCTAGTTTGGTCGCGCCTAAACAAAGCCAAAACCCTAACTTTTGTCCGCGCCTAAACCAGGCCATATTAAAGCCATACCGAGCAGGCTTTCATGCCACTGGCTACCAAACGAAGGGTTGCAATAATCAACGGCTACCTTTCCTCTTAAGATGCAAAATCTCGACTGTCGAAGGTCACCGAGCCGGCAAGTCTCCCAAGCTCGACTTGCCAGATGCAAACCACATGCTACAAGTTTTCCATGAAAATACTCGTGACATCAAGGCATGTCACAAACTGGGGGATGCTCATTGGGTATTGGTTTGGAGGTTTACAACGTGCGGCGTACACTACGCCCGTTATAAGAAAGTATCATAAGTATGAGGAGGTTAGTAAATACAGGGAGTAATGGTGAAACGCTTACGGAACATCAATTCCAGGCGTTACCGGTTACCACCTCCTCCCATTTACTCACCCGTTTTCCATTTCTTAATGAGACCAGAGTACGTTTCATTTCGACTTGTATAAATAGGCATTACCTATTTCCACCGAACAACAAGTTCAGGTCAGGAGCATACAACACTCAGAAAACATTTGATATCTTTTCATATGTTAGCTTCCCACTTTCTGATACAAGTCGTAGAAAACAACTACTTTTCCAGAATCGACTATTCTGGTCTCAACACTTTCTTCGTTTCCTTCCCCAAAACCAACCCTTCTCCTTCACTTTGTGGCCGAAGAAAGTCTGGAACTACCATTTCTTAGTTTAGGACGGATTTGTACAGATTGATCTCTCGAATCTAAAGTACTCCCTTGCAGGATATTGTTTAAGGTTTAAATTCGTTTCTCACCCACACACCCGAAATTACCAAAATCAGCAGAAACCATTTTCACCCTCAAACAATTGGCGATCACAGTAGGATATTGATCTTTCGGTCACGGCGTCAGTATTCAATCCTCGATATCATACCGCGACCCAGACGTCAGGACAGTAGAATCAAACGATCCGCTTAGGAATCGACGACTCAGCTACCAGGAGGCTCGATTACCAGCCGTAACACGACAAGGGACGACTGGGGACTTCCGAGGGGTTAGAAGCAAACGATCCGACCAGGGATCAGCGGCACGACAAGGAATGACTGGGGACTTTCCACAGTCACGACGATATTTCCCACAAAACTCGGTCTTACATCCGGGAGATTCCTTTTTCACCAGAAGATCTGAAAAACCGAGTAAGTATTGCTAGATAAAATACGTGGTCTACTACCTCAAGTCTTCACAGGGGAAATAAAAACCAATAGCCATATTTTCCCGTGCTTCATGCTTTCTTCTATCGCACAACATTCACAATTCCATGACTCTCCTGGGGTACTCATGACACTTATGTTCATAACCAAAACATCATTATTCTAAAATGATTCATTATAAATAATAATTCAAAACTCTCAGGGTAATATTTGTCTACCAACCCAAAAATTCTGGAAATCAAAACCATAAACTAGGCGTTTCATTTTCCTTTAAAAAAAACCTAAAATAAGAAGTTCAGAAGACAGAAATGCGTTCAAGGAAAATTTTCAACAATGGCTTGCTCTTCTTGGCGAAAGCCTCCTTCATTCTTTGGACAGCCTCCCTATTCAACTTCAACTTCCTAGACAACTTTTCGACTTCCGCTTCCTGCTTCTTCACCATATCCGCAGAAGGGCTTTCGACTGTTTCGGCCATCAACTTTTCAACCTCAGAGAGACCTTCAACGAACTAAGGAACATTGAACTCGAAGTTTACACACACGTCATGATGGAATCTCCAGCTCGAGACTACATCCTCAGAAATAATATGACCTATCACGTTGCACATGTCGTCAATCGAAGACAAAGCTTTCTCCACACGCTTAACCAACGCAAATCGACTAGTAATTTTCTTGGACGTGGATATATGTCCGTAGCTTTCCCATATCTTAGTGTATAGCACCGCATGTTTGGCTGGCACGCTAAATCCCCCGATCAACACATGATCCAGATGAGGAACCAGGTATGGAGGATTGAAAGTGGCGCCCGCGACTGCATCAGCGACAAACATAACGACAATTGCACCTGTGGCCACTGGAGTACTATCCATTGTCTGAGTCACAACGACGTTTTCATCTCGATCAACACCCATTTCAAGGTCACCCGGTGCGGCTTCCACAGTTGGAGACAAAGCTGTATCTCCGCTAGTCTCCATCTCAGGGCCATTTTCAGAAACGGCTTCTCCCCTATGATATCACGGATTAGATATTTTCCAAAGAAAAAGGGAGGGAGAAAAGAAGAAAAAACATGCGAGAGACTCACTGATTCGCTTTCAGACCGACTAGAGGAAGATTCAGCACTGTTGTCCGAAGAACTACTCTCACCATCACTGGACTCTGAACTTTCATCCTTCTCGGGTTCCCCGTCGCCATGGATAGGCTTAGCACCGCCACCCTCCGTCTCGAGAAGCGATGTTTTCTGACTACTTACAAGTTTGGTAAAGGCGTTCACGCTGCTGAGACCCTAGGCAAGATACAAATACGGATACTCAGAAAAGAAACAAGGATATACACGATCCAAATAAAGTCAAGAGGAAAATCATACGTACCCGCATATTGGACGAACTGAAAGTCGGTAGGGCTGTCGAAACTTACTGGGAACCATCTGCACGACTTTTAGATCTTCACTCCTTCACTTGGGGACTATCCGCATTCGGGCTAACGGATTTTTGCTTGGGCGAAGAAGAATCCCTCAGCAGTGGATGCTCCGCTAAAACCGCAGGAGAAGGCTTACCGCGACGGTTTTCTACCACATCATTCACGAATCCATGGAAAACGAAAAACTCATCCTGCCAAAATATGTTATATTTGGAGGTTTTTGATGGATTTCGTTCCGCAAGCAGGAAAGGGAGATTTTTACCCGACACAAGAACAGTAGCATCGAGAACAGTTGGTAACGAGACTTCTGGAACAACCGGCTGACGAACAAGTGGGACCCCTTGGTCAAAACCCATATGCCGAGCCGCCCTATCGATATTGTAAGAGACTGCTTTGCAAGATCCTCGAAAGAAAGACGACAAATGACCGGGCGTGCAGCTTCGCATGAACACCATCTTTCCAACACTCATATCCTCTTTATCAGAAGACAAAGACATGTTCGGAGCAGGAGCAAAGGTACTGATCTGAGTTATGGACACATGCACCGGAGCCCATGAACGAAAATTGACCGTGTGCGAGTTGTCAAGGAATCCAACCAGATTCGAACCAATCTTTGGGAGCCTATTCGACCAGCACAGTATTCTAGAGCCACCCCAATACTCGGGAAGTACGGCCAACGGTTTTGAAGCATACCTTTCGAAGTGCTCCCACAACCACGCTTGGAGAAAGGAGGCATGAATATACGAATCCACTTTCATGTAACCATTTGAAGTGCACATATCCGCGACCAGATCCAAGTGTGTACAGAGAACCAAGAAACAAGCCGCCAATAGGGAGAACGACACCTTTTGCCAATTTTATGGCAAACTTGATAAGTTCCTGTCTTATCTCCTTTTTACCCGAGCCGTCATCGAAAACATCTCTGGATAACCAAAGAGCCAAGAACGCCGCGATAACCAGAAACACCAACTCGTTCTAAGGGAAGGCTTGGGTCTTTCAAAAATGAGAATTTTTTATTCAAAGACAGAAACCGCAACTAGTCGTCGCGAATACAAGGAAGGTAAAGAAAAAAAAAGAGTCTGCAAAACGTCAGGACAACTAAACGAAGAATGGAAACAATGAAGAAGAAGAAGCTAGTCATAGAAAGCTAATGTGTGAATTGCCAATGCTTCGGTCAGAGATTTTTCAAACAATTTCCCCAACAATCTTTCGGACAGCAAAGGTTCCATCCGGAAGCCACATCAACAATAACAGCCTCAAAATCCCACCCAGAAGTCGTCTCAGCAGCAACATCATCCGTCTGTTTACCAACATCTGCCTCGGAACCAACCCAGCGTATGCCACCACGACTTATCCAATGCCACTGACAACAGTTTCGCCGTCTTCTCCAAAAGTTGTTTCATTTTCATCAACCGCGACATCATCATCTTCCTCGGAAGTCTTCTCAGCAACCTTTCGAAGAGAATTTCCCGATTCATCAGAATCAAGGGTTATGACACCGTCCTGGACAAGGGAGCTACGTTGATTTTCCCCTAAAATCTTCACAAGCTCGGTTTTCCGCTGTTTCAACTGAGAAGTGAATTGTCCCGCCCTAACAGTGGACCGTGAAGAGGTTTTGTTGCACCAAATCCTCCCAACGCGCTGGGATTCTTTGCCGCCTTCATGTTCTTCCTCCAAAGGTATGTCCCGAATGATTTCACCGACTTCACGAAATAGAGATTCAATTCTATTCAATGCCTCCCTATGAGAAGAAGATTGGTTTTGGTCCGCTCCAAAGTATCTACCCGAAAAATTGGAGACATGTATGTCATTGGAAGATCCCATTATGCACTACAAAACCAGATAAAGGATAGAGGATAGACACGATTTCAGAACGACCTGCGGAAATGAAAGATTCAAGATCATGTCTTATAGCCAGCAGAGCGATGAAGTCCCGAAAAGGAAAGCCTCCTACTAGCCGCGGATTGAGGCGTGATATCAGATTCTAATAAAACCGCTTTCTACTAGCGAGGTGAATTAGGGTTTGGTGAGAAAACGTGGAAGTACATGTTTAAGACACGCTTGCCCACATTGTTACTCTCTGCCGCTAGCACCGAGACTTGGAAAATACAAGACCGACAAGGTGACGTGAGGAAAAGGAATAACGCCCCCTTTCTACGGGCATAACACTTGCGGGGTTTTGAATAAGGCAAGGACTTCCTATTTGATTCAATTAAGGAAAAGAGGCAACCGGGACCGTGAAGACAAAACACCATGCCAAGAGTGCCCACGCCATTGCCTTGGACCCACACGCCGAACCGCGCATGCTTTGCCTCAGCAAACCGTGTCATGCCTTGCACCACCGTCCGCGCATGCTTTGCCACACCAAACCGTGTCATGCCTTGCACCACCGTCCGCGCATGCTTTGCCTCACCAAACCGTGTCATGCCTTGCGTCATCGTGCCGCGCCATGACTTGCCGCACCAAGACCAACAAACTCGCCAAGCCAGCGTCTTGATTTTACCAAACCCAGCCAAGGTGATGCATGGCCAGACTAAGCCGGAAATTTTCATCTCACCACTTCACGGTCTGCACCACCAGTACAATTTATGCAAGGCCGCCAACACGGGAAGTACAAAATCTCTTTACCTATCGAAAAAGGTTAGTCGGAATTTCCTGGAAATCTTATCATGACTTGTTGTTTCGATTTTTGTCCTAGCCTGTCACCATCTTATGCTTACCTCGCAACAATGCTCCTGATCCGAGCTAAGTAGGGGACTTAATGTTGATGGTGGTTTTTAGCTTAGGGTTAAAATCGTAAAACTGTACATCCGACAAGACGTCACTATGACTATTAGCACATTTGTTGAATCAATCAACATGCCTACGTAAGAATTACCGGGGTACCTTTTTTTACATGGGTCATGTTCAACGGCAAAACCCTTAATATTGACTAACATCATCCATGCCAAACCCTAATTCTCATGCTACCGCGCCAAGGCATGCCATCCGCACCACTGTGCCAATGGAAAACCATGCCAGCCACATCTCCGCGCCAAGGCATGTCAACCATGCCAGCCGCACCACTGTGCCAATGACAAACCATGCCAGCCACATCTCCGCGCCAAGGCATGCCAACCATGCCAGCCACATCTCCGCGCCAAGGCATGCCAACCATGCCAGCCACATCTTCGCGCCAAGGCATGCCAACCATGCCAGCCGCACCACTGTGCCAATGGAAAACCATGCCATCCACATCTCCGCCCCAAGGAATGCCAACCATGCCAGCCGCACCACTATGCCAATGGCAAACCATTCCAGCCACATCTACGCGCCAAGGCATGCCAACCATGCCAGCCGCACCACTGTGCCAATGGCAAACCATGCCAGCCACATCACCACGCCAAGGCATGCCAACCATGCAAGCCGCACCACTGTGCCAATAGCGAACCATGCCAGTCTCATCTACGCGCCAAGGCAAGCCAACCATGCCATCTGCACCACTGTGCCAATGCAAAACCATGCATGCCACATCTTCGCGCCAAGGCATGCCAACCATGCTAGCCGCACCACTGTGCCAATGGCAAACCTTTCCAGCCATGCTGGCCGCACCATGCGCCAGTGGCATGCCAAACCCTTGGCCCTAGCCATGCTGGCCGCACCATGCACCAATGGCATGCCAAACCCTTGGCCCAAGCCATGCTGGCCGCCCCATGCGCTAATGGCATGCCAAACCCATGGCCCCACCATGCCAAGCCGTCCAAACCCTTGGCCCCACTATGCCAAGCCATCCGCATTATTCTGCCTTGACCCCACCATGCCAAGCCGTCCAAACCCTAGGCCCCACTATACCAAGCCATTCACACCATTATGCCTTGGCCCCACCATGCCAAGTCGCCAAACCCTTGGCCCCAATATGCCAAGCCGTCCGCGCCATTTTCCTTGGCCCTACCATGCCGGCCTTTCCTATGCGGCTACCAAAACAAAGGTGTGCGACGATCAACGGACACCCTTCAATCCTAGATGCAAATCCTAGCCGTCCAAGGTCGCCAGACAACGCATGGTAACCTTTGGCCCAAAACCCTAGTTTTGGCCACGCCAAACCGTACCAAGGCATGTCATGCCACATGTTCCAATGGCATGCCAACCACCTTGCCGCGCCATACCATGCCGGCCTTCCCTATGCGGCCACCAAAACGAAAGCGTGCGACGATCAACGACCACCCTTCAATCCTAGATGCAATTCCTAGCCGTCCAAGGTCGCCAGACAACGCATATTAACCTTTGGCCCAAAACCCTAGTTTTGGCCACGCCAAACCGTGCCAAGGCATGCCATGCCACATGTGCCAATGGCATGCCAACCACCTTACCGCGCCATACCATGCCGGCCTTCCCTATGCAGCTACCAAAATGAAGGCGTGCGACGATTAACAACCATCCTTCTATCCTAGATGCAAATCCTAGTCTTCCAAGGTCGCCAGACAACCATGGTAACCTTTGGCCCAAAACCCTAGTTTTGTCCATGCCAAACCGCGCCAAGGCATGCCATGCCATATGTGCCAATATGCCAACCACCTTGTCGCGCCATACTATGCCAGCCTTCCCTATGCGGCTACCAAAACGAAGGCGTGCGACGATCAACGACCACCCTTCAATCCTAGATGCAAATCCTAGCCGTCCAAGGTTGCCAAACAACGCACGGTAACCTTTGGCCCCAAACCCTAGTTTTGGCCACGCCAAACCGTGCCAAGGCATGCCATACCACATGTGCCAATGGCATGCCAACCACCTTGCCGCGCCACGCCATACCGACCTTCCCTATGCGGATGCCAAAACGAAGGCCTGCAACGATCAACGACCACCTTTTCATCTAAGATGCAGATCTTAGCCGTCCAAGGTTACCAGCTAACGCATGACAACTTTTGGCCCTAGTTTGGTCGCACCTAACCAAAGCCAAAACCCTAACTTTTGGCCGCGCCTAAACCAGGCCATATTAAATCCATACCGAGCAGGCTTTCATGCCACTGGCTACCAAACGAAGGGTTGCAATAATCAACGACTACCTTTCCTCTTAAGATGCAAAATTTCGACTGTCGAAGGTCACCGAGCCGGCAAGTCTCCCAAGCTCGACTTGCCAGATGACAACAACATGCTACATGTTTTCCATGAAAAGACTCGTGACATTAACGCATGTCACAAACTGGGGGATGCTCATTGGGTATTGGTTTGGCGGTTTACAGCGTGCGGCGTACACTACGCCCGTTATAAGAAAGTATCATAAGTATGAGACGGTTAGTAAATACAGGGAGTAATGGTGAAACGCTTATGGAACATCAATTCCAGGCGTTACCGGTTACCACCTCCTCCCATTTACTCACCCGTTTTCTGTTTCTTAATGAGACCAGAGTACGTTTCATTTCGACTTGTATAAATAGGCATTACCTATTTCCACCGAACAACAAGTTCAGGTCAGGAGCATACAACACTCAGAAAACATTTGATAGCTTTCCATCTGTTAGCTTCCCACTTTCTGATACAAGTCGTAGAAAACAACTACTTTTCCAGAATCGACTATTCTGGTCTCAACACTTTCTTCGTTTCCCTCCCCAAAACCAACCCTTCTCCTTCACTTTGTGGCCGAAGTAAGTCTGGAACTACCATTTCTTAGTTTAGGCCGGATTTGTACAAATTGATCTCTCGAATCTAAAGTACTCCCTTGCAGTATATTGTTTAGGGTTTAAATTCGTTTCTCACCCACAGACCCGAAATTACCAAAATCAGCAGAAACCGTTTTCACCCTCAAACAATTGGAGACCACAGTGGGATATTGATCTTTCGGTCACGGCGTCAGTTTCAATCCTCGATCTCATACCTCGACCCAGACGTCAGAACAGTAGAATCAAACGATCCGCTCAGGAATCGACGACTCAGCTACCAGGCGACTCGATTACCAGCCGTAACACGACAAGGGACGACTGGGGACTTCCGAGGGGTTAGAAGTAAACGATCCGACCAGGGATCAACGGCACGACAAGGAATGACTGGGGACTTTCCATAGTCACGGCGATATTTCCCACAAAACTCGGTCTTACATCCGGGAGATTCCTTTTTCACCAGAAGATCCGAAAAACCGAGTAAGTCTTGCTAGAAAAAATACGTGGTCTACTACCTCAAGTCTTCACGGGGGAAATAAAAACCAATAGCCATATTTTCCCGTGCTTCATGCTTTCTTCTATTGCACAACATTCACAATTCCATGACTCTCCTGGGGTACTCATGACACTTATGTTCATAAACAAAACATCATTATTCTAAAATGATTCATTCTAAATAATAATTCAAAACCCTCAGGGTAACATTTTTCTACCAACCCAAAAATTCTTGAAATCAAAACCATAAACTAGGCGTTTCATTTGCCTTTAAAAAAAAAACTAAAATAAGAAGTTCAGAAGACAGAAATGCGTTCAAGGAAAATTTTCAACAATGGCTTGCTCTTCTTGGCGAAAGCATCCTTCATTCTTAGGATAGCCGCCCTATTCAACTTCAACTTCCTAAACAACTTTTCGACTTCCGCTTCCTGCTTCTTCACCATATCCGCAAAAGGACTTTCGACTGTTTCGGCCAGCAACTTTTCAACCTCAGAGAGACCTTCAACGAACCAAGGAACATTGAACTCGAAGTTTACACACACATCACGATGGAACCTCCAGCCTGAGACTACATCCTCAAAAAAAATATGACCTGTCACGTTGCACATGTCGTCAATCGAAGAAAAAGATTTCTCCACACGCTTAACCAACGCAAATCGACTAGTAATTTTCTTGGTCGTGGCGATATGTCCGTAGCTTTCCCATATCTTAGTGTATAGCGCCGCATATTTGGCTGGCAGGCTAAATCCCCCGATCAACACATGATCCGGATGAGGAACCAGGTACGGAGGATTGAAAGTGGCGCCCGCGACTGCATCAGCGACAGGCAAGGGATTCCTAATGACAATTTCACCTGCGGCCACTGGAGTACTATCCATTGTCTGAGTCACAACGACGTTTTCATCTCGATAAACACCCATTTCAAGGTCACCCGGTGCGGCTTCCACAGTTGGAGACAAAGCTGTATCTCCGCCAGTCTCCATCTCAGGGCCATCTTCAGAAACGGCTTCCCCCTATGAATCACGGATTAGATATTTTCCAAAGAAAAAAGGAGGGAGGAAAGAAGAAAAAACATGCGAGAGACTCACTGATTCTCTTTCATACCGACTAGAGGAAGATTCAGCGCTGTTGTCGGAAGAACTACTCTCGCCATCACTGGACTCTGAACTTTCATCATTCCCGGGTTCCCCGTCGCCATGGATAGGCTCAGCACCGCCACCCTCCGTCTCGAGAAGCGATGTTTTCTGACTACTTGCAAGTTTGGTAAAGGAGTTCACGCTGCTGAGACCCTAGGCAAGATACAAAGACGTATACTCAGAAAAGAAACAAGGATATACACGATCCAACTAAAGTCAAGAGGAAAATCATACGTACCCGCATATTGGACGAACTGAAAGTCGGTAGGGCTGTCGAAACTGACTGGGAACCATCTTCACGACTTTTTGATCTTCACTCCTTCACTTGGGGACTATCCGCATTCGGGCTAACGGATTTTCGCTTGGGCGAAGAAGGATCCCTCAGCAGTGGATGCTCCGCTAAAACCGCAGGAGAAGGCTTACCGCGACGGTTTTCTACCACATCATTCACGAATCCATGGAAAACGAAAAACTCATCCTGCCAAAATATGTTATATTTTGAGGTTTTTGATGGATTTCATTCCACAAGCAGGAAAGGGAGATTTTTACCCGACACAAGAATAGTAGCATCGAGAACAGTTGGTAACGAGACTTCTGGAACAACCGGCTGACGAACAAGTGGGACCCCTTGGTCAAAACCCATATGTCGAGCCGCCCTATCGATATTGTAAGAGACTTCTTTGCAAGATCCTCGAAAGAAAGACGGCAAATGACCGGGCGTGCAGCTTCGCATGAACACCATCTTTCCAACACTCATATCCTCTTTATCAGAAGACAAAGACATGCTTGGAGCAGGAGCAAAGGTACTAATCTGAGTTATGGACGCATGCACCGGAGCCCATGGAAGAAAATTAACCGTGTGCTAGTTGTCAAGGAATCCAACCAGATTCGAACCAATCTTTAGGCGCCTATTCGACCAGCACAGTATTCTAGAGCCACCCCAATACTCGGGAAGTACGGCCAACGTTTATAAAGCATACCTTTCGAAGTGCTCCCACAACCACGCTTGGAGAAAGGTGGCATGAATAAATGAATCTACTTTCATGTAACTATTTGAAGCGCACATATCCGCGACCAGATCCAAGTGTGTACAGAGAACCAAGAAACAAGCCGCCAATAGGGAGAACGACACCTTTTGCCAATTTTATGGCAAACTTGATAAGTTCCTGTCTTATCTCCTTCTTACCCGAGCCGTCATCGAAAACATCTCTGGATAACCAAAGAGCCAAGAACGCCGCGACATGAAGCGTACTATTCTTTTGATTCGGCTCCAACTCATCGGGAAACCAACGAGATATCCAATCACAACCAGAAACACCAACTCATTCTAAGGAAGGCTTGGGTCTTTCAAAATGAGAAGTTTTTATTCAAAGACAGAAACCGCAACTAGTCCTCGCGAATACAAGGAAGGTAAAAAAAAAAAGAGTCTGCAAAACGTCAGGACAACTAAATGAAGAATGGAAACAATGAAGAAGAAGAAGCTAGTCATAGAAAGCTAATGTGTGAATTGCCAATGCTTCGGTCAGAGCTTTTTCAAACACTTTCCCCAAAAATCTTTTGGACAGCAAAGGTTCCATCCGGAAGCCACATCAACAATAGCATCCTCAAAATTCCACCCAGAAGTCGTCTCAGCAGCAATATCATCCGTCTGTTTACCAACATCTGCCTCGGGAACCAACCCAGCGTATGCCACCACGACACTTCAATGCCACTGACAACAGTTTCGCCGTATTCTCCAAAAGTTGTTTCAGTTTCATCAACCGCGACATCATCATCTTCCTCGGAAGTCTTCTCAGCAACCTTTCGAAAAGAATTTCCCGATTCATCAGAATGAAGGGTTAAGACACCATCCTGGACAAGGGAGCTACGTTGATTTTCCACTAAAAGCTTCACAAGCTCGGTTTTCCGCTGTTTCAACTGAGAAGTGAACTGTCCCGCCCTAACAGTGGACCGTGAATAGGTTTTGTTGCACCAAATCCTCCCAATGCGCTGGGATTCTTTGCCGCCTTCCCGTTCTTCCTCCAAAGGTATGTCCCGAATGATTTCACCGACTTCAAGAAATAGAGATTCAATTCTATTCAATGCCTCCCTATGAGAAGAAGACTGGTTTTGGTCCGCTTCAAAGTTTCTCCCCGAAAAATTGGAGACATGTATGTCATTGGAAGATCCCATTATGCGATACAAAACCAGATAAAGGATAGAGGATAGACACGATTTCAGAACGACCTGTGTAAATGAAGGATTCAAGATCATGTCTTATAGCCAGCAGAGCGATGAAGTCCTGAAAAGGAAAGCCTCCTACTAGCCGCGGATTGAGGCGTGATATCAGATTCTAATAAAACCGCTTTCTACTAGCGAGGTGAATTAGGGTTTGGTGAGAAAACGTGGAAGTACATGTTTAAGACACGCTTGCCCGCATTGTTACTCTCTGCCGCTAGCACCGAGACTTGGAAAATACAAGACAGACAAGGTGACGTGAGGAGAAGGAATAACGCCCCCTTTCTATGGGCATAACACTTGCGTGGTTTTGAATAAGGCAAGGACTTCCTATTTGAGTCAAGTAAGGAAAAGAGGAAATCGGGACCGTGAAGACAAAACACCATGCCAAGAGTGCCCACGCCATTGCCTTGGCCCCACACGCCGAACCGCGAATGCTTTGCCTCACCAAACCGTGTCATGCCTTGCACCACTGTCCGCACATGCTTTTCCATACCAAACCGTGTCATGCCTTGCACTACCGTCCGCGCATGCTTTGCCTCACCAAAACGTGTCATTCCTTGCGCCATCGTGCCGCACCATGACCAACAAAAACGCCAAGCCAGCGTCACGATTTTCCCTAACCCACCCAAGGTGATGCATGGCCAGACTAAGCCGGAAATTTTCATCTCACCACTCCACGGTCTGCACCACCAGTACAATTTATGCAAGGCCGCCAACACGGGAAGTAAAAACTCTCTTTACCTATCGAAAAAGGTTAGTCGGAATTTCCTGGCCATCTTATAACGACTTGTTGTTTTGATTTTTGTCCTAGCCTGTCACCATCTTATGCTTACCTCGCAACAATGCTCCTGATCCGAGCTAAGCAAGGGACTTAATGTTGATGGTGGTTTTTAGCTTAGGTTTAAAATCGTAAAACTGTACATCCGACATGACGTCACTATGACCATTAGCACATTTGTTGAATCAATCAGCATGCCTACGTAAGAATTATCGGGGTACCTTTTTTTACATGGGTCATGTACCACGGAAAAACCCTTAATATTGACTAACATCATCCATGCCAAACCCTAATTCTCATGCTACCGCTCCAAGGCATTCCAACCATGCCAACCGCACCACTATGCCAATGGCAAACCATGTCAGCCACATCTCCGTGCCAAGGCATGTCAACCATGTCAGCCGCACCATTGTGCCAATGAAAAACCATGCCAGCCACATCTCAGCGCCAAGGCATGCCAACCATGCCAGCCGCACCACTGTGCCAATGGCAAAACATGCCAGCCACATCTTCGCGCCAAGGCATGCCAACCATGCCAGCCACATCTCCGCTCCAAGGCATGCCAACCATGCCAGCCGCACCACTGTGCCAATGGAAAACCATGCCAGCCACATCTACGCGCCAAGGCATGCCAACCATGCCAGCCGCACCACTGTGCCAATGGCAAACCATGCCAGCCACATCACCGCACCAAGGCATGCCAACCATACAAGCCGCACCACTATACCAATAGCGAACCATGCCAGCCTCATCTACGCGCCAAGGCATGCCAACCATGCCACCCGCACCACTGTGCCAATAGAAAAACATGCATGCCACATCTTCGCGCCAAGGCATGCCAACCATGCTAGCCGCACCACTTTGCCAATGGAAAACCACGCCAGCCATGCTGGCCGCACCATGCGCCAGTGGCATGCCAAACCCTTGGCCCTAGCCATGTTGGCCGCACCATGCACCAATGGCATGCCAAACCCTTGCCCTAGCCATGCTGGCCACACCATGCGCTAATGGCATGCCAAACCCATGGCCCCACCATGCCAAGCCTTCCAAACCCTTGGCCCCACTATGCCAAGCCATCCGCACCATTTTGCCTTGGCCCCACCATGCCAAGCCGTCCAAACCCTTAGCCCCACTATGCCAAGCCATTCACACCATTCTGCCTTGGCCCCACCATGCCAAGCCGTCCAAACCCTTGGCCCCACTATGCCAAGCCGTCCACCCATTTGCCTTGGCCCTACAATGCCGGCCTTCCCTATGCGGCTACCAAAACAAAGGCGTGCGACGATCAACGGCCACCCTTCAATCCTAGATGCAAATCCTAGCCGTCTTAGGTCGCCAGAAAACGCATGGTAACCTTTGGCCCAAAACCCTAGTTTTGGCCACGCCAAACCGTGCCAAGGCATGCCATGCCACATGTTCCAATGGCATGCCAACCACCTTGCCGCGCCATACCATGCCGGCCTTCCCTATGCGGCCACCAAAACGAAAGCGTGCAACGATCAACGACCACCCTTCAATCCTAGATGCAATTCCTATCCGTCCAAGGTCGCCAGACAACGCATAGTAACCTTTGGCCCAAAACCCTAGTTTTGGCCACGCCAAACCGTTCCAAGGCATGCCATGCCAACCACCTTGCCGCGCCATACCATGCCGGCCTTCCCTATGCAGCTACCAAAATGAAGGCGTGCGACGATCAACAACCACCCTTCAATCCTAGATGAAAATCCTAGTCTTCCAAGGTCTCCAGACAACCATGGTAACCTTTGGCCCAAAACCCTAGTTTTTGCCATGTCAAACCGCGCCAAGGCATGCCATGCCACATGTGCCAATGGCATGCCAACCACCTTGTCACGCCATACCATGCCAGCCTTCCCTATGCGGCTACCAAAACGAAGGCGTGCGACGATCAACGACCACCCTTCAATCCTAGATGCAAATCCTAGGCGTCAAAGGTTGCCAAACAACGCACGGTAACCTTTGGCCCCAAACCCTAGTTTTGGCCACGCCAAACCGTGCCAAGGCATGCCATGCCACATGTGCCAATGGCATGCCAACCACCTTGTCGCGCCACGCCATACCGACCTTCCCTATGCGGATGCCAAAACGAAGTCCTGCAATGATCAACGACCACCTTTTCATCTAAGATGTAAATCTTAGCCGTCCAAGGTTACCATCTAACGCATGACAACTTTTGGCCCTAGTTTGGTCGCGCCTAACCAAAGCCAAAACCCTAACTTTTGGCCGCGCCTAAACCAGGCCATATTAAAGCCATAACGAGCAGGCTTTCATGCCACTGGCTACCAAACGAAGGGTTGCAATAATCAACGGCTACCTTTCCTCTTAAGATGCAAAATCTCGACTGTCGAAGGTCACCGAGCCGGCAAGTCTCCCAAGCTCGACTTGCCAGATGACAACAACATGCTACATGTTTTCCATGAAAAGACTCGCGACATCAACGCATGTCACAAACTGGGGGATGCTCATTGGGTATTGGTTTGGCGCTTTACAGCATGCGGCGTACACTACGCCCGTTATAAGAAAGTATCATAAGTGTGAGGCGGTTAGTAAATACAAGGAGTAATGGTGAAACGCTTATGGAACATCAATTCCAGGCGTTACCGGTTACCACCTCCTCCCATTTACTCACCCGTTTTCCGTTTCTTAATGAGACCAGAGTACGTTTCATTTCGACTTGTATAAATAGGCATTACCTATTTCCAACGAAAAACAAGTTCAGGTCAGGAGCATACAACACTTAGAAAACATTTGATAGCTTTCCATCTGTTAGCTTCCCACTTTCTGATACAAGTCGTAGAAAACAACTACTTTTCCAGAATCGACTATTCTGGTCTCAACACTTTCTTCGTTTCCCTCCCCAAAACCAACCATTCTCCTTCACTTTGTGGCCGAAGCAAGTCTGGAACTACCATTTATTAGTTTAGGCCGGATTTGCACAGATTGATCTCTCGAATCTAAAGTACTCCGTTGCAGTATATTTTTTAGGGTTTAAATTCGTTTCTCACCCACACACCCGAAATTACCAAAATCAGCAGAAACCGTTTTCACCCTCAAACAATTGGCGACCACAATGGGATATTGATCTTTCTGTCATGACGTCAGTTTTCAATCCTCGATCTCATACCTCGACCCAGACGTCAGGACAGTAGAATCAAACGATCCGCTCAGGAATCGACGACTCAGCTACCAGGCGACTCGATTACCAGCCGTAACACGACAAGGGACGACTGGGGACTTCCGAGGGGTTAGAAGCAAACGATCCGACCAGGGATCAGCGGCACGACAAGGAATGACTGGGGACTTTCCATAGTCACGGCGATATTTCCCACAAAACTCGGTCTTACATCCGGGAGATTCCTTTTTCACCAGAAGATCTGAAAAACCGAGTAAGTCTTGCTAGAAAAAATACGTGGTCTACTACCTCAAGTCTTCACAGGGGAAATAAAAACCAATAGCCATATTTTCCCGTGCTTCATGCTTTCTTCTATCGCACAACATTCACAATTCCATGACTCTCCTGGGGTACTCATGACACTTATGTTCATAACCAAAACATCATTATTCTAAAATGATTCATTCTAAATAATAATTCAAGACCCTCAGGGTAACATTTGTCTACCAACCCAAAAATTCTGGAAATCAAAACCATAAACTAGGTGTTTCATTTGCCTTTAAAAAAAAACCTAAAATAAGAAGTTCAGAAGACAGAAATGCGTTCAAGGAAAATTTTCAACAATGGCTTGCTCTTCTTGGAGAAAGCCTCCTTCATGCTTTGGAAAGACGCCCTATTCAACTTCAACTTCCTAAACAACTTTTCGACTTCCGCTTCCTGCTTCTTCACCATATCCGAAGAAGGACTTTCGACTGTTTCGGCCAGCAACTTTTCAACCTCAGAGAGACCTTAAACGAACCAAGGAACATTGAACTCGAAGTTTACACACACGTCACGATGGAACCTCCAGCTCGAGACTACATCCTCATAACAATATGACCTGTCACGTTGCACATGTCGTCAATTGAAGTCAAAGCTTTCTCCACACGCTTAACCAATGCAAATCGACTAGTAATTTTCTTGGTCGTGGCGATATATCCGTAGCTTTCCCATATCTTAGTGTATAGCGCCGCATGTTTGGCTGGCACGCTAAATCCCCCGATAAACACATGATCCGGATGAGGAACCAGGTATGGAGGATTGAAAGTGGCGCCCGCGACTGCATCAGCGACAGGCAAGGGATTCCTAACGACAATTGCACCTGCGGCCACTGGAGTACTATCCATTGTATGAGTCACAACGACGTTTTCATCTCGATAAACACCCATTTCAAGGTCATCCGGTGCGACTTCCACAGTTTGAGACAAAGCTGTATCTCCGCCAGTCTCCATCTCAGGGCCATCTTCAGAAACGGCTTCCCCCTATGATATCACGGATCAGATATTTTCCAAAGAAAAAAGGGAGGGAGGAAAGAAGAAAAAACATGCGAGAGACTCACTGATTCGCTTTCAGACCGACTAGAGCAAGATTCAGCACTGTTGTCGGAAGAACTACTCTCGCCATCACTGGACTCTGAACTTTCATCCTTCTCGGGTTCCCCGTCGCCATGGATAGGCTCAGCACCGCCACCCTCCGTCTCGAGAAGCGATGATTTATGACTACTTGCAAGTTTGGTAAAGGCGTTCACGCTGCTGAGACCCTAGGCAAGATACAAAGACGGATACTCAAAAAAGAAACAAGAATATACACGATCCAACTAAAGTCAAGAGAAAAATCATACGTACCCGCATATTGGACGAACTGAAAGTCGGTAGGGCTGTCGAAACTGATAGGGAACCATATGCACGACTTTTAGATCTTCACTCCACTTGGGGACTATCCACATTCGGGCTAACGGATTTTCGCTTGGGCGAAGAAGGATCCCTCAGCAGTGGATGCTCCGCTAAAACCGCAGTGGAAGGCTTACCGCGACGGTTTTCTACCACATCATTCACGAATCCATGGAAAACGAAAAACTCATCCTGCCAAATTATTTTATATTAGGAGGTTGTTGATGGATTTCGTTCCACAAGAAGGAAAGGGAGATTTTTACCCGACACAAGAACAGTAGCATCGAGAACAGTTGGTAACGAGACTTCTGGAACAACCGGCTGACGAACAAGTGGGACCCCTTGGTCAAAACCCATATGCCGAGCCTCCCTATCGATATTGTAAGAGACTGCTTTGCAAGATCCTCGAAAGAAAGACGACAACGACCAGCACAGTATTATAGAGCCACCCCAATACTCGGGAAGTACGGCCAACGGTTTTGAAGCATACCTTTAGAAGTGCTCCAACAACCACGCTTGGATAAAGGCGGTATGAATATACGAATCCACTTTCATGTAACCATTTGAAGCGCACATATCCGTGACCAGATCCAAGTGTGTACAGAGAACCAAGAAACAAGCCGCCAATAGGGAAAACGACACCTTTTTCCAATTTTATGGCAAACTTGATAAGTTCCTGTCTTATCTCCTTCTTACCCGAGCCGTCATCGAAAACATCTCTGGATAACCAAAGAGCCAAGAACGCCGCGACATGAAGCATACTATTCTTCTGATTCGGCTCCAACTCATCGGGAAACCACCGAGACATCCAATCACAACCAGAAACACCAACTCGTTCTAAGGGAAGGCTTGGGTCTTTCAAAAATGAGAAGTTTTTATTCAAAGACAGAAACCGCAACTAGTCGTCGCGAATACAAGGAAGGTAAAGAAAAAAAAAGAGTCTGCAAAACGTCAGGACAACTAAACGAAGAATGGAAACAATGAAGAAGAAGAAGCTAGTCATAGAAAGCTAATGTGTGAATTGCCAATGCTTCGGTCGGAGCTTTTTCAAACACTTTCCCCAACAATCTTTCGGACATCAAAGGTTCCATCCGGAAGCCACATCAACAATAGCAGCCTCAAAATCTCACCCAGAAGTCGTCTCAGCAGCAACATCATCCGTCTGTTTACCAACATCTGCCTCGGAACCAACCCAGCGTATGCCACCACGACTTCTCCAATGCCACTGACAACATTTTCGCCGTCTTCTCCAAAAGTTGTTTCATTTTCATCAACCGCGACATCATCTTCGAAGAGAATTTCCCGATTCATCAGAATCAAGGGTTATGACACCGTCCTGGACAAGGGAGCTATGTTGATTTTCCCCTAAAAGCTTCGCAAGCTCGGTTTTCCGCTATTTCAACTGAGAAGTGAACTGTCCCGCCCTAACAGTGGACCGTGAAGAGGTTTTGTTGCACCAAGTCCTCCCAACGCGCTGGGATTCTTTGCCGCCTTCTCGTTATTCCTCCAAAGGTATGTCCCGAATGATTTCACCGACTTCACGAAATAGAGATTCAATTCTATTCAATGCCTCCCTATTAGAAGAAGATTGGTTTTGGTCCGCTCCAAAGTTTCTCCCCGAAAAATTGGAGACATGAATGTCATTGGAAGATCCCATTATGTGCTACAAAACCAGAGAAAGGATAGAGGATAGACACGATTTCAGAACGACCTTCGTAAATGAAGGATTCAAGATCATGTCTTATAGCCAGCAGAGCGATGAAGTCCTGAAAAGGAAAGCCTCCTACTAGCCGCGGATTGAGGCGTGATATCAGATTCTAATAAAACCGCTTTCTACTAGCGAGGTGAATTAGGGTTTGGTGAGAAAACGTGGAAGTACATGTTTAAGACACGCTTTCCCGCATTGTTACTCTCTGCCGCCAGCACCGAGACTTGGAAAATACAAGACCGACAAGGTGACGTGAGGAGAAGGAATAACGCCCCCTTTCTACGGGCATAACACTTGCGGGGTTTTGAATAAGGAAAGGACTTCCTATTTGAGTCAAGTAAGGAAAAGAGGCAACCGGGACCGTGAAGACAAAATACCATGCCAAGAGTGCCCACTCCATTGCCTTGGCCCCACACGCCGAACCGCGCATGCTTTGCCTCACCAAACCGTGTCATGCCTTGCACCACCGTCCGCGCATGCTTTGCCACACCAAACCGTGTCATGCCTTGCACCACTGTCCGCGCATGCTTTGCCTCACCAAACCGTGTCATGCCTTGCGCCATCGTGTCGCGCCATGACTTGCCGCACCAAGACCAACAAACTCGCCAAGCCAGCGTCACGATTTTTTCTAACCCAGCCAAGGTAATGCATGGCCAGACTAAGCCGGAAATTTTCATCTCACCACTCCATGGTCTGCACCACCAGTACAATTTATGCAAGGCCGCCAACACGGGAAGTACAAACTCTCTTTTACCTCTCGAAAAAGGTTAGTCGGAATTTCCTGGCCATCTTATCACGACTTGTTGTTTCGATTTTTGTCCTAGCCTGTCACCATGTTATGCTTACCTCGCAACAATGCTCCTGATCCGAGCTAAGCAGGGGACTTAATGTTGATGGTGGTTTTTAGCTTAGGGTTAAAATCGTAAAACTGTATATCCGACATGACGTCACTATGACCATTAGCACATTTATTGAATCAATCAACATGCCTACGTAAGAATTACAGGGGTACCCTTTTTTACATGGGTCATGTTCCACGGCAAAACCCTTAATATTGACTAACATCATCCATGCCAAACCCTAATTCTCATGCTACCGCGCCAAGGCATGCCAACCATGCCAGCCGCACCACTGTGCCAATGGCAAACCATGCCAACCACATCTGCGCGCCAAGGCATGTCAACCATGCCAGCCGCACCACTGTGCCAATGGAAAACCATGTCAGCCACATCTTCGCGCCAAGGCATGCCAACCATGCAAGCCGCACTACTGTGCCAATGGAAAACCATGCCAACCACATCTCCGCGCCAAGGCATGCCAACCATGCAAGCCGTATCTACGCGCCAAGGCACGCCAGCCATGCCAGCCGCACCACTGTGCCAATGGCAAACCATGCCAGCCACATCTTCGTGCCAAGGCATGCCAACCATGCCAGCCGCACAACTGTGCCAATGGCAAACCACGCCAGCCATGCTGGCCGCACCATGCGCCAATGGAATGCCATACCTTTGGCGCTAGCCATGCTGGCGGCACCATGCGCCAATGGCATGCCAAACCCTTGGCCCTAGCCATGCTGGCCGCACCATGCGCCAATGGCATGCTAAACCCATGGCCCCATCATGCCAAGCCGTCCAAACCCTTGGCCCCACTATGCCAAGCCATTCGCACAATTCTGCCTTGGCCCCACCATGCCAAGCCGTCCAAACCCTTGGCCCCACTACGCCAAGCCATCTGCGCCATTTGCCTTGGCCCTACCATGTCGGCCTTCCCTATGCGGCTACCAAAACGAAGGAGTGCGACGATCAACGACCACCCTTCAATCCTAGATGCAAATCCTAGCCGTCCAAGGTCTCCAGACAACGCATGGTAACCTTTGGCCCAAAACCCTAGTTTTGTCCACGCCAAACCGTGCCAAGGCATGCCATGCCACATGTGCCAATGGCATGCCAACCACCTTGCCGCGCCATACCATGCCGGCCTTCCCTATGCGGCTACCAAAACGAAGGCGTGCGACGATCAACGACCACCCTTCAATCGTAGATCCAAATCCTAGCCGTCTAAGGTCGCCAGACAACGCATGGTAACCTTTGGCCCAAAACCCTAGTTTTGGCCACGCCAAACCGTGCCAAGGCATGCCATGCCACATGTGCCAATGGCAAGCCAACCACCTTGCTGCGCGAAGCCATACCGGCCTTCCCTATGCGGATGCCAAAACGAAGGCTTGCAACGATCAACGACCACATTTTCATCTAAGATGCAGATCTTAACCGTCCAAGGTTACCAGCTAACGCATGGCAACTTTTGGCCCTAGTTTTGTCGCGCCTAAACAAAGACAAAACCCTAACTTTGGCCGCGCTTAAACCAGTCCATATTAAAGCCATACCGAGCAGGCTTTCATGCCACTGGCTACCAAACGAAGGGTTGCAATAATCAACGGCTACCTTTCCTCTTAAGATGCAAAATCTCGACCGTCGAAGGTCACCGAGCCGGCAAGTCTTCCAAGCTCGACTTGGCATATGACAACAACATACTACATGTTTTCCATGAAAACACTTGAGACATCTACGCATGTCACAAACTGGGTGATGCTCACTGGGTATTGGTTTGGCGATTTACAGCGTGCGGCGTACATTACGCCCGTTATAAGAAATTATCATAAGGATGAGGTGGTTAGTAAATACAGGGAGTAATGGTGAGATGCTTCCTTTTATGGAACATCAATTCCAGGCGTTACCGGTTACCACCTCCTCCCATTTACTCACCCGTTTTCCATTTCTTAATGAGACCAGAGTATGTTTCACTTCGACTTGTATAAATAGGCATTACCTATTTCCACTGAACAACAAGTTCAGGTCAGGAGCATACAACACTCAGAAAATATTTGCTAGCTTTCCATCTGTTAGCTTCCCACTTTCTGATACAAGTTGTAGAAAACAACTACTCTTCCAGAATCAACTATTCTGGTCTCAACACTTTCTTCGCTTCCCTCCCCAAAACCAACCCTTCTTCTTCACTTTGTGACCGAAGCAAGTCTGGAACGACCATTTCTTGGTTTAGGACGGATTTGTACAGATTGATCTCTCGAATCTAAAGTACTCCCTTGCAGTACATTGTTTAGGGTTTAAATCAGCAGAAATTACCAAAATCAGCCGAAACCGTTTTCACCCTCAAACAGCAAGATATAAAAGAAGTCACAAACATCTTCTTCTCATCGTTTGTGATTCCGCAATATCTTCTTTCACTAGTCGATTGAGATTATTGTGAGGTTATTGATAATACTAGGCTGTTTTTCGGGAATATAAGTATGGTTTATCAATTGGTTCCTGTTCATCTTGATTTATCAAAAGACGGAACAAAAACTCGTAGGTATTTCTGTGGGAGATAGATTTATCTATTACCATAGACTTTCTGTGTGATACAAATTTGTTTATTAAAGTCTTCGACTTTGGGTCGTAGCAACTCTTAGTTGTGGGTGAGATCAGCTAAGGGAATCAAGTGCGTAGTATCCTGATGGGATCAGAGACGTAAGGAGCGTAACTGTACCTTGGATCAGTGTGAGATTGATTAGGTTTCAACTACATTCCTAACCGAAGTTAGTTTGTAGTAGGCTAGTGTCTGTAGCGGCTTAATACAGTGTGTGTTCAATCTGGACTAGGTCCCGAGATTTTTTTGCATATGCGGTTTCCTCGTTAACAAAACTTCTGGTGTCTGTGTTAGTTATTTTCCTCATTATATTTTGTTATATAATTGAAATATCACAGGTTGTGCGTTGAATCGATCAATTGGGAAATCCGACCTTTGGTTGTTGATTGAAATAGATTGATCCTTGAACATTGGTCTTTGGTACCGTTCAAGTGATTTCTCTTGTATTCAATTAGACTCGCAGATTTCTATTTGCTTGAGTAAGTATTGAATCGAGAAAGAGAGATGTAACTCTTTGATATACTTTTATTAAGATTGAGTCTGACTGTCTAGTTGATTCTCTTAAAAGTATATTGGAGTTAGTCCATACATATTTCTAATCGAAATATTGGGTGTGGTTGTTAGACCCCCGCTTTTTCAGTTGTGGTCTAAAAACTATGAGAAACAAGGTTCTATGAATTCCGATCAAAAAGGATGTGATGGACAAATTATTGTTCATCCCAGCACAACTTAAATTGTGTTGGTTAGTGCATCTTGTCTCATGTGCCTGATTAAAAGAGACAAGATTCTGCACATACCAGGATTTTGAAAAATAAAAATGGTTTTAAATTTGTTTTGTTTTCTTTTTGAGTTTTGCCTGTTTGTGCAAGATTTGAATTATTCCATATCTAATTGATATTGGAAAGGTCTTCCCTGGTTAATTAATAAAATAGGGTTAAAATTGACAATTCAACCTTTTATAGGGTGTGAGTTGTGCGTACATGAATCCTTTGAAGTGTATAAAGGTTCCGTAAACCTAAATTTTTTTTCCTTCCCTGAAACTCTTTTTTAACTTATGACTGCTTGTTGAAGTGTGATTTCCTCTCACAAATCCATACGCTTATGGATACTCCAAGCATCATGTATTCTGATGAAAAAGATGATAATATGATTGTTAAGCCATCAATCATGAAGGAAAAAGAAAGATCTCCGTTACCTCCAACTTTGAAAAGAAAAATAAGGAATGTGAGGAATCCAAGAGTTGCTCCTTCCAATTCTCAGAAGTTTTATGATGTTCTTGAAGAGTTGAACGAGACAAGAAAGGAGATTCAACAAATAAAGGCTTGTGTCTTGAGAACTCTTGAAATTCAGAAGGCACTGGTTCGACATCTTCAGCCTAGAAGGTTTGTTGGAATTGACTCCTTTCTTCACGAACCATATGTTCCCATGGATGTTGAAGACAAGGAGTTCGGGGACGATAAATAATTCTTCAGAGGTCTCAATGTCTAGGAAATCTACTTATGAGAATTTTATTCTTATGTTTTTAAGAAGAATAACTAGAGTTTGGAATATCCATTATTGTGATTACACATAGCTATGTCTAATGATTTTCATCTTCAATGTTTTTAGATTTATTTGTTTAAATTCTAAAGTTTGTTTGGAAGATGATTTTTGCAGTATTAATCTTTATGGTTTTATATATTGTAAATTATTATGGGATATGTGTGTTTGCGTCCGTGAACTATGATTGTCCCATACATGGTCAAAAGTTAAGTCTGCCGTATGTCGATATGGAAGTATTGATAAAAGATTGAATGAACTTTTAACAAACAAAAGTTAAGCCTTTTATGTCATTATGCAAATATTAATGGAAGAAAGGATGAACTTCTGTTTACAAAGATTAAGTCTATTGTATGTCATTGTGCAAATGGTGATGAAAGATAGAATGAATCTTTGTCTATTCCGCAGTATTGATCTTCCCTGATCCATATTTTATGTATATACTGTATGGCTCCGTAAGTTCACTTATGTCGAGCATTTCCGATTAAATTAATCATGGGTTCTCTTGTGGTTAATTTAATTGAGATTTTTGGATACAAATTCATATTCTTATGTGATTTATTGTTGTCCAAAGAAATCCTTCTTTTCTTGTGAAAGTAAGGTCGCTCTTGTTGTTCTTTCGGGAACAACATTTTAATGGGGAGAGTTCTTAATTGAACTTGTGCTTAATTTCCAAATCTTTTGGGAGTGAGTCTGTGGAATATTGTAGGGGTTATCTTGTATATTTATAAACTCCTTGATGAATGCATTTAGTTTTGACTATATGATTGCATCTAAAAAGTTGATATGTTCTTTCTTTTGGTCATGAAGTGTCTCTATGGAAATTTCATTAGGATCCCACTACTTTTCGTACCTTTGCCAATTTTATTGACAAAAAGGGGGGAGAATTAATGTGTAGTTCACACTACAAATACATATGGTTTTCGTATCATTATATAAGGAGGAGTGGTTTCCATGTGAGATGGAGTATTGACTAAGGGGGAGTGATACATATCACCATAATATTATTGTCAAAGTTGTGATACAATTGAACTTTGATGCTGTGTAATAATACTATGACACTGTGTAACAATGATTGAGAGCTTTTGTTTTCTCATTGTTATGGGTACGGATCTTCAACAACGATGATGCTTCATTGAATATCTTTGGAATCATTGGAGTACTTGGAAGTGACGAAGATTTCAAGTAATGTTGAAGAACCAAGTAGATCATGCATGTGGATGAGAAGCTGCAAAGTTTATTTATATTATATTCCACATGTATTGATAGTTTTGTCACTAAAATTGAACCAAACGTCGTTCTTGTAAAAGCACTGCTCGGCCGAACTCGCAAGCGTTGCTATCGCAAGCTTCTTTGTCAAGTTTAGTTGCCAAAACTATAAGTCTTGATTTCTAGTCTACTTATAGCTAAGACTCGGACTAGGATAGAAAGTGTAGTTGAGATCTAGACTCCACGACGTTCATCATACAAAGACGAAGAACTACTCAAGGAACTGGTGGAACTTCATCGACTAAAAGGTATGTGGAGACTTGAACTTATCTATCACTCAAAATACTATCTACTCTATCTCATATCTTGAGACAAAAGTCGTATTGCTATATAGACTTCGATTATACACATTTTCTATTTCGATCCAAGTTTATCTCGCTTATCTATTTCTCGAAATATGTGTTGGTAAGATTTCTCTTTGGCCAAGTTCATCTTTACAAGTGACGAAAGTCATGTTGATTGTTTCAATCTTTTGTAAATCGCTTTGATGAAAAATAGTGTGTGAATAACCGCTATATAACATCCTCTAAGAATGTTTCAATGATTGAAATGACAGTTTAGAATATTTAACTGAAAATACGAGGATACCCAAATATACCTCAATCTAAAAAATTTCCACCTATAAGTCCTTTCTCCGAAAGTGATTGTTTATGGACTAGGTCGAGACAATACAACTAATCGGTTCACACTTCGTGTGATCGTCTATGGATACGAGATCGAGACAATACGACAACAAGATAACTTGTGTAATTGACTATAGATACAATATCGAGACAATACAACAACGAAGTATGTTTACTTGTGTTGATGGTGGTTTTTAGCTTAGGGTTAAAATCGTAAAACCATACATCTGAAATGACTTCACTACGACCATTAGAGCATTTCTTGAATCAATCAACATGCCTACGTAAGAATTACCAGGGTACCTTTTTTCATATACATGTGTCATGTTCCACGACAGAACCCTTAGTATTGACCGACATCAACTTCGTATATACCAAACCCTAATTTTCACACCGTGCCAATGGCAAACCATGCCAGCCACGTCTTCGCGCCAAGACATGCCAACCATGCCAGCCGCACCACCGTGCCAATGGAAAACCATGCCAGCCACGTCTCCGCGCCAAGGCATGCCAACCATGTCAGCCGCACCACCGTGCCAATGGCAAACCATGATAGCCAAGGCATGCCAACCATGCCAGCCGCACCACCGTGCCAATGAAAAACCATGCCAGCCACGTCTCCGCGCCAAGGCATGCCAACCATGCCAGCCGCATCACCGTGCCAATGACAAACCATGCCAGCCACGTCTCCGCGCCAAGGCATGCCAACCATGCCAGCCGCACCACCGTGCCAATGGAAAATCATGCCAGCCACGTCTCCGCGCCAAGGAATGCCAACCATGCCAGCCGCACCACCGTGCCAATGGAAAACCATGCCAACCACGTCTCCGCTCCAAGGCATGCCAACCATGCCATCTGCACCACCGTGCCAATGGCAAACCATGCCAGCCACACCTCCATGCCAAAGCCAAGCCGTCCCTAACCCATGCCGCTGGATGCCAAACGAAGGGTTGCAACAATCAACAGCTTCCCTTCCATCTGAGATGCAGATCTCAGCCGTCCAAGTTCGCCACCAAACACATGGCAACTTGCGGCCCAAGGCCAAACATCACGGTTTGCGCCAAACCCTAATTTTGGCCGCGCCTACACTATGCCAAAGCCATTGAAAAAACGGGGGTCTAACAACACCACCAAATATTTCACTTAGGAATCTGTATGGACTAACTCCGAAATACTTTGCTAGAGAATCAACTATACAGTCAGACTCAATCTAGATAAAAGTATCTCAAGGAGTTAATATCTCTCTCTTGATTTGATTTTTACTCGAGCTAAAAATAATAACGAGTCTTTATCAATTTCTATGAGATCTTATGTAACTACACAAGACACAATTGAAACAAATATGATTCGATTCGATTGAATCAGCTCATGAACTTTATAGCCATGGTTTGCATAAAGCATTCCTTAGTAATTTAAGTTTCATGTTCGGAGCACATCTTTATATCATAACCTCTTAAGCTTACAAACAAGTTCGCGGACTTAAGACAACCGGTGGAGTTCTCCAAACTCAGCAGAAAATCTCGGCAAAGAGACTTTCACCAGTTCGCGGACTTACACGCAAACGAGTTTTTGGAAAATCCCAGCATAAATTCTCGGTACAAGAACTTCCGTCAGTTCGCGTACTGGGTTCGCGGGCTTGGCAGAGCCAATTCCTTCGGTTTCTCTCAATCAACAAAGTTCGAAAACTTCGGATTAAGGAATACATGGTTATGTAATATAAACTCTCATTCCAATCATTGAGACATTCTCAAAGGACGTTATATAGCCGTTATTCACAGACCGTTTCACGTCAGAGCAATTCTCAAAGTAATTGAAACTTTTCATGACTTTCGTCACTAGGTGAAGATAAACTTGATCAAAGCGAAACGCTTTACCAACACATGATTTCGAGATATAGATAGGCGAGATATACTCGGCTCAAAATATCAAATGTGTATGATCCAGTCTATATAGCATACGACTTTTCTCTCATAAGAAGTAGGAGATAGAAGAGATAAACTTTTGAGTGATAGATAAGTTCAAGTCTCCACATACCTTTTTGTTGATGAAGTTCCACGGTTCCTTGAGTAGATCTTCGTCGTTGTATGATGAATCTCCATGAAGTCCTTGAGCTCAACTACACTTTTCTATCCTAGTCCGAGACTTAGCTATGTAGGCTAGAAATCAAGACTCATAGTTTTGATCACTAACATTGACAAACATGCTTGAGATAGCAACGCATGCGAGGTCGACCGAGCTATGCTCTAACAACCATGTCGACCCTAAACCATGCCTCTGGCTGCCAAACGAAGGGTTGCAACAATCAACGGCCACCCTTCCATCTGAGATGCAGATCTCAGCCGTCCAAGTTCGCCACCAAACGCATGGAAACTTGCGGCCGAAGGCCAAACATCACAGTTTGCACCAAACGCTAATTTTGTCCGCGCCTACACCATGCGAAAGCCAGGACGACCCTAATTCAAGGTACAGTTGTACTCCTACGCCTCTGATCCCAGCAGGATACTGCGCACTTGATTCCCTTAGCTGATCTCACCCACAACTAAGAGTTGCTGCAACCCAAAATCGCAGACTTGATAATAAACAAATCTGTCTCACATAGAAAAGTCTATCAAAGGATAAATCTGTCTCCCACAGAAAAACCCTAGGTTTTGTTCCGTCTTAAGATATAAAATCAAGGTGAACAGGAACCAATTGATAATCCGGTCTTATATTCCCTAAGAACAACCTAGATTAATCAGTCACCTCTCAACAATCCTTTTTGACTACACAAGCGGTTTGTCGAGGAATCACAAAAAGTGAGACGAAGATGTTTGTGACTTCTTTATCTTGCCTATCGGAGAACTCTCACAATCTCAAGCCAATCAATAGATTGTACTCGTACGATAGAAGATGCAAGATCAGATCACACAACTACGATAAAAGTAGTATCGGTCTGGCTTCACAATCCCAATGAAGTCTTTAAGTTGTTAACCTGTTCTTAGAGAATAAAACCAAAGGTTAAAGGAGAATCGACTCTAGCGAGCGCACTAGTATCACACAGACGTGTGGGGATTAGTTTTACCCAATGCTAGATGTCTCCTTTATATAGCTTTCAAATCAGGGTTTTGCCTTAGTTACAAAGCAATCCATATTCACCGGTAGATGAAAACCTGATTTAGATTCAAGATAATATTTCTCAATCGTTAGATCGAAAACTTATCTTGTCACACACACTTGTGTAGACGTTTACAGGGTTTGTGAAAACCATGCCCAAACGTGTACGTGTATGTTGATTCAACATAGTAACCCAAAAGGTTAACCATATGAGCATTTTATATTAACCTAGTTCTTCTTCACCATAACTAGTTCAATTGACTCAAATGAACTAGTTATAGAGTTGTTCAATTGCTATGAGATCTTATGTAACTACACAAGACACAATTGAAACAAAGATGATTCGATTCGATGAATCGGCTCATGAACTTTATATCCACGGTTTGCATAAGGAATTCCTTAGTAATTTAAGTTTCATGTTCAAAGCACATCTTTAGATCATACCACTTAAGCTCACAAACAAGTTCGCGTCCTTAAGGAAACCGGCAGAGTTTTCCAAACTCAGCAGAAAATCTCGGCAAAGAGACTTCTACCAGTTCGCGGACTAGGTTCGCAGACTGAGTTCGCGGACTAAACACACAAACGAGTTTTTGGAAAATCCCAGCACAAATTCTCGGCAAGAAAACTTCCATCAGTTCGCGGGCTGGGTTCGCAAACTGAGTTTACGGACTTGGCAAAGCCAATTCCTCCGATTTCTCTCAATCAACAAAGTTCGAAAACTTCGGATTTAAGGAATACATGGTTATGTAATCTAAACTCTCATTTAAATCATTGAGACATTCTCAAAGGACGTTATATAGCCGTTATTCACAGACCGTTTCACGTCAGAGCAATTCTCAAAGTAATTGAAACTTTTCATGACTTTCGTCACTAGGTGAAGATAAACTTGATCAAAGCGAAATGCTTTACCAACACACGATTTCGAGAAAAATATAAGTAGTGAATACTCAACTTGAAATGTCAAATGTGTATGATCCAGTCTATATAGCATACGACTTTTTGTCTCATAAGAAGTAGGAGATAGAATAGATAGACTTTTGAGTGATAGATAAGTTCAAGTTTCCACATACCTTTTTGTTGATGAAGTTCCACGGTTCCTTGAGTAGATCTTCGTCGTTGTATGATGAATCGCCATGAAGTCCTTGAGCTCAACTACACTTTTCTATCCTAGTCCGAGACTTAGCTATGTAGGCTAGAAATCAAGACTCATAGTTTTGATCACTAAAATTGACAAACATGCTTGAGATAGCAACGCATGCGAGGTCGACCGAGCTATGCTCTAACAACCATGTCGACCCTAAACCATGACTCTGGCTGCCAAACGAAGGGTTGCAACAATCAACGACCACCCTTCCATCTGAGATGCAGATCTCAGCCGTCCAAGTTCGCCACCAAACGCATGGAAACTTGCGGCCGAAGGCCAAACATCACAGTTTGCACCAAACGCTAATTTTGTCCGCGCCTACACCATGCGAAAGCCAGGCCGGCCCTAAACCATGCCGCTGGCTGCCAAACGAAGGGTTGCAACAATCAACGGCCACCCTTCCATATGAGATGCAGATCTCAGCCATCCAAGTTCGCCACCAAACGCATGGCAACTTACGACCCAAGGGAAAACATCACGGTTTGCACCAAACCTTAATTTTGTCCGCGCCTACACCATGCCAAAGCCAGGTCGGCCCTAAACCATGCCGTTGGCTGCCAAACGAAGGGTTGCAACAATCAACGGCCACCCTTCCATCTGAGATGCAGATCTCAGCCGTCCAAGTTCGCCACCAAACGCATGGAAACTTGCGTCCGAAGGCCAAACATCACAGTTTGCACCAAACGCTAATTTTGTCCGCGCCTACACCATGCGAAAGCCAGGCCGGCCCTAAACCATGCCGCTGGCTGCCAAACGAAGGGTTGCAACAATAAACGGCCACCCTTCCATATGAGATGCAGATCTCAGCCATCCAAGTTCGCCACCAAACGCATGGCAACTTACGACCCAAGGGAAAACATCACGGTTTGCACCAAACCTTAATTTTGTCCGCGCCTACACCATGCCAAAGCCAGGTCGGCCCTAAACCATGCCGTTGGCTGCCAAACGAAGGGTTGCAACAATCAACGGCCACCCTTCCATCTGAGATGCAGATCTCAGCCGTCCAAGTTCGCCACCAAACGCATGGCAACTTGCGGCCCAAGGCCAAACATCACGGTTTGCACCAAACCTTAATTTTGGCCGCACCTCCACTATGCCAAAGCCATGCCGGCCTTAAACCATGCCGCTGGCTGCAAAATGAAGGGTTGCAACAATCAACGACCACCCTTCCATCTGAAATGCATATCTCATCCATCCAAGTTCACCACCAAACGCATGACAACTTACGACCCAAGGCCAAACATCACGGTTTGCACCAAACCCTAATTTTGGTCGCGCCTACACTATGCCAAAGCCATGCCGGCCCTAGACCAAGCCGCCGGCTGCCAAACGAGGGATTGCAAAAATCAACGGCCACCCTTCCATCTGAGATGCGGATCTCAGCCGTCCAAGTTCGCCACCCAAGGCGTGCCAACCATGCCAGCCACACCACATGTGCCAATGGCATGTCGTACAACCTTCCACGCCAAGGCATGCCAACCATGCCACATGTGCCAATGGCATGCCATGCCATTCGCATCTCCGCGCCAAGGCATGCCAACCATGCTGCATGTGCCAATGGCATGCCGTGCCAGCCACATGTCTGCGTCAAGGCATGCCAACCATGCCACGTCTCAACGCCAAGGCATGCCAACCATGCCAGCCGCACCGTTGTGCCAAAACCATGCAAGCCTTTCCTTCATGCCGCTGGCTTCCAAAACGGAGGGTAGCAACAATCAATGGTAATCCTTCAATCTTAGATACAGATCTTAGCCGTCCAAGGTCACCAGCTAACGCGTGGCAGCCTTTGGCCCAACGCCAAGCCCTACTTTTGGCCGCGCATAAACTACGCCAAAATCCTAGCTTGGCCACACCTAAACTATGTCAAAGCCACGCCGGCCATACTTTCATGCCGCTGGCTACCAAACGAAAGGTTGCAATAATCAACGGCTACCATTCCTCTCAAGATGCAAAATCTCGACCGTCGAGGATCACCACCGAGCCGGCAAGTCTCCCAAGCTCAACTTTCCAAACAACAACAAGATGCTACACGTTTTCCACGAAAACACTCGAGACATCAACACATGTCATAAACTGAGGGATGCTCATTGGGGTATTGATTTGGCGGTTTACAGCGTGTGGCGTACACTACGCTCGTTACAAGACAGTATCATAAGAATGAGGCGGTTAGTAAATACATGGAGTAATGGTGAAATACTTTCCTTCATTATTGTAGGATCCAAATATCGCACAACGGTAAGAGTTTTCGAAATTATAGATAGAGCCTGCGAAGTTATAGAGAGAGTTTGCGAGAAGGTAGCGAAGCTAGCGAGAATGTAGTTTGGGCGCGAGATAATATGAGTTGTACTCCACTACATATGAGATGTCATCCACTATGTAAACACCTATATAAAGGGAAAGTCAGAGAGAGAGAAGAGGTTTTAGAATTTGTATTATTATTATTTCCTTCTTCTTCCTCTACCAACTTAGAGGTCCAAATACTCATTAATGGAGTCTCCATGTAATCAAGATATAATTGCAAACAATCATAGTGAAGATCCCTAACCCCGTGGATGTAGATCAAATTGATCGAACCACGTAAATCTTGTGTCTTATTTTATATTTTCATTATCTTTATCTTTATTTTCATATCAAATAAGTTTAGATCTAGAAATCATAATCATGATAATACAAGGGGTGTGTTGTAGGATTTCCTACAACTACATAATGGCGCTAGAAACAAGGAACGAGTAAAGGATTTATCCTTCCTGTAACTTGTTGATTCAAGAAATTTTCATGAAGATTAGCTACTATTCATATTTTTATAGATCTACAAAATTTAGGTTCAAAAATGGAAATTTTATGGAAGAAATCACACTTTCAGGGAGTAAACATCATCAACAATTCAAAGACATGAAAAGAGTGAGAGAAAAAAATTAGTTGTTGTGGTGAAATTTAAGGAGAAAATGGAAGTTTCAGTGGAAGATTTTCATGTTCAGGAGAGGAAGGAAAATGTGAAAGAAGTTAAGGAAGGACGAAGAAAAGATAAGAGGCAGATGCTGCAATTTCTATCACAAATAGAAATTCGCAAAGATGGTTTGAGATGGAGCGAGTAAGCGATAGGTCACGAGTTCGAATTTCGCAGAGACAAATATTTTTCATTTTCTTCTCATTTGCATGGGAGAATAAAAGAATAAGAGAAAAACATTGTGCATTTATTTCGCAAATAGATTCTTGAACAGTTGGTCAATAGAACAATATGTACGTTCGTGGTCGCAAGTTCGAACTTCCCTGCGAGCATAGTTTTCTTCTTTTTACAGATAGTGAATAATTTCGCAATATTGTTTCATTAGTTCGCAAATAAGAGGTAACACTTGGTCAAGCTTCACTAGAATGAGTTGTAAGACTCGAGTTCAAATCCCTCATCAAGCTTAATTTTTCGCACATTTTTAAAATCCTAAAGGCGAAGAAACGGAATAAAGACAGCATTGTGTGTTTCGTTTGCAAGCAACAAGTAGCGCATATGGTCAGAGAAGGAGTATACAAACTAGAGGACATGGGTTCGATTCTCCCTGTGACCAAATAATTTTTGCTTCGCAAATATTCATTTCGAAGAGTTGATATTTGATTACTTCGCACAGTCTTTGATTATTTCGCAAGAGAGGGTTGGCACAGTTGGTCAGGAGGCATGAATGCAAGCAGCAGGTCGCGGGATCAATTCTTTCTCGCATGTTTATTTTTATTATGCGAAATTTATACAGAATTGCCTCTTACACAGTTGGAATTTGATTACTTCGCAAGAACTTTGATTATTTCGCAAAAGAGGCTTAGCACCAATAACTTTGATTATTTCGCAAAAGAGGCTTATCACAGTTGGTATGGTGTGAGAAAATCCAAGAAGCATATCAAGGGTTAAAGTCTCACTTCTCACACTTCTTTTTGTTGCGCGAAATTCATACATTTCAAGGCGTTTGTTCACTTCTTTGACAACAACAACGACTCACGTGAAAGATAAGTACCACTTCCTTGATATACTAAGAACGAATAAAAAGATTTTTGATTTGATTTACAAAAAAAACGATTCAATCGCACGATTACAAAGATTTCAACATTTCAAAGATTATAAAGATTACTAAGAGTTCAAGATTACAAAGACTTCAAAATTACAAAGATTGCGAGATTTCAAAATTACAGAAAACTGAGAAAATTCAATTTATATGTTTCTCTAGAATATTTCTTTTACAGAGAATAAAAAGATTTTTGATTTGATTTATAAAATGCGAAACAATCGCAGAATTACAAAGATTTCAAAATTACAAGGATTTCAGAATTATAATGTATTAGAACTTCTCTTGAATATTTACTTTGCTTCGAATGATATGATATTATGAGAATGAAAGAAAGAATGAAAAAATAAAAGAACAAAGAAACGCGAAAATTTCGCAAGAGACAATCTAAGATCCATAAAAATCTAAGATTAGAATGGGGCAAACCTTTATGGCGTACACCCTAGTTCGCGAATAAAATTTCGCAAGAGGCAAATGTAAGACCTAAAGTACGTCATAGAAGGGGGTACCTGTAGCATGACTCAGGGAAAAGGTTACACCTCCCCTGGAACCTGAGTCATGGAGATTTGGGGTCAATAAAGCCCATCCGGGAGAGGCACCTTGGATTCCAACAGCCTAGCTGTCAACAAGGTCGACCGCGTCAGCACCACTACTAGGCCCTGCTTCAACGCCATCATTATCGTGAGCCGTTACTGCTTCTTCCTTCGGATCTGCCTCAGCTTCCGCTTCAGATGTTTCTACAACAGCACTCTCCACCCCAACATCGTTAGCAGGAACAACTTCCATGTCTTCCTCAAAGGACACAATAATGTTAGGGATTGTATTGACTGCTTTCAGACGCTCGGGTTCATATGTGTCAGAATCAAGGATTATCACACCGTCGTGGATTGGATAATCATATTTATCTTCACCAAGAGGTCGTTTGTGTTCAACCCTCCGCCTATTTAACCGTGCTGAAAACCGCTCTGCCCTTGCGCTCACTGAGGCTTGCAACGCTTCATCACGCCTTCATTGATCCTCCATGTCGATTGCAGCTGAAAGGGCACAGATACGTCCCCTCACAATACGCAGGTGAAGAATGGATATCCCCTGTATAGTACGACCAACTTCGTGAAGTGGGAGATCGATTTTAGCCATTACTTCTTCGTGCACATCAGCTCCGGGCTTGTCGATTTCGAAACATTTTTTTTAGAGAAGTTACAGAATGGTCATCGCCTACCGCTTCCATGACAAGCTGCAAAGAAGAAGAAGTTATGAGCACATAAAAAATGTGTATATCATCATCAATCAATCATAAGATCAGATAAGTGCGTAGAAATACTTGGATATATGACTATGGATGAGAAGAATCCTTGGAATTTATATCTTGCAAGTCAACAGAATCCCAGGAGAAAAGAAGTCTTTACTGGCCACCTATGAAGGCTACTGATTCGGGATAATGATCAACGAGGCTTATCGGATATATCTGGGAAAAGCTTTCGTGCAACGGAGGAGACCCAGTTCAAGAAGTGGGCCAAGCTCTGTCCATATGTACATGGAGGAAACCAAAAGCGACTCTCCTCACCAAGTCCTGCCTTCTTCATGACCCTAATCAAGACATTCAGGACATCACCTGACGATCTATGCGGTAAATACGTATTTACTTTACTTTAGCTTAATTGTTTCAGCATACAAAATCGTCACCATCTCATGCCTACCCCACAATAGTGTAACCATTACGTGCTAGACAGGGGACTTAATGTTGATGGTGGATTTTCGTTTAAGGCTAAAATTGTAAAAGCCGAAATTATGCGCTAACATCTTGCAAAGGATAAAGCTACTGATAAAACAGAGAATACTTCTCCATTGAAAACTTATAACATTATCATTTAATGCATGACCAGCCTTGTATTTCCTGTAATGTTTCACTCTTATCATTATTGGTGGGGCATGACGACTGAGTGTTGCTCTCAGCAGAGTAACACGAATCTCCAAGCATTAAATAAGGAGGCATGTACTAAATACCCGTACATGCTATAACTCTCGGAGTGTTATACTAGCCCGATCGAGCATCCGGACTGTCCGTATCAGTCTCAAAAACGATCACGACCATCCAGCTTCACCAGCATGATTGGATGGCTTACATCGGATCCATAACCCCCAGGCAGGTGTTGGAGTATTCACCACCGACCCAATGCGGTCCCCGCATGGTCGGCCTCCCCAAAAGGGTAGCATATCTTGCTAATACGTCCAGCCAAAGCAGCGCGGACTTGAAACCCTAAATTAGGATTTGTGGCACATTACATGTGTCGCAAATCGGTCTCAACCATCCATCTTCGCAGGCATAGATGGAGGGTGTAGATATAGATTCAAAGGGCCCAGAGAATGTCAACACAAACACCATGGGTCCGCCTACATACATGACCAATCGGTCAGGACCAACTATGGTTGGTCGTCCCAATTTGTGCGCCCAAACAAGGCTTGACGCACGGCCGGCAAAACCCTAATTAGGGATTGTGTTGCGACCACGAGCGTCCATCTTCTCCTGCTCGGATGAAGGGTTTAGGAGTAGACTAAGCAGGTCCGGTGAGCATCAACATGATCACTGTGGACCCATCTATCTCCACACCCGATCGGTCAAAGCTTATCATGCCTGGTTGCCTCGATTCGCACGCCCAAACTAGGCGTGGTCACACCTCCCAATTGCAAATTAATCTCAACCACTCAACTTTGCCGGAAAAATTGAGTGGCTTAGATCACGTTTCTATGGGATAGTAAAGTATAGGCGTGTACACCAGCCCGCCGTCTGCACGCCGGACTGATCGGCCAAGACCGACCAAGCTTGGTCGTCTCGAAACGCGCGCCCGAAGTAGGCTTGTCACGCGGCCTTTGCGACACAAAATTTTTGTCACAAATCGATCCTAGCCGCTCCTCTTTAGCGGAAAGATTGAGCGGTCCATATCACGCATTCATAGGGAAGCAAGGTATAGGCGCCTATATCGGCATGTCGTTTACACGTATGCACAATCGGCCTGGCCACACCTCTTCACAAACCCTAATTCTACTAATGGTCGCAGATGAGTGTCTCAAAGATCATGTCGTCCGTTCAACTTCACCTGCTTAGTTATACAACCCTGGTCAGGAGTTAACTGGTCAATGAGGTGTCGTGGTGATTATCATCCGCCACTCTACCACACCATGTGGTCGTCCAAGTCAGGACTTGCTTGCGCAACCTCCAAACCATCACATGAAGTAGGATAGACATGAAGCTATTTTAAGACGCTCAAACAGCGATGCTTCATACATGCTGAGTATATTCGATGCATTACTTGCATAGAATACGCACGATACTTCACAAGTATCGACTTCCTAAATAACTTAGTTATTTAATCTAGCATCACATGCTGCTTTCTGTGGGTCCCACGATCCACACACTCGAGACATCAATCATGTCACATACTGGGTTATTGGTTTGGCGGTTTACAGCGTGCAGCGCACAACGCGCCATCACAAGAACGTGTCAGGAAGTCATGGACGGATAGTGATGATGAGAGAAATGGGCAAGACTGATCTAACACATGCAACTCCACTACTTCATCACTCCACTTTCTCCACTTCCCATGAGAGACTGGGTTAGGCTCAATGACTTGTATAAATAGGTTCTCCTCCCTATTTTCAAACAAGACAACATAAGACAGAAACCAAGTGTTGATACAATCGTATCCAAACACCAGAACTGATAGCTTACATTCTGCAAGCCAGTTCAGCTTTCTGATATAAGTCATAAACAGACAACACCTCCACATTCTCAACACCTTCTTCGCTTCCCTCCCTAAGATCAACCCCATCTCCTTCACTTTGTGACCGAAGCAAGTCTGGAACGACCATTTCTTGGTTTAGGCCAGAGTTGTACAGATTGATTTCTCGAATCACAAGCACTCCTGTGCAGTGCATTTTTTTAGGGTTTAGATTCATTTCTCATCCACACACCCCAAATTACCAAAACCGGCAGAAATAGTTTTCACCCATAAACAATTGGCGACCACAGTGGGAGGTTAATCTCTCGGTTGTAAAGTCAATTTCTTCAAAATCCGATTCAAATTCATCAATTTTGAAGGGGTAGATCTTGGATTCAATTTAATCATCAACCTGTTTCAAGATGGTAGAACTTAGGTCGGGATCAGCAATCAATCCTGATGGAGCTAGTGAGGATAACACTCTTGGTATCGATGTACCTGTCAGTGGAGCTACTGTGGTCAATACATCTCGTGGAACCGTCTCTTCTACCACCAACGCCACTGGAGCATGAGATATTCCAGTAAGTGTAACGCCTCCTATCACCAGAGCCAGAGCAGCCACGAACCCTGGCATCTCTTCAAGTGTAACACCTCCAGCGATCACCAGAACAACAACTTTCATTCCTTCATCAGGACGGGGAGCCGGAGGAGCAAGAGGAGGATCATCTCCAATTACCATCGCAGACTTGATGGAGAGGCAGGAAGCTCTTGATTAGACTCAAACGGATATGGCTGCAACTCAGAAAGAGGTACTCACTTTCCTCAAAACCTTAACTGAACGATTTCCACAAGACTCACGGAAACCCCTGGAGCCAACAAGGGATGCCTTCACGTACAGAACAGGCGTTTCCACTCAGACTCACATGAATGAAGAAACTCGTGTTGTTCCTGAACGCCCAAGGGAGATGGACCGGTCTCCCAACTTCATCACACGTGAAGACTTTGAACAACTTCTCCAAAATCGAGGCAAAGGAAGCATGATGGAGGTGCACCAACATTAGCCACCGTACCCTCAAGATGTACAACGAATTCCTCTTCCAAGAGGATACACCTCTCCTCAGTTCTCTCTCTATGATGGTACTAGTATCGCTCATTAACATATCTCTCGATTTTTGGAATCATTAGGAGAACATGAATACAATCGTGTTTTCCGCCTGAAAGAATTCTCAAAGTCACTTACAGGAAGGGCGTACACCTGGTACAACAACATCGCGCCTAAAAACATATCCAATTGGGACGGGATGGTCAGTGCTTTCTATAAAAAGTACTTCTTTGTGTCCGAGCAGATCACCTTTTCAGACCTGGGGAGAATCTCTCAGCGGAACAACGAACATCCGAACGATTTCGTTAAAAGGTTCAGAACTCAAGCACTAGATTGTCATGATCCGAATATCACTGAATGGAAGTTGGTGGAGCTGTGCATCAACGAGATGATACCTATATACAGCGCCCTACTGGAGAATCTGGGCTTTCATACGTTCTCCGAACTCCATGAAGCTGCCAAGCGTTCAGCCACAACTTCCCCAGCGTTACTAGAGAGAACCAGGATTGGTCGAAACGAAGACCTACGTGAGAGTCGAGGAAGCAGGCGTCTCACCAACAAACAATACAACACTGGTCCTTCTGTGAGCGTGGTAGGCGAAGGAGGAAAAAGGAAAGCTTCAGCAACAGAACGACAACCCAAGCGTGCGGCTCCGGCACAGACGACCTTGTCTCAAAAGGGAGTAGGCAAGACTCTTGCACAAGACACCGAAGATGCAGGCTTCCCATTACCCATGAGTGAAGTGATAGAACTCTTGGAGGCATGGATTCAAGACGACGCTATCAAGCTGCCTCCTATCAGACGCCCGCCAACCGAGAAAGATATGGCGGATCCCAAGCACTGCCGCTACCATAGGTTTGTCCATCATCCGACTAAAGACTGCAAAATACTGAAGCAAATCTTCAAAGAAAATATAGAGGAAGGAGAACTCCATCTTGGAAACGAAGGTGTTCATAGAGATCCTCTCCCTGTCAGGAACTGCATGATTTCCGGGGATTAAGTTCGCAAGACTGTAGAATCTATGATGGAAAATTTGTGTGAGATCTTGTAATTCTCCAAAGCACAGCGTCAGGACATATTTGCATCCCTCAACCGCGTTGTCTCAGGCAGGCGCTTGTATCTGGAAAAGGAAGCGGTCTCGAAACCTCAGTCCTTACTGGAAGATGCAAGCCAGGGAAACTGGGGACTCTTAACCGTTGCTCATTTGAGGGATGTCGAGTTCGATAGAAAATTGATTGATACGACCTCTGAATTCAACATCATCACTCTCCAGACCTTGAAAGCAGCAAAGATTTCAAAGAAGGAAGCTACTCACAACCCAACTGTGATTAAGACTCCAGAAGGAGAACTTGGAGACACATATGGATACATCGATCTTGAATTTAAATTGGGTGACTCCCTAACGCAAGCAAAGTTATACATAGTCAAGGAGTATCCTAATTACGACATGATCCTAGGACACTCTTGGATACACGACAACAAGGCAACACTGGAAGTTTGTCCTCTACCGGCTTCGGTACCCGAAAGGATATCCAACAAGCCGTCTGGACCTGGGGATTGTCTGTTGCCGCACCACCTACAACTTTCCAACGTGATACATGCTATAACTCTCGGAGTGTTATACTAGCCCGATCGAGCATCTGGACTGTCCGTATTAGTCTCAGAAACGATCACGACCATCCAACTTCACCAGCATGATTGGATGGCTTAGATCGGGTCCATAACCCCCAGGCAGGTGTTAGAGTAGTCAGCACCGACCCAATGCAGACCCCGCATGGTCGGCCTCCCCAAATAGGTAGCATAGCTTGCTAATACGTCCAGCCAAAGCAGCACGGACGTGAAACCCTAAATTAGGGTTTGCGGCACATTACATGTGTCGCAAATCGGTCTCAACCATCCATCTTCGCAGGCATAGATGGAGGGTGTAGATATAGATTCAAAGGTCCCAGAGCATGTCAACACAAACACCGTGGGTCCGCCTACATACATGACCAATCGGTCAGTACCAACTATGGTTGGTCGTCCCAATTCTTGCGCCCAAACAAGGCATGACGCACGACCGGCAAAACCCTAATTAGGGCTTGTGTTGCGATCACGAGCGTCCATTTTCTCCTGCTCGGATGAAGGGCTTAGGAGTAAACTAAGCAAGTCTGGTGAGCATCAACATGATCACTGTGGACCCATCTATCTCCACACCCGATCGACCAAAGCTTATCATGCCTGGTTGCCTCGATTCGCACGCCCAAACTAGGAGTGGTCACACCTCCCAATTGCAAACTAATCTCGACTACTCAACTTTGACGGACAAATTGAGTGGCTTAGATCACGTTTCTATGGAATAGTAAAGTATAGGCGTGTACACCATCCCGCCGTCTGCACGCCGGACTGATCGGCCAAGACCGACCAAGCTTGGTCGTCACGAAACGCGCGCCCGAAGTAGGCTAGTCGCGCGACCTTTGCGGCACAAAATTTCTGTCACAAATCGATCCTAGTCGCTCCTCTTTACCGGACAGATTGAGCGGTCCAGATCACCCATTCATAGGGAAGCAAGGTATAGGCGCTTATACCGGCATGCCGTTTACACGCATGCACAATCGGCCTGGACAAAATTGCGTCCCGAGCTTGGTTTCGACCAAGCTGAAGAGTGATGCATGCGCACCTCTTCAAAAACCCTAATTCCACTAACGGTTGCAGATGAGTGTCTCAAAGATCATCTCGTCCGTTCAACTTCACCTGCTTGGTTATACAACCCTGGTCAGGAGTTAAATGGTAAATGAGGTGTCGTTGTGATTATCATCCGCCACTCTAACACACCATGTGGTCGGCCAAGTCAAGACTTGCTTGCGCAGCCTCCAAACCATCACATGAAGTAGGCTGGACATGAAGCTATTTTAAGACTCTCAAACAGCGATGCTTCATACATGTTGAGTATATTCGATGCATTACTTGCATAGAATACACACGATACTGCACAAGTATCGACTTCCTAAATAACTTAGTTATTTAATATAGCATCACATGCTGCTTTATGTGGGTCCCACGATCCACACACTCGAGACATCAATCATGTCACAAACTGGGGGATACATACTGGGGTATTGGTCTGGCGGTTTACAGCGTGCAGCGCACAACGGCCATCACAAGAACGTGTCAGGAAGTCATGGACGGATAGTGATGATGGGAGAAGTCGGCAAGACTGATCTTGTAACACTAACACACGCAACTCCACTACTCCATCACTCCACTTTCTCCACTTCCCATGAGAGACGTGGGTTAGGCTCAATGACTTGTATAAATAGGTTCTCCTCCCTATTTTCAAAAAAGACAACACAAGACAGAAACCAAGTGTTGATACAATCGTATCCAAATAAAAGAACTGATAGCTTACATCCTGCAAGCCAGTTCAGCTTTCTGATATAAGTCATATACAGCCAACACCTCCACATTCTCTACACCTTCTTCGCTTCCCTCCCTAAGATCAACCCCATCTCCTTCACTTTGTGACCGAAGCAAGTATGGAACGGCCATTTATTGGTTTAAGCCAGAGTTGTACAGATTGATTTCTCGAATCACAAGCACTCTCGTGCAGTGCATTTGTTTAGGGTTTAGATTCATTTCTCATCCACACACCCCAAATTACCAAAACCGGCAGAAATAATTTTCACCCAAAAATAAAACCATCTTCGTATAGTTGAGACCAAGCAACTAAACCTATAGTTCACCTAGTTTCTTCAGTATCCCTGCGCTTCCGAGATTCGATAAGTGCACGCATTGGAACAATTCCTTTGGTTTGTATTCCAAACAGTAAAGGAACAACAAATTTGTTCGGTAACAACTCTTTTGAAACAAAATGATATAAGTTTGACAAAGGCTCTTCCGTTTAACCAATAAACTCCTTTGTCTGGTTCTAGATCTATCTAATTAACAACTACCAAAGTAGTCGTGTTTAGACTATGCAATCAATAATAGGATCCACCAAGATATTATATACTGATGCCGATATACGCAACTAATTAATCAAATCTATCAAAGATAAACCGATTATAGTTGGATCCCAGTCGATCAAGTTTTGTTCCCTCCAAAGATTATGAACCCAATCAGAAATCTTCTTTGTCTTCAAATCTTCTTAGATCTTCAATAAACAACCGCACACCACAACTTGAATCTCTTGTGATCAATCATGCATAAAACGGTGTCTATTAACAATGGATTATCACAAGACGTCTTTAGATTTACAAACAGTTCTACATATCCCGTCGAAACTTCGATCTAGTTTGAGTGAATCTTATATCAGAAGAGAAGATTCTCAAGCATAAACAAACTAGGTGCAATCAAATGTCAACAACAGTTAGCCAATCAAATCGATCGAAAACTAATAATACTGCAATTATCTAGTTTCCCACCGATGGTACTCGTAGAGCTTCTCAATCCCAATGAAGTCTTTAAAACGAGCGGTCGTAAGAGATTTCGTCTAATTAGGGTACTTTCCTCTCTGGATAGACGGCTCCACCAGTAACAACACAACTTGGTAGTTTTGCTGGCTCTGAGGATAAGTTTGATCGAAATGCAAACTTAGGTATTTATAGACCAAGGAAGTTTGTGTTAGAGCATAGCTTGGTCGACCTCGCATGCGTTGCTATCTCAAGTATGTTTGTCAATGTTAGTGATCAAAACTATAAGTCTTGGTTTCTATCCTACATAGCTAAGTCTCAGACTAGGATAGAAAAGTGTAGTTGATCTCAAGGACTTCATGGCGATCATCATACAATGACGAAGATATATACAAGGAACCGTGGAACTTCATCAACAAAAAGGTATGTGGAGACTTTAACTTATCTATCACTCAAAAGTCTATTTATTCTATCTCCTATTTCTTATGAGACAAAATTTTTATGCTATATAGACTAGATCATACACATTTGACATTTCGAGCTGAGCATTCATTGCTTATGTTTTATCTCGAAATCGTGTGTTGGTAAAGCGTTTCGCTTTGATCAAGTTTATCTTCACCTAGTGATGAAAGTCATGAAAAGTTTCAATCACTTTGAGGATTGCTCTGACGTGAATCGGTCTGTGAATAACGGCTACATAGCGTCCTCTGAGAATGTCTCAATGATTGAAATGAGAATTTAGATTACATGACCATGTATTCCTTGAACCGAAGTTTTCGAACTTTTTTGATCAAGAGAAATCGGGAGGATTGTGGAATTGGCTTGCCAAGTCCGCGAACCCAGTCCGCAGTCTCAGTCCGCGAACTGTCAGAAGTTCTCGGCCGAGAATTTCTGCTGGATTTTCCAAAACTCGTTTTTTTGCTAAGTCCGCGAACTGGCGGATGTTCTCTTTCCAAGAATTTCTGCTGAGTTTGGAAAACTCAACCGATTAACTTAAGTCCGCGAACTTGTTTGTGAACTAAAGAGGTTATGATCTAAAGATGTGCTCTGAACATGAAACGTTAAATTACTAAGGATTGCTTTATGCAAACCGTTGTTATAATGTTCATGAGCCGATTCAATCGAATCGAATCATCTTTGTTTCAATTGTGTCTTGTATAGTTACGTAAGATCTCATAGCAATTGAACAACTCTTTAACTAGTTCATTTGAGTCAATTGAACTAGTTATGGTGAAGAAGAACAAGGTTGATATGAAATGCTCATATGGTTAACCTTTTTGGGTTACTATGTTGAACCAACATACACGTACACTGTAGGATTAGAATTTCATAACATTAATGCCTTAGCGAAATTATTAACAACACAACATGACAGTGTCGCAGAACAACTTCAGAAATAACATAATAAACGACGTCAGCTAAATCATGAGAAAAATGTGATGGTCCTGCAAAAATTAGGGAATTTGCGAGATCAACATTTGTAAGGTTGCGAGAATGTCGCAAGTCATATCCGAAAATAAAGGACAGATTAGCTGTCACCCACTATGTAATTCCCTATAAATAGTCGTTCGGTTGTAAAAGAAAGAGAGAGATCTTTTTTGAGTGAGAAGCAAGTAAATAGGAGAGAGAAAATTTAGAGCAAAGATTATTCTTGTTTCCTTTATCTTTTCTTGTAAGATTGTTTAAAGATTCATCAACAAAATTAAGATTGTTAATCTAAAAATGAGTTGAATGTTAATGAAATCTTGTGAGGGGTGTAGTGTAGGATTTCCTGCAACTACATAATGGCGCTAGAAACAGGGAACAAAAGATTGAAGATTCTTCTAGAAAAAGTTGAAGATTAATATTGTGATTTATTAGAATTAAAAATAATTGGTGAAAAAACTTACATAATCTCTTACAATTTGTTAGTATTGAAAGAATGGCTAGAAGGATAAATGTATCGGAACAACCGACAACTGCTAGAAGAAGAAGTAAAAGACTTGCTGGAAGGGAGAGAAATGAAATGGGAGAATCTACTAGAAACAGAAATGGTGGAGAAAATCAAATTCAACAACCAGTTCAACAAACACCGGTACAAAATAAAACTGTAGATTATGATAGAATAAGCATACACACTTGGCGATTAAATTCAGCAGAAGAAGTAGAAGAAGCAGCAAACCAGGAACCATAGATAGATAGAGAGAAATCAATAAGTAGATGAAGGAATAATTCTTGAAGATGAGGAAATTGGAGCGTTAGAAACGCTGAGACGAAGAATACATGAAGAAAGAAAAGCTGGAGCGGAAGAACGTGCAAATCTAACAAGGCAAAATCACGAATTGAGGATAGAAAATATGAGACTACAGAATAGAAGATCGAGAAGTTCTACAAGATCATATTCAAGATCGACTAGAAGAGAGATGAGGCAAAACTCACCCACAGTTAATGCTTAAAATAATATTCGAGAAGAAATACCAAATCCTAATGAAGAACATCGCGAAGATAGAGAAAGGACTGATGATCGTTACGTTCCGCAAAATGAAATTTTTGATGATAGGCAAAATGATAGAGAATTTTACATGAGAGAGAAGCTCAAAGAAATCAACAAACGATTGAAGAAGAAATTGAAAGACATTATGCTGAACAAGCATGTTTAATTTGCGAACGTGAAAGATTGAGAGCGAAAATGGAAGAACAAGAACTTCAGGAGACAATTCGCCAGAACAATCACGACAATCGAGAAAGAAGGCGTACACAAAATCGGAATAACGGTAATCTCAATGAAGAGTATGATAGAGTACAGAGAATGGTTTAAAGACAGCGAATGGAATTGATAAGAAATGAACAAAATCATGGAGGGAAAAATGAAAGACATCATCATATGCGAATTCAAGATAGAGATGAGGAAGAGAATCGCAGGAGAAGACGAGATGAGGATGATGAAGAAGAAATGCAAAATTTCGCGAGAGAAGAAAGACATGAACGCAGAAGAAGGGAGGCGAAATTAAAAAGACCAATGGATCAAAATTCAGGCGTAAATGAGCAAATCTTAAAAGAATTGGAAGAAATGAGAGGAATGGTAAATAATAGAGGAGAAGTAGGCAGAAGACAATTAAATGAAGCTGCGAAAACTCCATTTACAAGAGAAGTACAACTAGGAGGAATACCTCCGAAATGCAATTTTCCTGCATTAACCAACATTTTTGATGGAACAACTTGTGCAATTCAACACATTAAAGCCTATGTGAGGTGCATGCTACAATGGGAAAATCATGATGCCGTATTGTGCAAGTATTTTGCATCCAGCCTAACAGGGGAGACGTTAAAATGGTTCGAAGGTTTACCAAAGAATACAATAACATCCTTCAATCATTTGCAAACTACATTCCTGGGGGCATATATAAGTAACAATTCTTCACGACCTGGTGTTGAAGACGTGTTTGGATTAAAACAAAGGATTGGTGAAAGTTTGAAACACCTAACTAAAAGATGGAGGAATATGTGTAGCGAAATGGCTGGCCGTGTGGATGAGAGATATCTTATCTTATCATTTATCAATGCTATGTTCGCAACCAATCTATTGTATATCCAAATTTTCAGAGTCAAGAATACAATCACAATGACTGAACTGCGAGAACTTCAGGAAGAGTATATTGCTCTAGAGGAAAGGCAAAATGAAATGGAATCATACCCAGTTGCGAACACCAATTCACAAGCAGTGAATGCAAGCTTATTACCTAAACTAATAAACACAGTGGCGAACACTTCGCAAGTACAACAAGAAAAGATTACGGGAAACAACAATCAACAGAAACTGGTGGCTATGGGAAGCCGAGATCAAGAGGAATATGAAAGAGAAAGAAATTTCTACAATTGCGGTGGAAATAATAAGATTCAAAGACTTGATCTGTAACACCCCAAATTTCGGGTCTGGATTCCGACCCAAATCCAAACCCAAAAATCCGAAATGCTACTTTTGATATCAAGCCTAGACTTCAACACTTGGCCCAAGTCCAAACGACTAATTCTTTGTTTAATCTTTATTTATGTTCAATTCAGAAATTATGTCGCAGCGGATACATAAAAATTCTTTTAGGAACATCTAACCGTTAACTTGACGTGATTTTTAATCCACATGAACCCTAAAGAACTATAGTTTACCAAAAAAATTAATTTCATCGTTAAATATTCCAGATTTAATCCAAAAGAGTCTCATGTTTAAAGAAGAATCATAAAACAGAAACACACATCAGTTCGCTCCATGAACTTTACAGAACCCAATTCAAAACCAAAAATTATTATGATTATACATTCTGAATCCTAACTGAGTATATCTTCATTCATAAATTTTCTGTAATTTTTAGTTTATCTTAAAGACCTTTTCACCACAGTCAAACACGTAGTTGACCAGAACTGCAGAAAAGAAAACCAGTGATAGCCCATTTTACAAAAATCTCATAAAATCGCCCATAACTATAAATCAGGCTTAGTTTACCATTTTGAAAAGGAAAAAGAACTATCTTCAAGTTAACAGAAGACACCAAAGCCAAAAACATGCCATAAAATAGGTTTTAAACAGGAAAACATCAATATAATTGAATCTGTCAGAAAACGTATGAATTTCTTACAGTTAGAAACAATTATTTTAAAAATAATTCCGGAACTCAGAAAATTCTGAGATTTTTACCAACATATCTAGGGTGAGTTTTCCATAGGTACAAAAGAGAATGAAGTAAAGATATATTATAAATTAATTATCATTACCAGTCAAACCAGCATGACTCGGAAATTTTCATTGTCTAAACAATAAAATTTTCTTAATAAAACATTGTTTTATTGGTTATACATTAACCCAATAATATCTAAAGTATTAATAATCAATTAAATACTCATTAAATCATATAAAAGAGTTTGATGATATTTTATTACAATTTTCAATCATAAATCCTATGTAAACTACTAATAATGGCACCAAAACCAATCTCTACGCTTTTCCGCCATTAGCTCCTTGTGGTGCCATAAAATCTGGAATTTTTTGTCATGAAACGATGTGAGTTGTGACACCCAGTAGGAAAATAAGCAACAAAACGTTTTATGCCATATTTTTCAATTCCTTTTAAAAACAACTAGCATGATTAAAATCATCACAAACACATGGAAACACCACATCCATAAAATCAATCAAATCAATCAATCCGCTCGCCCCAGGGAGCCCCACGTGGATTTAGGGAAACAAAACCGTTCCCAAGGATATCTCGTATCCCAACAAATATGTTTTTAAGAATCATAATCTATGGACCGTAGCCAAACATTCATAATCATGCTCACAACATCGATTATCATCCATATATTCATAAAAACTTGCAAACATAAATTAAATTAAAAAAGCTTAAATAGAAAAAGATTTTTGATCGTGTTGCGCCTACCTCGAATGCTAGCAAATAATCCTAAGGAAGAAAAAAAGATAATAGATGTGCCGCACCAACGCCAAAAACCCAACTTCCACGGTAAACCAAAGTTTCTTCTCTGCCTCTTAAGATTTATGATTATGTGACAGTAAGATTTTTTTTTACAGAGACTCGCTCACCGCCGTAACAATCCAACTTAAGTTCTCTGATGGTGACCTATTCAGTTTTTTTTTCTTTTTTTTTTTCTATGTTTTCGTCTCCCTAGGTATACCAAGAACAGAAACCCTCACCGCTAACATTTAGGTCTTATATATAATATTCTAGAAAACCTTAATCCTTCCAAACACTCCACGTGCGAAGGTTAGAGCTAAAGGAATCCCTGACCGAGTTATTATGGCAAATTCCGTTTTCACTTCAATCAAAATTTTTTAACAAAAGCCAACACTCCAATAGCTACTCGACACGCAATGAAATAAAAAAGCAGTAACCAATCGGAAAATGAAATGTGAAAAGATAATAAGATGACAAACGAACCACTAAAGAAGTTTTCAAAACCCATTTCACCTTAATAGTTATCCTACCAGTGGAACCTTCCACAAATGTTTAGCCAAACCCCACTTAGAATATTCACGTGTCATAAAAAGGCCTAATCAAATAAATAAGCTCGTAACACTTGACACCATTCTTCCCTAGTCCTATCATAGAACCCTTGACTAATAAATCAACATTATACTAAGACACTAATTCAAAATGAGGTGATCACAATAATATTAAATTAAATAGTGATAACAAAGTGTCATATCTTTATTTTTATTTCGTTTTTGTTTTATGTCTGTCCACTATTTTTGTAATTTAACTAGGTAAGAACAGAAGCTGGTTCCCATCAATTAACATATAAAGCACTGAATTACCAAAGTATCATTTTTAGGGTAAAAGACTATTTTACCCTTACTAGTAAAATGACAAAAATATCCTTGAAATTGGGACGGGCTTTACAATCCAATCCCCCTTAAATGAAATTTCGTCACGAAATTTGAAAGTTTACCTTAGAAAAGCTCAGGGTGTTTGCTCCGCATCTCGGACTCTAATTCCCACGTCGCTTCCTCGACCTGGTGACGCTGCCACTGCACCTTAACCATATGGATGGTCTTAGTGCGAAGCACATGCTCCTTAAAATCCAAAATTCGAACCGGTCGCTCCACGTACGTAGCATCCTCTTGGATCTCTGATAGACGCATTTATGTGTCTATTTTCATCTCTTTTGTGTATTTTGTTAGTACTCGTTTTCGTCCTTATTATGGTGTTTTGTGTGTTTGTAGGTATTTTTTGGAAATAAATAATTTTGGAAAAATCGGCTCGAAAAATTATGCGGAGCATCCCCGGAGGACATTTGTTATTCGGACTCTCTGCTTTGGATAAGAGACACCCACTTGATAAGGGGTGACCACTTGCTATTCGCACCCCTGAACTGGATAGGGGGGGGGGTCATCTTCTTTGTTTGAATTTGGTTTTGGCGGGAATACTTAATGCAGACGCTGTCGATTTTGGGTCGGATTATTGGAGGGATTTCAGCGAGATTCAATCGCTAGAAACGGTTGGGCTGGGCCTGAATACACTAGACAGGGTATATGCAAGCGATTTGATCGAGTAACTTGGGCCAAAAATCCGAGTTTGGAAGTAAACATGGGACCGAGATATTTTAGAAGATTATGTTAATTACGGAAGCTGTGTGAAGATTGGGAGAAGATATTTGGGAAGATATTCTCTCATGATATTATACGAACAATTTAAGACAATCCAGAGACGCGTAGAAGAGTTAAACAGGGAAGAAAATCCCATATCCTGCATGAAATACAAAGAAAATATTCCCGACGTTAATGGAGATTTCTGGGAGTTATTGTGAAGATTTGAAGGCATTAAACAGTATAAATAGTCTCTTTGGGTCTACTAGAGAGGGGGTCGAGAGTTGGGAGGACAAGAGAGGAAGCTGCAGAGGAAGAATCAAGAATTCTCTCTGTTGCTGCTGCTGTTCGTGATGAAGATGAAGAACATGAAGAACGGACCTGCACCAGCAGTCGTTTATCAACAGTGAAACAGACTCACAGCCGTGGGTCGTAGGTGTGGGTCTTAGAGCTACAGTAACAATAGCACTTCTTCTTTGTCATTCATTTTGGACGCTTTCTGTGGGTCGCACATTCACTGTTTTATTATTTCATCTCCATTTTCATCCTTGTAAACACCCTTTGAGAAATAAATAAATATTTTGAGCGTGTTTTTATCATGATGAGCTAAACCCAACACTGGGACGACGGAGGAGGTCGAATTTCATCCATGTGATAATTTCATTAATTCTTTTATTTACTTTTTGCACTAATTTTAATTGAATTAAGATTTTAAATTAATTACTTGTGATTTCATTTGATGGAGTATGCTTAGTCCTAGGGATTTTTGATATGCCATGCTTAAGAAATACAAGTAATATTTTATAAAATCTATCTTGGCAATAAACTAAAGTTAATATTTGTTTTTTTGAACTATAATCGCCTAGAATTAAATTCTGAACCACTTGATGGCCTAATCTTTAGTCCCAGTTTCTCGCACCTGTGTTAATATTTATATTGTATATATTTATCTTTTTTTATTAAGTTTAAAAAATTATCCTTCACAAGTCCGAGAGTTTGAACCTCATTACTACAACCCACAAAAAAACCATTAATCATTTTGGCGCCGCCGACGCGGATTTGTGCTTAGCTAGAATTTTTAGGTTTTATTTTTTTTTTACTATTATTTGTTCCTTTTTAGGTTTCTTTTTGTGTCTTTGATTTACAGGTTCGAAGTGGATAAGCTGAAAGAGAAGAAAAAAAAAGACATAATTTTTTATTTTTTTTAGGATTTGTAAATAAGCTTTATTTTTCATAATTTTTGTAATTTTTGGACTTTTTATTTGGACTTTATTCTGGACAATTGGACTTTATTATTTTTTTTTAACCCTACGGAAGGGTATTATTATTAAAAAAAAAAAATTATATAAACTGTGTGCAGGGAAGGACGACGATTACTATATCGTCTCGGCCCCTCGGGTTCGTACATGACATAGGAGTCGTGGCCCGAGTCGACTTCAACGGTTCATCCCCCGTCTGGTACGGGAGGTAAGTCCATCGAAACACTCGCGAATCTCCTGTCAGTGGGTTTACTGTATTCCTTAAGGTGATTCATTGATTGAGGACGAATTTGGACTGTTTTTAAATTCCTAGTAAAGGGAAAGGCCTGGCCAATACAAGATAAGGGTTCGGATTTCATCACCGCTCCCTTCTTGCCCTCCTTAGGAAAACGAAACCTAACGCGAACCCAAGCTTTAAAATTTGGAATAGAACGAGACCGATAGGGTAACGAGCTTAATAGGAAACTCGTTCGAAAAATATTGGTTGCTCTTTAAGCACACTTCAAAGTTCATGATGGTTTATGTGAGTTGAATGCGTGACTGCGCCGCCTTCTAGTGCGGTGAGGCCTTGGGTATCAAAGCTCTACTAAGCTTCCCTCGCCTCGATTCAACTTACATTAGCTCGGATTGATTCCAGAGGGGTTTGCTCAAATTGCAACGAATTCTCTTTCGAAAGATAGAAGCTGGTCTAGAAACAATCTAAGTGGAGCCATCATGCTTTTTGTTTGCTAGATTTTATAGGTTTGATTTGGTCGAGTCAGCCTTGTTTGTGATTGTGTAGAATTCCCTTGCAATTAAGAATGTCGAACTGGTATGATAGAAGCCAATACAATGAGTATCGACCTGAATTTGAATATGGACATCATCCTTTTTATGACCATGTTGGGAATAGTGGTTGGGAACGCCATCCTTTGGAAGGATATGGGTCATACCCTGGTGAGCCCAATTACTATCCACACATGCATCAGTCTTACGATCAAGAAGATTATAGTACGAGTTCTTCGTCTCTAGAGGATACAATCAAACTATTGAAAAGTAGTCCTTTTTATGATCCCTCTGTTCCTATTCCTCCTTTAGAAGAGTCCCTCAGGAAGTTAGCTGAGTCGACGCGTAAGTTAGCTGAGATGAATAGTATAATTATAGACGAAAGAACTACAATAATGAGTGAACCTTCTTTAGAAGACCACCTCAAGTGGATAGCTGAGACGAACGAAAGAATTGCTCGAAATTACTTGAATTGCCAATATAGTGTATCCAATAATACCCTTGAGAATGAAGATAGTTATTCAAACAATCAAGATGACGAGGTTAGAATTGGTAACACTACTTGTTTTGATGAGGTTCGACATTTTTCATGTTATTATAATGAGGACTGTGATGAGGATAGTATTGATGAAGAATCTGAAATATGTAGGCATAGTGATCAGGAGTCTAGTAATCCAATTGAGATGTATAGTGATTATATTATTTCTAATTCAAATCCAAATAATTTTTATGATTATTCACCTATTCAAAAGGACGAGGATTTGATTAGGGATACCACCGTTTTAGACGATGTAGATTTTCCTTTTGATTACGAATCCGATAGTGGTTTAGAGGAACGGGTTCATTTCGAAAATACTGTTTTAGAGTCTAGCGACTTAGAAACAATAGTCTTGGAAGAAGAAGATAGGCCCGTAGAGATGAGTAAAGATGCACTACCTGATAATAACTTAGAAGAATTTCTTGAATATTTTAAGGACTCTGAAGATACGGAAATTCAAGAAATAATTAGAGGTCTATCTAGAGACACTGAAAACTCTAAGTGTGGGGGTGATTATCACTTCCCTAGTTCCTTACCTTTAACTCTCAGAAAGTCCCCACACTTAGGACTTGATATCTGTGCCTCGACCATTTTACAAGATTACCTTCATACTCGTTTTCCCGAGCCTAATGATGTCCATGAAGGAGTTCAGTTATTAGAAACCCATCCTCTGGTTGATGTGGTTTTCCCAGACTATGATACCCAGATTGATTTTGTTTTCCCACCAAATAGTTTTCTTCCAAATGTGGGAACATATAGATTTCAAATGTGTCGAATATTAAGTTGTGAGACTAAACCTAAATGCCTTAGGAAATTAGAATCGACACATTTGCTTAAGAATGACCACTACTCTCACTGTGGTCAATTATGTAAGTCAAACCTGATTGACTTAGAGGATCTTCAGTTATTTAGGTTATTATTATTTTGTGATTCTAAGTTCTTATTTGAGTTTTTCCAGACTCTAGGACCTAATAATTTGGATCCAACCTATGAGGAAATGCATCCGAGGAAAATATTTTATTTAGACCCTTTCATAGAACCTGAACCACAATTAGATATAAATATCTTAATCAGGAAACTAGAAAAGGGCATGTTATTCTTGTTCACTTTCTTGGGTTATTGTAGTTTCCTTTGGTCATCTCTATTTCGTTTTGAAGACCCATAGTTATTTCGACTGTTACTTTATGGTTCGAGTTGACTAATCCTTTCCTAAGTCTGGCTGAAGACTTTAAACTTAGCACTTCTTGGGAGGTAACCCAATCTCATGCAACACGGTAATATCTTTCCTTAACTCTTTCGCTTCAAATGGTAACAGTTTCTCCTTGTTCATGCTTTTAGTTTCAGCTTTATAACATTTAGGACAATGTTAGATTTAAGTTTGGGGGTATGGGAGAAACTTTTTAGTTGCAATAAATAAACTCCAGAGCCTATAAATTTATGCGTATTTAGGATGGCACTAACCAATCTAAGTGGATGGAAGCATTTTGGTTGTAGGAGTTGAGGAACCAATCTGAATAGATGGAAACATCTATAGAGTCTATTCATAAAAGCACAGAACTCAGGTGTTAGAAATAACATGATAGTTGCACCATATCTCGTTGAGTCCTTTTCACTTCTATTTGTATTTTGTTTTTAAACTATGTTTCTATAAGTGATAGGTGGGGCCCACGATTCAAGTTGTTACCAATGCTAGGGTGAATTAGAGTGATTGAGATACCATGAAAAAAAAAATATATTGAGACCAGACCATTTGACCAAAAGGAATAAATTCAATAAAGTCGACCACTGGTACCCTTGTATATGCCAGTTGTGTTGACCTAGAGTTAGGTTATCGACCACTGGTACCCTTGTATATGCCAGTGTGTTGATATTAGTCAGACTAGTATCTCAATCCATTAGGATAGGTTCATTTTGGCGGAGGCCTTCAGACAGATATGGGAAACGCCGTTCACTTAGTAAACATCAAAACCATCTATGTTTTTTTATATCCATCTCTTAATCTTTCCATGTGATTAGTTTGACTCCGAATATGATGTCCATAGTGCAACTATCTTAGTAGAGCTCTGTCACTTATATGAATTTTAGTATGCTTGAGTGAAAACTCGTGTACAGTAATTGGAATTTCGCATCAGGGTACTTCCTCCTATAATTAATAAGTACGCCAACCAAGGAGGTTCTTTAGTGCTTTCCAAGATTTTGCGTAGACAGTTAGGGTCTGGAGTAAAGGTTTTGTGGGTACACCTCTGGTAAACCCTCCGGAGACAACACTCCGCCACTAGGGCCATCTAGGGGTTCAAATGATTTTCCTTTCTATAATAAATTTGCTCGAGGAAGAGCAAATAATAAGTTTGGGGGTATTTGATAGACGTATTTATGTGTCTATTTTCATCTCTTTTGTGTATTTTGTTAGTACTCGTTTTCTTCCTTATTATGGTGTTTTGTGTGTTTGTAGGTATTTTTTTGGAAATAAATAATTTTGGAAAAATCGGCTCGAAAAATTATGCGGAGCATCCCCGGAGGACATTTGTTATTCGGACTCTCTGCTTTGGATAAGGGACACCCACTTGATAAGGGGTAACCTCTTGCTATTCACACCCCTGAACTGGATAGGGGGAGGTCATCTTCTTTGTTTGAATTTGGTTTTGGCGGGAATACTTAATGCAGACGCTGTTCATTTTGGGTCGGATTGTTGGAGGGATTTCAGCGAGATTCAATCGCTAGAAACGGTTGGGCTGGGCCTGAATACACTAGACAGGGTATATGCAAGCGATTTGATCGAGTAACTTGGGCCAAAAATCCGAGTTTGGAAGTAAACAGGGGACCGAGATATTTTAGAAGATTATGTTAATTACGGAAGCTGTCTGAAGATTGGGAGAAGATATTTGGGAAGATATTCTCTCATGATATTATACGAACAATTTAAGACAATCCAGAGACGCGTAGAAGAGTTAAACAGGGAAGAAAATCCCATATCCTGCATGAAATACAAAGAAAATATTCCCGACGTTAATGGAGATTTCTGGGAGTTATTGTGAATATTTGAAGGCATTAAACAGTATAAATAGGCTCTTTGGGTCTACTAGAGAGGGTGTCGAGAGTCTGGGGGGATGAGGAGAGACAGACAAGAAGAAATTCGAGTTTTCCCAAACTCGGTTTCTGCTGCTGCTGCTGATGATGAACATGAAGAACACGAAGAACGGACATGCAACAACAGTCGTTTTTCTACAGTAGTAACGACTAACACCTGTGGGTCGTAAACATGCAGTCTTATTTTCCACAGCGTTTGCGACAGAGCTTCAGCAGTCTTATTTTATCACTGAGGGTCGTAGTTCTCTGGTTTTATTGTATTTCTCATATTCTCATCATTTGTAAACCATTTTTGAGCCATACTAAATTATTTTGAGAGCATTTTTACTAGGATGAGTTAAACCCCAACACTGGGACGACGGAGGAGGCCGAGCTTCATACATGGGTAATTTTATTAATTCTTTTTAAGACTTTTGCATTAAAAATTAATTGAAATATGATTTGATTAAATTGGGTGTTATTTGATTAGATGGGTCATGCTTAGCTTAGGTGATTTGATGTTCCATGCTTAACATTTACAATCAATGTTTTGAGAATCTATTTTGGCAAAATAAGAGTCCATATATGTTTTGAGTCATTATTGTTGAGAATAAATCATTGAGCCCTATGTTATGAAGATTGGCCAAATCATTAGTCCCAGTACCTCTCTACCATTTGTCAATATTTTTGTATATAATTTTTATAAATCTAAAAATCCTTCACCTTCACAAGTCTTAGAGTTCGAACCTTCATTACTACAACCCACGAAAAATCATTAATCAATCTCCAAATATTCCCAAGCAATAATATGTGAAGGGTCGATAGCATAAGATGGATTTCTCTCGTACTTCCGCAACATTGACACGTGGAAAGTGTCATGAACGTGTCCAATTCGCTGAGGTAACTCCAACTGATAAGCTGCTGCACCAATACGTCGAATAATTTGGAAAGGCCCAATGTAACGTGGTGATAACTTTCCTTTCTTTCCAAAACTCTTAACACCTCTCTTTGAGTAACACCAAGTCACCCTCAGTAAACTCTAAAGGTCGACGTCTCTTGTCTGCATAACTCTTCTGACGACTCTGAGCTGTCATTAACCTCTGCCGCATTAACTGAACCTTCTCAGTCGTCTCTCGTACCAAATCAGGTCCAAAAATGCTACGTTCTCCGATCTCGGTCCAACACACTGGAGATCTACAAGGTCGTCCATACAATGCTTCAAAAGGTTCCATACCGATACTTTCCTGATGGCTATTGTTATAAGCAAACTCTACTGATGGAAAGTGCTCACTCCAACTTACCTTGAATCCAAGGCACAAGCTCGTAGCATATCCTCCACAATCTGGATTACCCTTTCAGACTGCCCGTCGGACTGGGGATGAAAGGCAGTACTAAGCGAAACACGTGTACCTAACGCCTTCTGTAGACTCTGCCAGAATTGAGAGGTAAAACGAGGATCTCTGTCAGATACAATTGACACCGGCGTACCGTGCAACCTTATTATCTCGTGAATATACATCTGACTTAACGTGGCTAACGTGTCAGTCTTCTTGATTGCTAAGAAGTGCGCCGACTTGGTAAGTCTATCAACGATGACCCATATAGTATCCTTGCCATGTGCAGTTCTGGGTAATCCCATGACAAAATCCATAGTAATGTGTTCCCATTTCCATTATGAGATGGGCAATGGTTGAAGTAACCCTCCAGGTTTCTGATGATCAATCTTCACTTGTTGGCAAGTGAGACATCTCGACACATACAAGGAAACATCTTTCTTCATCCCTTTCCACCAATATTGTCTTTTCATGTCATGGTACATCTTCGATCTTCCCGGATGAACGGTAAACTTAGAATTGTGAGCCTGTTCTAGTACCTCCATCCTTAATTTCACTGGCACAAAAAGTTTCCCCATAAAGCGAAGTCCACCAATAGATTGAGTCCAACCCTCTGGTGTTTGACCTTTCGCTATCTGAGCATGAATCGAAATCATCTCTCTATCAGTCTGTTGAGCTTCTACAATCCGTTGTTGTAACTCTGGAACAATTACAGTATTGTAAATCATCTCGTCAGGGCCCAAGTCACATTCCTCCATAAGTCTGCACAAATCCCAAGTATGAAGAGTCATACTTGCTACACTGGACCTCGATTTTCGGCTAAGAGCATCTGCTATAACATTTTCCTTTCCTGGATGGTAATGGAAAGTATACGTATAATCCTTAAGAAACTCCACCCAACGCCTCTGTCTCAGGTTCAAATCTCGTTGGGTGAAAATATATTGCAAGCTCTTATGGTCACAAAATATGTATATCTTCTCACCATACAGATAATGTCTCCACAACTTCAGAGCGAACACAATAGCTGCCAACTCGAGGTCATGAGTTGCGTAATTCAACTCATGTGTCTTTAATTGTTTTGAGGCATAAGCTACCACTTTTCCTTCTTTCATAAGAACACATCCTAAACCCTTCAATGATGCATCAGAAAAGATTACATAACCAATTCCACTTACTGGTGTTGTCAAAACTGGTGCAGTAGTTAATTTCTCCTTGAGAATAGAGAAAGCCTTCTCACAATCATTATTCCACTCGAACTTGGAATCCTTTCGAGTCAATCTCGTCAATGGTGAACCAAGCCTTGAGAAATCTTGAATGAATCGTCTATAGTAACCCGCTAATCCCAGAAAACTACGAACCTCAAACACGTTCTTTGGCCTTTCCCATTTGGTAACTGCTTCAACCTTAGCTGGGTCCACTTTGATTCCTTCTCTACAGACCACCTGACCCAAAAACTGAACTTCCAAAAGCCAGAAGTCACATTTACTCAACTTAGCATACAATTGATGAGATCTCAACAACTGCAATGCTAATCTCAGGTGTTCCTCGTGCTCTTCTCGTGACCATGAATAGATAAGAATGTCATCTACAAATACCACTACAAATTTATCTAAGTACGGTTGGAAAATTCGATGCATAAGATCCATGAATGTTGCTGGAGCATTTGTGAGTCCAAATGGCATCACCACAAACTCGAAGTGTCCAAATCGAGTTCGAAAAGCGGTTTTTGGAATATCCTCTTCCTTGATTCGAAGTTGATGATAAGCTTATCGTATTTCAATCTTCGAGAAAAACTGGGAATCCTTCAACTGATCAAACAAATCCTCGATCCTAGGTAAAGGATACTTATTTTTCACTGTAACTTCGTTGAGTTTTCTATAATCGATGCATAATCTTAATGAGTTATCCTTCTTCTTCACAAAAAGGACTGGTGCCCCCAAGGTGATGTACTACCTCGAATAAAAGCCTTAGCTTCCAACTCGAGTAGTTGCTTGTCCAGTTCTTTCAACTCCGTTGGTGCCATTCGATAAGGAGCCATCGAAATTGGCGAAGTACCAGGTTGAACTTCAATAGTGAAGTCAATTTCTCTTCTGGGGGGCAAACCTGGTAATTCCTCAGGAAAAACATCCTCAAAATCTTCCACCGCAGAGATACCCATAGTAGAAACAGAATCTTGTGGCTCGTCTTCAAACATTCCTAAGTGATAGAGGAAACCTCTAAAATGTGTCTGTCGGAAATGTCTTTCCGAAAAGATAAGGGGCGCCGCAAAACTACGAGTTCCGGTAAAGTGAACGACTGAACCTTCACCCGAATGAAAAGTCACATGTTTTTGAAAACAATCAAAAATGGCACGATGAGCAGATAGCCAATCCATACCCAGGATTATGTCATAGCTAGACATATTCATCACAAAAAGGTCAATCAAAAACTCATTCCTAACTATACGTACTACACACTTTCGTGCCACGCGATCAACACATGCACTACCTCCTACATCACTAGCTACGCCAAGAATCCCATCAAGCAATTCAGTTTTCAAACCCAAAGACAAAACAAACGAAAAAGAAATAAATGAATGAGTAACACCAGTATCAAACAATATCTTAGCCTAAGAATTGTAAACTAAGAATGTACCTTCAACAACTGAGTTATCCGGATCTTGTCCAACATGAGAAATATTGAACGCCTTAGGTTGCTGAGGGGGCTGTCGAGCTTGGTACTGTGGTGGATTGTTCTGAGGACGATTCTGTTGATAACCTTGACGCTGGTTCTGAGGTACAGAAGGTTGTTGGTTCCTTTGAGAAATAAGTATAGGATAGTTCCTCTTAAAATGTCCAGGTTGCTTGCAGTGATAACACGTAGGTGCAGGAAGCTCCATATTCGGTCCATTTCCTTTCTTCTGGTATGGATGATTGTTACTTTTGTTCTTGTTCTTATCACCAGTATGACGTTCTAGGATTCCAGAGGCCTCCTCAATGTCTCTCTCAGCAATCATTGCTCTTTCCACTATCTCATTATAAGAGGTAATCTTCAGAACAGACAACCTACTCTTAATTCAAGGCCTAAGTCCCTCCTGAAACTTAAAAGCCTTCAGCTCATCATTTTCAACCAGGTGAGTAGCAAAACGGGAAAGTTCTTCAAACTTGGATTGATACTGCGCTACAGTCATATTTCTCTGGGTCAACTGCATAAACTCGATCATGCGTTGGTTTCGTGCAGTTTGTGTAAATTACTTATTTAGGAAGGCGAGTCGAAATTCCACCCAGGTAACCAGACCGTCATTCCTAGAACGACGAGTCAACTCCCACCAGCGAGTGGCTTCACCCTCAAGCTTATAAACAGCAAGATTCAACTTATCCTCATCATTCACGTCTAATAGAGTGAATATTTTCTCAATCTTATCTATCCAATCTTCAGCAACTAGTGGATCAGGACTACCCTTGAAGGAATCAGGCTTTTGTTCAATAAACCTTCTAACTAACAAAGCATGCTGATTAGGTAGAGGAGGGTGAGGAGGTGCATTCTGATTAAGATTCACTTGTTGTTGCATCGCTTGAGAAACAACATTCAAAGCACGAACAACATCACCCAAACCCTCATCTTGTGGGCCGGTTGAACCATTAGTACGACGAGACATGTCCTGAATGAAGGACATTAAAACATAAGTATCATAGAGAAAATTTCTCTATGCAAAAGAATTACAACCTATTACGCATTCTAGCAAAACACAATCAACAATTGTTACAAGCAATTAACATACAAGCACATACACGCATTAACTTATTCAGAAACTAGCCTACCCAAAGGATCAGACTAGCTCTGATACCAAACTGTAACACCCAAAATTTCGGGTCTGGATTACGACCCAAATCCAAACCCAAAAATACGAAATGCTACTTTTAATATCAATCCTAGACTTCAATACTTGTCCCAAATCCAAACGACTAATTCTTTGTCTAATCTTTATTTATGTTCAATTTAGAAATTCTGTGGCAGCGGATACATAAAAATTCTTTTAGGAACATCTAACCGTTAACTTGACGTGAGTTGTAATCCACATGAACCCTAAATAACTATAGTTTACCAAAAAAATTAATTCCACCGTTAAATGTTCCAGATTTAATCCAAAAGAGTCTCATGTTTAAAGAAGAATTATAAAACAGAAACAACCATCAGTTCACTCCATGAATTTTACAGAACCCAATTCAAAACCAAAAATTATTATGATTATACATTCTGAATCCTAACTGAGTATATCTTCATTCATAAATTTTCTATAATTTTTAGTTTATCTTAAAGACCTTTTGACCACAGTCAAACGCGTAGTTGACCAGAACCGCAGAAAAGAAAACCAGTGATAGCCCATTTTACAAAAATCTCATAAAATCGCTCATAACTATAAATCAGGCTTAGTTTACCATTTTGAAAAGGAAAACGAACTATATTCAAGTTAACAGAAGACACCAAAGCCAAAAACATGCCATAGAATTGGTTTTAAACAGGAAAACATCAATATAATTGAATCTGTCAGAAAACGTATGAATTTCTTACAGTTAGAAACAATTATTTTAAAAATAATTCTGGAACTCAGAAAATTCTGAAATTTTTACCAACATATCTTGGGTGAGTTTTTCATAGGTAAAAAAGAGAATGAAGTAAAGATATATTATAAAGTAATTATCATTAACAGTCAAACTAGCATGACTCGGAAATTTTCATTGTCTAAACAATAACATTTTCTTAAAAAAACATTGTTTCATTGGTTATACATTAACCTAATAATCTCTAAAGTATTAATAATCAATTAAATACTCATTAAATCATCTAAAAGAGTTTGATGATATTTTAATACAATTTTCAATCATAAATCTTATGTAAACTACTAATAATTGCACCAGAACCGATCTCTACCCTTTTCCGCCATTAGCTCCTTGTGGTGCCATAAAATATGGAATTTTTTGTCATGAAACGACGTGAGTTGTGACACCCAGTAGGAAAAGAAGCAACAAAACGTTTTATGCCATATTTTTCAATTCCTTTTAAAAACAACTAACATGATTAACATCATCACAAACATATGGAAACACCACATCCATAAAATCAATCAAATCAATCAATACGCTCGTCACAGGGAGCCCCACGTGGGTTTAGGGAAACAAAACCGTTCCCAAGAATATCTCGTATCCCAGCAAATATGTTTTTAAGAATCATAATTTATGGACCGCAGCCCAACATTCGTAATCATGCTCACAACATTCATTATCATCCATATATTCATAAAAACTTGCAAACATAAATTAAATTAAAATAACTTAAATAGAAAAATATTTTTGATCGTGTTGCACTTACCTCGAATGCTAGCAAATAATCCTAAGGAAGAAAAAAATAATAGATGTGCCGCACCGACGCCAAATACCCAACTTCCACGGTAAACCAAAGTTTCTCCTCTGCCTCTTATGATTTATGATTATGTGACAATAAGACTTTTTTTTACAGAGACTCACTCACCGCCGTAACAATCCAACTTAAGTTCTCTGATGGTGACCTATTCAGTTTTTTTTTCTTTTTTTTTCTATGTTTTCGTCTCCCTAGGTATACCAAGAACATAAACCCTCACTGCTAACATTTAGGTCTTATATATAATATTCTAGAAAACCTTAATCCTTCCAAACACTCCACGTGCGAAGGTTAGAGCTAAAGGAATCCCTGACCGAGTTATTATGGCAAATTCCGTTTTCACTTCAATCATAATTTGTTAACAAAAGCCAACAATCCAATAGCTACTCGACACGCAATGAAATAAAAGAACAGTAACCAATCAGAAAATGAAATGTGACAAGATGATCAGATGACAAACGAACCACTAAAGAAGTTTCCAAAACCCATTTCACCTTAATAGTTATCCTACCAGTGGAACCTTCCACAAATGTTTAGCCAAACCCCACTTAGAATATTCACGTGTCATAAAAAGGCCTAATCAAATAAATAGGCTCGTAACACTTGATCCCTAGTCCTATCATAGCACCCTTGACTAATAAGTCAACAGTATACTAAGACACTAATTCAAAATGAGGTGATCACAATAATATTAAATTAAATAGTGATAACAAAGTGTCATATCTTTATTTTTATTTCGTTTTTGTTTTATGTCTGCCCACTATTTTTGTAATTTAACTAGGTAAGAACAGAAGCTGGTTCCCATCAATTAACATATAAAGCACTGAATTACCAAAGTATCATTTTTAGGGTAAAAGACTATTTTACCCTTACTAGTAAAATGACAAAAATATCCTTGAAATTAGGACGGGCTTTACATGATCAGCCGTAAGAAACTTATGGAGGTCAAAAACAAAATTATAATATAGGACAAGGAGGTCACAGGGTAGTATGGGAAGAAATCAAAATGCCACCTCTGAATGCAAGTGTGGAGAAAATATGGGAAGCTACAATTTTGATATAGAATATACCAACACCATGGAATATGGGAACGGAACCACCTCAAAGCCGCAGAAGTCATGAGTTCTGTTCTTATCATCATTTTCATGGACATACTACAAATGATTGCAGAAATGTAAAGAGAATTATTCTGAGAATGATAGATCAAGGAAAGCTAAACCACTTTCTGGTAGGTCATCCACAATCTCAACCATTGCCGCCACCACCACTAGAGCATCACAGAGTAAACACGGTAAAAGAAAAGGAAACATTCTTCGTAGAAGTTGGTGCAAAAGCAAAGAATCTATTATGTCACTCTATTGTACATTCATACAAGACAATTGAAGATTTTTCATGACAATGTTTTGAGTAGAGTGTTCGCAAGAGACAATGATGGAAGAGAAATTATGAATATTGCCAAAAACTCGCCGCTAGAGGAATGGCAGAAACAGACTATTTCTTTTACCGCAGAAGAAGTCCCTGAAGGTGGAGAAGTACATGACAATCCATTAGTGGTAAAATCAGAAATTAATCCAAAACCGAAAGAAGATGAAGATGATGAAGCTGAAGACTCATGGGAAATTAATAGAATTCTGATCGATACCGGAAGCTCTGTGAACATTTTATTCTATCATACTTATAAAACTATGGGAGGAAGAGATGATGATCTTATACCATCTACATATAAGATATATGGGTTTAATGGTACTGCCAACAAGCCTAAAGGGAGGTTACTATGCGAATTCCATTAAAGGGATTATCTTATGAAATTCTGTTCTGTGTTGTTGACGTAGAGTCACCCTACAATGCATTACTTGGTCGACCTTGGCTACATGGTATTCTAGGTGTAGCTTCGACTTTCTACCAGTGCATCAAATTCCCTCACCCCAGCAGTGTGGGAATCATAAAAGGAGATTGGTTTGAAGGAAAGAATGTTACGAAACTGAGGTAGAATCCTGCGAAGGAAGAGAAAACAAGAAGGAAAATTGGCGACGCAAAATCAAAGAGACACAAATAAGTGAGAAATTGATGGTGGATGCAATCTAACAAAAAGAAGAAGAAATGTTGCGAAACTAATGCTAGCTCAGAATAAGAAATGGTGAACATACCACTACCAAGGAAGCAATAGCAGAAAATAACAAAGAAGCAGAGAATGGAAAAGGTAATAAAAATAATAAGTGTATGAATGATTGATTTGTTGCGACACTCTCGCAACAAATAAAATTCTCAAAAGTACATTTTACTGAATGATAAAAAAGAGATTGAGAAGTGCAAATACGATGTGATGATGTGCGAGAATCTCGCAGAGATAATGAATTCTACAAAAGACAATCAGAGAACAATGACAAAAGATAAAGGGGAGAACCTTTATGGCGTACACCCTAGTTCGCGAATACAATTTCGCAAGAGGCAAATGTAAGACCTAAAGTACGTCATATAAGGGGCTACCTGTTGCATGGCTCAGGGAAAGGCTACACCTCCCCCGGAACCTGAGTCATGGAGATTTGGGGTCAATAAAGCCCATCCGGGAGAGGCACTTTAGATTCTCAACTTAAGCATATGACTTAAGTTGGGCGACTAAGGTAATAAGGACTCTCCCAAGGAGTACATAATCTGACCAAGGCGCCGAGGTACACGGTTGAGTCAAGAGTGCCAGGGGCGTCTGGAGCGTACCTTGTCGTTCTTGACAAGTCTTGGCATACACTGCGCTCGACCCGAAGAAAATCCCACTTAGGGTGCAGTCTCGAAACCATGAGCCCTATAGGTAAAAGGGATAAGAGGATGCGAAAACAACTGGTTGTTGTTAAGACCGGATGAGAGGAGCCAACCTTGTATGGTAGAGGTACGCCTCCTTGAAGGGGCAACCAGGGGGAAGATAAGGGCGGCACCCTCCATTAGGGAGCTGATAAGTGTCTTAAGACGCAAATGTCATGAGGCTTTTTACTCGCAAGGGTATTAAGGCTTGTCATATTTGTGCGACAATCCTGAAGAGGCAATAATACAAAAGAAAAAGATAAGACGAGATCAATGGGTTTTCGCATGAAAGTGCGAAGACGTCCTGCGATTTCGTCGCAAGACGGCAATGTCATGGGGCTTTATTTTCGCAAGAATATTTAGGCCTGTCATATTGTCGCAACATTCCTGAAGAGGCAATAATACAAAAGAAAAAGTTAAGGCAAGATCAATGGGTTTTTGCATGAAATGCAAGGACGTCCTGCGATTTTGTCGCAATGACAAGAGGTGGCATAATAAGACCTTTAACTAGGAAGGAAAATAAGACCACAAAATGAATTTTGAAAAGAATCAAAATTCACTTCGCATATGATTGCGAAATTATACATAAACTGCGAAGTTGAGGCACAAAATAAGAAAATCTGCAAAATCTCTCATTTGGATACAAATAACAGAGGCAAGTATGGGAATGAATGAAATTAGAAAATGTTATTTGTCTCCACATGATAGATTTACGCAAAAATTCAAAAAAAATTAATGATTATGTTGATTAACCGTATTGCAAGGAAGAATTGTTTTAATGAATGCAGGTCGAAATGAAAGAAACTCATATATTAAGGAATATGGGGAACCAAAAGAATTCGCAAATATACAAAAAGAAGGAATAAATGTACAAGTATTACAGAAGATCAAAGAAAGAAACAAAGACTACTTCTTAGTTGATCCTTCATCATCTTCATCAGACTTGTTCTCTTCTTCGTCTGCATCAGAACCTTTATCTCCATCAGAACCTTCATCACCATCAGATTCTTCATCATCAGCTTCGCTATCAGAGATGTCAGACTAGGAATGTTCTTTGGGATCTCCTCCAAGAGACAAGGATAATCAGATGAGGAATACTATGGTCATCACAAACCATTTGAATAGTTTGATTGCGAAAATGCAGAGCGTCGTTCTTAAAGTTCGCAACAGTGATCTTGATTTGATTCTTTAATCTAGAATATTTGTCGTTGCGAGAAGAAAGATTCTTTGCGAGTTCCTTTTTCAGCTTCAAGTTCCTCAATTCTTTCGCGATATCTACTTTCAGAACCTGCGAGCAAAAGGCAATCAATTAATAACTTGATGAAAATTCATAAGAAACAAAGATTAGTGAAGAAGAACAGTTAATAACCTTCTCTGTCAGAAATCATATCTCTAATCAAGGCTGTATGCTCAACTTGGAGACTAACATTTACACCTAAATCTTTTCTGGCATCGTCTAAGATTTTCGCAGCCCAAGCGAATTCATCCTCATTATTTATAAGGAGACGAGAACGAATTTGGTTTTCTCTCTCGTTAAGCACACATTTTGCGGTTAGCTTCATCCGTTCAAGTTGAACTTCAAGAAGATTCTTGGAATTTCGCCAAAGTCTCAGCACCTTGATCGATTATCATCTATGAGACCGCTAATTTGGTTCTTAGCTCATTGATTTCTCTTTAGAATTAAGAAAAACGCTTAAATTGGTTGGCTAAGCCTAAACTAGATCTATGGTCAATCTCTAAGAGGCGAAATTTGGATCTAAGTTCATTCAGAGAAAGAGATGAAATTTTATCATTAGAGAAACTATTTAAAGATTTATTAAGATGCTCAAGAAGGGTGTCATTATCCAAGGCATTAGGAAATGAACGAAGAATGGTAGCTTCATCAGAAAGACCATAAATGTCTGCAAAAAGGATCAATCAAATAAGATAAAACAACAGGATGAATGAATGAAGGGAAAGGAGAAAAGTAACATACCATAGAGTTGATTATTAGCTTGCTGAAGACTAGAGATTTTATTCTTGTCGAAGAAGAATCAATTTCAGTTGTTTGTTCTTCTCGCGAAGATTTGACTTCAGCTTCTAATTGTTCGTTCTTCTCACGAAGACCTTAGCTTCATTTCCATTCCTCATTCTTTGTACGAAATTGAAGATTCTTCTTTTCAAGAATTTCGCGTCTCCTCTCCAGATCTGAGGCAACAGCGAAAGAAGCTTTTCCAGCCTGCGAGAAAATAAAAATATTAAAATAGAAAGAGATTTTGAGTTACAATAATGAAGAAGTAAAAAGACGAAAGCATACCAGACTATTAAGAGAATGCAGGAAGTTGGGAGTCACCGATCTAGAAACTCCACGAAGAGAACTATCACCATCCAATAAAGGAACATCGCAAATCGTGGCGAGAGCTTTGCAGGTATTAGCGAGTTGACTATCTCCCATTCCTTGCCAAGAATCAGAAAAGATGCCAGAGAGCTTAGCCATAGAAGATTCAGATGGAGAATCTTCATTTGCAGCAGGTCATCATTATCCTCATCATCCTCATCACTCTCGGATTTTCATGAGAAGGATATTTGAAGGAGAGGAAGAACGGATTTTCTCTTCTTTGAAGGAGGAGCAGTTGGTTTTTCCCTGCGAAGAGCACCTTTGCCTTTATCACCAGTCTTCGCAACATTGGCAGGCTCTTCTATTTCAGCGATAACCTTCACACACAGATAGAAATAAGAAATAGAGGCAACAATATATTGTTTAAAATCATAAGAGAATATTTCTTACCTCATCTGTGTATGAGCGAAGAGCTAACAAGGTATTAGCCTTCCCAGTCCTGGTAGCTATCTTTCAGTTTCTGGATCTGTAGAATGTCGCAAGAATCAGCGAACAAAAGAATAAAGAAATAAAGAAATGTAAAGGGCGAAACTGGAAGAAACATACCTCTTTCTTCTTCTCGGGCCAAGAGAATACCCAAGGTTGATAAGTAGCGAGATTCTCAGGAAGAACATTTGACCCAGCAATGTAAGGTCCTTTCAGCATCAAGGGAAAAACGCACCATTTATCATCTTTGGATTGGCGAGGGTTGTGTTTTACCAGAGGCCAATCAATGTCATGCATGAGCATTTTATCTTCATCAATATTATCTTTCCTTTTCAAGCGAATACCCCAGCGAGTATTCTCTTTCTTCATGGAGATTCAATTCATAATTTCAAAGAAATTCGCTACTGTGTTTTTTCAGCGATTATCTCCAAGTCTGCGAATTTAGGATCCCTAAGTTCTTTGGATAAAGAGATCCTTTACCAGCACCACGGTTAGCGAACTCCAGCATCAGACGGATGCAATCCCCACTCAATTGGAAGATAGCTCGCGAAAATCCCGAGTGAGCGAGAATTCATAGAACAGAGGAATATCTGGGTCATAAAGAGGAATGGGGAGACCTGCGAGAATTTGACCCAGCGAAACTATGATTGATTGATCATCACAATGTTGATCAGAGAAAAGTTTGATAGAAAGAATTGACTTGGCACTTTCACCAGGAATGGTAGAAAGTGTGAAACCTTTCTCAGCAAGATCTTTTTGAACATCCTTTAAGTTTTCTCATTTTTGACCATTGGAGGCATATCTGAATATAGAGTATGGGAATGGATGAAGTAAGAAGATTGAAGAGGAAGAAGAAAATTACACAGAGGAACTTACGGAAGAAAATAGAGTTGCAGAGAAGAGAAAAAGAGAGTAAAAAAGAAAAGGGAGAGTAAGAAGAATATATAGAAAGTTTTTTTACTCGAAGAAATAAACACCATTAATGCGAAAAGACGTGAGAGGTTGAAAAGCAGCGGTTACAGAAGACGTGTCAAGAAATAGATGGAAGAAAAGATACGTGTGATAAATGCAGAATATGAAGAGATGGACAACTGCGGAATTTTTCACATCGTTCTCTACTTCGCAGAGAATATATGAGAAGAGGCAAGATGTAGGATCAGAATTTCGCATCATTAATGCATTAGCGAAATTATTAACAACACAACATGACAGTGTCGCAGAACAACTTCAGAAATAACATAATAAACGACGTCAGCTAAATCATGAGAAAAATGTGATGGTCCTGCGAAAATTAGGGAATTTGCGAGATCAACATTTGTAAGGTTGAGAGAATGTCGCAAGTCATATCCGAAAATAAAGGACAGATTAGTTGTCACCCACTATGTAATTCCCTATAAATAGCCGTTCGGTTGTAAAGGAAAGAGAGAGAGATTTTTTGAGTGAGAAGCAAGTAAATAGGAGAGAGAAAATTTAGAGAAGAGATTATTCTTGTTTCCTTTATCTTTTCTTGTAAGATTATTTAAAGATTCATCAATAAAATTAAGATTGTTAATCTAAAAATGAGTTGAATGTTAATGAAATCTTGTGAGGGGTGTAGTGTAGGATTTCCTGCAACTACATACACGTTTGGGCATGGTTTTCACAAACCCAGTAAACGTTTACCCAAGTGTGTGTGACAAGCTAAGTTTTTGATCTAACGGTTGAGAAATATTAGCTTGAATCTAAATCAGGTTTTCATCTGACGGTGAATAAGGATTGCTTTGTACCTAAGGAAAAACCCTGATTTGAAGGCTATATAAAGGAGACATCTAGCATTGTGCAAAACTAATCCCCACACGTCTGTGTGCTACTAGTGCTCCCGCTAGAGTCGATCTCCATTAACCTTTGATTTTCTTCTCTAAAATCAGGTTAACGACTTAAAGACTTCATTGGGATTGTGAAGCCAGACTGATACTACTTTTATCGTAGTTGTGTGATCTGATCTTGCATCTTCTATCGTACGAGTACAATCGGTTGATTGGATTGAGATCGTGAGAGTTCTCCGATAGGCAAGATAAAGAAGTCACAAACATCTTCGTCTCACTGTTTGTATATTCCTCGACAAACCGCCTGTGTAGTCAGGAAGGATTGTAGAGAGGTGATTGATTAATCTAGACTGTTCTTCGGGAATATAACACCGGATTATCAATTGGTTCTTGTTCACCTTGATTTTATATCTTAAGACGGAACAAAACCTAGGGTTTATCTGTGGGAGACAGATTTATCCTTTGATAGACTTTTCTGTGTGAGACAGATGTGTTTATTATCAAGTCTGTGATTTTGGGTTGCAGCAACTCTTGGTTGTGGGTGAGATCATCTAAGGGAATCAAGTGTGTAGTATCCTGCTGGGATCAGAGGCGTAGGAGTACAACTGTACCTTGGATCGGTGTGAGACTGATTGGGGTACAACTATAGTCCAGTCCGAAGTTAGTTTGTAGTAGGATAGTGTCTGTAGCGGCTTAATACAGTGTGTATTCAATCTGGACTGGGTCCCGGGGTTTTTCTGCATTTGCCGTTTCCTCGTTAACAAAATTTCTGGTGCATGTGTTATTTCTTTTCCGCATTATATTTTATATAATTGAAATAATACAGGTTGTGCGTTAAGATCATGAACTTCTCTAATCCAACTTTTGGTTGTTGATTGTAGTTGATTGATCCTTGGATATTGGTCTTTGGTATAGTCCAAGTTATCTCTCTTTGATAAAGACTCGCACATTTCTATTTGCTTGAGTAAAGATCAAATCGAGAGATTGAGATATAAACTCTTTGATATATATTTTTATTGATTGAGTCTGACTGTCTAGTTGATTCTCATAAAAAGTATATTGGAGTTTGTCCATACAGATTGTTAAGCGAAATATTGGGTGGTGTTGTTAGACCCCCGCTTTTTCAGTTTGGACACCAAGGAATTTCCAAAACCGAATATTCTCAAGATATGCATTGAATGCCCAAATCGGTTTTCATAATTCATAGAAATGCTTTGTCCAAATATTTACTGAAATCTCACTAGAAAATCTCCAATTAGTAAATGCTCATTACCAATTTTTATTTTCCAGAGATATGCATTTAGTTGCTGGTAATTAAAAGCATATAAAACTAAAAAACTTAATTAAAAGATTCTCAATTTATTTCGGTCAGGGATTCTCCTTTAGTTATTAAGGAATATCTTTGAAGAATAAAAGATAAGAATTGCACATGTTCAAAGTATGTCGACATCTTTATTTTTGTAAATCCTTTTTCATATTTACAATCTTGAAACTGATTTACCACACTTCCAAACGAGTTTAGAATTGGTTCATCTGATTCCAAGAACTATATGTGATTGATCAAATACCAATAATCAAATCACTAATTATGGGTTTACGGTTCTACCAAACACAAGGATCGGTTCTATCTCCATATGGTTACTGGGACCGGTTACATCAGTTACCAGGATCGGTTACATCAATTACCAGGACCAGTTACCATATACTCATGGTATTACTTGTGATCGGTCACACCAGTTACCAGGATCGGTTACACCAATTACCAGGACCAGTTACACCAATTACAAGGATAGATTACACACTATTTTGTTTTCGGTCGCACCAATTACTAGGATCGGTCACACCAATTACAAATATCGATCATACCATCTTAGGTGATTACTTAGGATCAGTTGCACTAATAAAAGTCATACCAATACATAAGTTAGGCACTGTGAATAGTTTTACCAAGATACATAATAAATTATGATCGGTTGTACTAATCACACATATTGGTAATCCTAAGATATGCAATGAATAACAATACCAATAAGCCTAGCGATTTCCCTTTCGATTCACAAAACAAGTTTATCAATGTACTTCCTTTAAACGAATGTAAACATTGTTTCCTAGGAAGAAATCTTTACCCATACCCATATACATAATCACAATAGCATTCATACGATTATGTCGATGTCTTATATACGAAGTTCAAAAGATAAGCGTTATACTTTTGTTTGTGGGTGAAAACTGTTTCTGCCGATTTTGGTAATCGTGTGTGTGGGTGAGAAACGAATCTAAACCCAAAACAATGTACTACACAGGAGTACTTTTGATTCGAGAGATCAATCTATACAATCCTGGCCTAAACCAAGAAATGGTCGTTCCAGGCTTGCTTCGGTCACAAAGTGAAGGAGAAGGGTTGGTCTTAGGGAGGGAAGCGAAGAAAGTGTTGAGACCAGAATAGTTAATTCTGGAAGTGTGGGCGTTTTTGGTGACTTGCATCAGAAAATTGAACAGGTGAGAGGAATGGAAAGCTACCAGGTGATTTCTGGATGTGGTGTTGTTCTCCTGACCAAAACTTGTTGTTTGGTGGAAATAGGTGAGACCTATTTATACAAGTCGTAAAAAAACGTACCCTGGTCTCGTAGGAAGTGGAAACGTTAGAGTGTTGGAAGAAAAGATTAACGTGTAACTGTAAGGCGTTATGCTTCCATGATGAGGGAAGTGAATTCGTGTAACCGTCAGTCATTATGCTTCCATGATGAAGGAAATGAATTGGTTACACCGTTACTTCATGACACTTTCTTGTAACGGGCGCATTGCACGCCGAACGCTGTAAACCGCCAGACCAATACCCTGATGAGTATCCCCCAGTTTGTGACATGTTTTGATGTCTCGAGTGTTTTCGTGGAAAACGTGTAGCAGGTTGCTATGTGTGGCATGGTGGCATGCCAGTGGCCATGGCATAGCGACGTGCTAGTTGGTGTGGCATGGTGGCATGCCAGTAGTCGTGGCATAGCGACGTGCTAGTAGTTGTGGCATGGTGGCATGCCAGTAGCCGTGGCATAGCGACGTGCTGGTAGCTGTGGCATGGTGGCATGCCAGTAGCCGTGGCATAGCGACGTGCTGGTAGCTGTGGCACGGTGGCATGTCAGTAGTTATGGCATAGCGACGTGCTAGTAGCTGTGGCATGGTGGCGTGCAGGTAGCCGTGGCATAGAGACGTGCTAGTAGCTTTGGCATGGTGGCATGCCAGTAGCCGTGGCATCGCAACGTGCTAGTAGTTGTGGCATGGTGGCATGCCAGTAGACGTGGCATAGCGACGTGCTAGTAGCTGTGGCATGGTGGCGTGCCAGTAGCCGTGGCATAGCGACGTGCTAGTTTAGGGTTTGGCGTCATGGTCGCTCAAAAGTTGCCATAATCCATGTTAGTTTGGTGGCGAACTTGGATGGCTGAGATTGTTTCTCAGGAGGAAAGGTAGTCGACGATCATGGCTATATTTAATTGGCAGTGGCGCGTCTGGCGTGCGTGTCTGATATGCACGTGCAGCATGCGCGTGTGGCATGCGCGTTCAGCATGCGCATGTGGCATGCACGTCTGGCATGTGCGTGCGGCATGTTGGCGCGTTTTGGGAAGTTGGCGCTTTTGGGAAGCCGACTTAGTATGGCGACCTCTTTTGAGGCTGCGGTAGGTTTGGAGCAACCTAATTGGTCAATGAAAGTAGGGGGCGGCAAGCTAGGGCGCGACCACTCTTCTAGTGCGCGTGGCGAGTCTAAAGCGACCTGATTGGTCGATGGAAAGAGGGTCGGCATGCTAGGGCGCGGACACACTTTTAGTGCGCTGTGGAGGATTTGGTTTCCTAGTTTGGCTAAGCATAGTTTCGACCAACGGGGTCTAGTATACTGCGTGGGGCGCGAAATCCTAATTTTGCAAATTATTCGGGTTTATTAGTTCTTTGTGAGTTATCACAATAATTGGCTGAATTTTGTATGCTGCCGCATAAAAATCCTTATCTACAGAATGCAGTGTTCTTTCCGTCTGAGAATTTTGTACGATGGCCTTAACTTTGGTACTTGGAGGTTCATGCTACTCCGCTGCAAGTGAACATAAATCCGTCATGCCATACCGATTTAAGGGTTCTGCTGGGGAACATAGCACAGGAAAGTACTCAGTGGGTCTTGTATTGGCGAGGTGCCGAAATTTACAGAGTGTTATGGATAAAAAAATATTGAGAGGCTCAATAAATATGTCGGTGGAGAGGTTAGTACTCGCGGCACTGCTTCCTTGCAGAGTGACGTCACATCAGATGTAAGGTTTTACGATTTTAACCCTAAGCTAAAAACCATCATCAACATTAAGTCCCTTGCTTAGCACGTAACAGTGGTATTGTTGCGGGGTAAGCATGAGATGGTGACAAACAAGAGTAAAATTGAGAGAGCAAGATGTGGAGAGATTTCCAAGGAAATTCAACTAACCTTTAGTGGAAGGCGTAAGAAATCTGTGATCCTTGTGTTGGCGGATTTTGCATAATTTCGGCTTGGCCATAGTGGGTTGGCGTCAGCACTCCAACTTTGGATACTGATCGGTAGAGGTAGCACTGCAACTTGGTCCGCAGAACGGGTGTTAGCCGTCTACAGAAAGGTAGATGGCGCTACTTTGGCTGACTAGGCCAATGGCGCTGCTGGCCATGGAAAAGTGAATGACGCTGGCTAGGACGCGGACTGTTGGCGCCGGCTGTGGAGCGGACTGTTGGCGCTGGCTATGGAGCGGAGAAGATGGCGTTGTTGGATGGCTGTGAAGTAGAGAAGATGGCGCTACTTTGAACGACTAAGATGAGTGTTGAGGTGGTGGAGCCGTCAGCACTATAATGTATTGAGGTAGTATGTCTGACAACAGAGTAGTGAGTGTTGACGATTTTACACGTCTCAATACTAAGAGGATGGATGTGTTAAGGCAGTATGCCTTGCAGCACAGTAGTGGTGTTGAGGCATTTGCACGTCTCAACACCAAGAGGAGTGTGTTGGGGCAGCATGCCTGGCAACACAGTTGTGGTATTGAGGAATTTGCACGTCTCAACACCAAGAGGAAAATGTGTTGAGGAAGCTTTCCTAGCAACACAGTAGTGGTGTTGAGTAATTTGCACGTCTCAACACCAAGAGGAAGAATGTGTTGAGGAAGCATGCCTAGCAACACAGTAGTGGTGTTGAGGAATTTGCACGTCTCAACACCAAGAGGAAGAATGTGTTGAGGAAGCATGCCTAGCAACATAGTAGTGGTGTTTAGGAATTTGTATGTATCAACACCAAGAGGAAAATGTGTTGAGGAAGATTTCCTAGCAACACAGTAGTGGTGTTGAGGAAGCTTGCCTATCAACACAGTAGTGGTGTTGAGGAATTTTCACGTCTCAACACCAAGAGGAAAATGTGTTGAGGAAGCTTGCCTAGAAACACAGTAGTTGTGTTGAGGAATTTTCATGTCTCAATACCAAGAGGAAGAATGTGTTGAGGAAGCATGCCTAGCAACACAATAGTGGTGTTGAGGAATTTGCACGTCTCAACACCAAGAGGAAAATGTGTTGAGGAAGCTTGCCTAGAAACATAGTAGTGAGTGTTGAGGAATTTGCACGTCTCAACACTAAGAGAAAGGATGTGTTGAGGCAGCATGTCTGGCAACACAGTGGTGAGTGTTGAGGAATTTGCACGTCTCAACACTAAGAGAAAGGATGTGTTGAGGCAGCATGCCTGGCAACACAGTGGTGAGTGTTGAGTAATTTACACGTCTCAACACTAAGAGAAAGGATGTGTTGATGCAGCATGCCTGGAAACACAGTGGTGAGTGTTGAGGAACTTACACGTCTCAACACTAAGAGAAATGATGTGTTGAGGCAGCATGCCTGGCAACACAATAGTGGTGTTGAGGAATTTGCACGTCTCAACACCAAGAAGAGGGTGTGTTGAGGAAGCATGCCTAGCAACACAGTGGTGAGTGTTGAGGAATTTGCACGTCTCAACACTAATAGAAAGAATGTGTTGAGGCAGTATGCCTGGCAACACAATAGTGGTGTTGAGGAATTTGCACGTCTCAACATCAAGAAGAGGGGTGTGTTGAGGAAGCATGCCTAGCAACACAGTGGTGAGTGTTGAGGAATTTGCACGTCTCAACACTAAGATATTTAAAATTTATTGAATATAACTAATAGATATAAAACTTTTAGTTTAAGGATAGTTACTTAGCTCTGTCTCCGCTAGGAAAGTTCTTCGTGCATGATTGGGCTTTGGGTATTTTAGGCTCCCCAATGAGTGAGCAGCATCAGGCGTTAGTGATGACATCAGGATGATGACGGGTTGATAGACGGACAAAAGTCCCCAGGTCTTTGATGGGATGAAACAAAATGTGGCCACAACTATGAACCTTGGCTGGCTGCGATAACGATCCTTGACAGGGAGGAGTGGCGGCTACGGCACGATCTTTGGCAGGAAGGAGGCTTTGAAGCGGCTTTGTCTCTTGGAGAGGACGTTGAATCTTATGGAGTAAAACGTTGAAGCTTCGACTTCGGATCCTGGAGCAGCTTATGGAGAGAACGCTGAAGAGGAGCGGCTGCTGGAGAGAACGTTGAAGCGGAGCTGCTGCTGGAGAACGTTGAAGCGGAGCGACTTCTGAAGACAACGTTGAAGCGGCTCTTGAAGAGAAACGTCGAAGCGGCTCCTGGAGAAAACTCCAGCGAGGACGCTATTAACCCTTGACTTCGAAAAACGACTTGATACGATATGGCATATGGGAAGACGGCACAAATAGTGTTGGTCGACAAGTCGTGTTTTTCTCTCATGTTAAAGAATACGCTTCTTCTGTTTGATTTTACCTTGCAACTCTCAGAGCCTTGACAGTTACAATGTTGAAGTCGGAGGCCGCGTCAGTCAGCGTGCTGTCAAACTCGACATCCTTCAAGTGAACAGTGGTTAGGAGTCCCCACTTCCATCTATCAATCGCGCTTTCCAGGAGAGGTTGGGGTTTGGGAACGGCTTCCCTGGCTGGAAACAGCTTCTTTCCTGATGAAGTGCGGTTGAGGGATGCAAATATGTCTTGACGCTGCGCCTTGGAGAAATATAGAATCTCACATAAATGTTTCATCATAGACTGCACGATTTTGTGGGTGAAGTCCCCAGAAATCATGCAGCTCCTGACGGGAAGAGGGTCTCTGTGAACTCAGAAGGGTTGCTGATTTTCTTTGCCTCAATTTTGGAGAAGTCGTTACTGATCTTTACGTGTGATGAAATTGGATTGTTGATTCCCTTCTACGCGTTCAAGAGAAACGCGAGCCTCTTCATCTATAAACGCACGTCCTACTGAAGTGCCTGCGCCGGATGTTAAAAGTATTCCTTGTCAGCTCTATCTGGGGTTGACGTGACTCTTGTGGTGGCCGCTCCGTTAGTGTCTTGAGGAAAATAGGTATCTCTTTCTGAATTGTAGCCATGTCTGTCTGAGCCTCACGAGAACCTTTTGTCTTTCCATCAAATCAACAGTGGTAAGAGGAGGTCGGTTTCTTCTGGCTCCTCCAGTCTCTCGTCCTGATGGTGGAGTAGCAGCGACTCTGGTGACGGTTGGAGCTGTCACATTTGAAGAAATGTTGGGAGTGGCGGCAATGGCTCTGGCTCTAGCTCTGGTGATCGGCTGTGTAACACCTGAAGAAACATTTTCCGCGCCGCTGGTGTTGGCAGGTGGCGTATTAGTGCCACTGGAAGGAACGTTAGTACCAGGGATGATTTCAGCGCTAGTGTTCTCAGGGTTTGTTGATGATCCGGACCTGAGTTCTACCATCTTGAGATTGGGTTGAAGATGAAATCGGGAATTGGAAATTGATATTGTAACCGAGAGATTAATCTCCCACTGTGGTCGCCAATTGTTTGTGGGTGAAAACTATTTCTGCCGATTTTGGTAATCTTGTGTGTGTGGGTGAGAAACGAATCTAAACCCAAAACAATGTACTGCACGGGAGTACTTTTGATTCGAGAGATCAATCTGTACAATCGTGGCCAGAACCAAGAAATGGCCGTTTCAGGCTTGCTTCGGTCACAAAGTGAAGGAGAAGGGTTGGTCTTAGGGAAGGAAGCGAAGAAAGTGTTGAGACCAGAATAGTTGATTCTGGAAGTGTGGGCGTTTTTGGTGACTCGATCAGAAAATTGAACTAATGAGCTGAATGGAAAGCTACCAGGTGATTTCTGGATGTGGTATTGTTCTCCTGACCAAAACTTGTTGTTTGGTGGAAATAGGTGAGACCTATTTATACAAGTCATAACAAAACGTACCCTGGTCTCATAGGAAGTGGAAACGTTTGAGTGGTGGAAGAAAAGTGTAACGTGTAACCGTAAGGCGTTATGCTTCCATGATGAGGGAAGTGAATTCGTGTAACCGTCAGTCATTATGCTTCCATGATGAAGGAAATGAATTGGTTACACCGTTACTTTTACCACCACTAATTGCCCTACTTCATGACACTTTCTTGTAACGGGCGCATTGCACGCCGCACGTTGTAAACCGCCAAACCAATACCCTGATGAGTATCCCCCAGTTTGTGACATGTTTTGATGTCTAGAGTGTTTTCGTGGAAAACGTGTAGCAGGTTGTTATGTGTGGCATGGTGGCATGCCAGTGGCCATGGCATAGCGATGTGCTAGTTGTTGTGGCGTGGTGGCATGCCAGTAGCCGTGGCATAGCGACGTGCTAGTAGTTGTGGCATGGTGGCATGCCAGTAGTTGTGGCATAGCGACGTGCTAGTAGCTATGGCATGGTGGCATGCTAGTAGTCGTGGAATAGCGACGTGCTGGTAGATGTGGCACGGTGGCATGCCAGTAGCCGTGGCATAGCGACGTGCTAGTAGCTGTGGCATGGTGGTGTGCCGGTAGCCGTGGCATAAAGACGTGCTAGTAGTTGTGGCCTGGTGGCATGCCAGTAGCCGTGGCATAGCGACGTTCTAGTAGTTGTGGCATGGTGGCATGCCAGTAGCCGTGGCATAGCGAAGTGCTAGTAGTGGTGGCATGGTGGCGTGCCAGTAGCCGTGGCATAACGACGTGCTAGTTTAGGGTTTGGCGTCATGGTCGCTTAAAAGTTTCCACAAGCCATGTTAGTTTGGTGGTGAACATGGATGGCTGAGATTGCATCTCAGAAGGAAAGGTAGTCGTCAATCATGGCTATCTTTAATTGGAAGTGGCGCGTTTGGCATGCGTGTCTGGCGTGCGTGTCTGGCATGCGTGTCTGGCATGCGCGTGTAGCATGCGCATTTGGCATGCGCGTCTGGCATGTGCGTGCATCATGCGCGTGTGGCATGTGCGTCAGGCATGCGTGTGCAACATGTGCGTTTGGCATGCGCGTCTGACATGCGCGTATGGCTTGTGCGGCATGCGCGTGCGGCATGTTGGCGCGTTTTGGGAAGTTGGCGCTTTTGGGAAGCCGACTTGGTATGGCGACCTATTTTGAGGCTGCGGAAGGTTTGGAGAAACCTAATTGGTCAATGAAAGTAGGGGGCTGCAAGCTAGGGAGCGGCCACTCTTCTAGTGTGCGTGGCGAGTTTAAAGCGACATGATTGGTCGATGGAAAGAGGGTCGTCATGCTAGGGCGCGGCCACACTTTTAGTGCGTTGTGGCGGATTTGGTTGCCTAGTTTGGCTAAGCATAGTTTCGACCAACGGGGTCTAGTATACTGCGCGGGGCGTGAAACTCTAATTTTGCAAATTAGTCGGGTTTATGAGTTCTTTGTGAGTTATCACAATAATTGGCTGGATTTTGTATGTTGCCACACAAAAATCCTTATCTAAAGAATGCAGTGTGCTTTCTGTCTGAGCATTTTGTGTGGTGGCCTTAACTTTGGTACTTGGAGGTTCATGCTACTCCGCTGCAAGTGACCATAAACGCATCATGCCATACCGATTTAAGGGTTCTGCTGGGGAATATAGCACATGAAAGTACTCAGTGGGTCTTGTATTGGCGAGGTGCCGAAATTTACAGAGTGTTATGGATAAAAGTATATTGAGCGGATCAATAAATATGTCGGTGGAGAGGTTAGTACTCGTGGCACCGCTTCCTTGCAGAGTGACGTCACATCAGACGCAAGGTTTTACGATTTTAAACCTAAGCTAAAAACCACCATCAACAACTTCGTATTGTAATTTCTTAATACTGCGTCTATCTACTAGAGTATAATCATTCACAGCTTCGCAGTTATGTTTTCAATATAGCACGACTTGAAAGATACGTTAGGAATGAAACAGTTCAAGTCAAAATATTATTAACCTCAAGAGGAAGGATGATGTCGTCGATGTAGCTCTTTACTTCTTCACATTCTTCAAGTCTTCGAGTAATACTTGTATGTCTCATATCCTAATAACTTTCTAGTTTAACCTATACGAAGTTGACTCTAGTACATAATCAAGCGACTCTTTAAATGAGTTTTGGTTCACTAAAATATGACAATCAAACTTGACATACCAACGTTTGGTGGGTTCAACCGAGCAATGCTCTAACAATCTCCCCATTTCTCAATTTTAGTGAAAAAACTCTTACATCATATGGATAAACAAATTACAAGAATTCATTATACGTACTCTTGATTCTAAGTTTCAACAACACAATAACCTGCATAAATTCAATCCTTAAATACAGTTGTTGACATTATAATAACAAAGCTAATACTTCCCCTAAAGGTGAGATAGGTAGATTTTCAATCTGCACATCTTTGTTATTTTCCTCTTGTAGTTCAAATAACCACAATCATCATATGATATGTTTCTCCCCCTTAGTCAATGCTTTACTCTTTCGTTAGATATAATTTTTTAAGCACAATTGTCCTTTCCTTAGTGAATACCAATCACTTATTTACTCCATATATTTCTCCCCCTTTTTGTCACAAAATAACAAAGGTACGAGCAAATAAAGGACAAACCGAAAGGATCTTACAAATCTAAAAGACTTGTACAACCTATAAGAGTTAAGCACAAAGGTTTAACATGCCATTTTAGATAACCAATATCAAAACCGAAACTACAAATAAATTAGGTTTTAATATGTTATCAAGGAAACAATTTCCCGAAGCAATTTTCCCTAATAGTTTAACAAATTGACTAATCGCCTTAATTTTTTTTTGCTAAACCGATTGTATAAATACAATCGCTTGTTTGATAAGACCAAAATAAAGATCATAATTTACTTTATTTTCTCATCAGGCTCTAAAGATTCAACCAATAACTTAGACCTTTCACTTTTAAACAAGACAAGTACTAGGTTAGTTAACTAGTATTTCTTGTTAAGGCATTCGATTAGACTTGAATAACCGAATCCTTCACTTTGATAAATCTAACTAAGATCAGAATTAACTTAGTTTCTCTTATCCGGAATCGAATTGGACTAAACAAATGATCATTAATTTTTGTTAAGCCATAAATAATTCATACAAACCAAATAAATCAACTTGCATAATTATTTTTCTTAACCAGAAGCAATTGAAACAAACATAGACATTATAGCACCGCAATTGCACCGAAATTTCGTTAAGCCTAAACAATTGATACCAAACAATAAAGAAAGATAATGATAGTTTTTCTCAACCGGAAAAAATTGAATCACATACACACATAATGGAATAAATATCAATTGTACCGAAATTTTGTTAAGCAAAAGCAAAATATATGCAATAAAATCAGGCTTTTCTTAAACAGGAAAACGATTAACTAACAAATTCTTTACCTCAAATTCCGCATCCTCTTCTCCCCAGAAAGATATATCATTAAGCGCAAGTTCATGTTAGAACTCTCCCTCGTTGTGTTGCCATCCTATCGCAAGAACAAAAGAACAACAACAAAAGCAACCTTTACTAGAGAAAGGTTGAAACAATTTTAACTAATGCAAGGCAAAAGTTGAAAACCCCGAAACAAATATGGTTTTATGCTAAACCAAAATCGATTCAACGTATTGTGACTTTTTCATGTAACTTGGTGATAAGTACCAAAATAATCATGTAAACGGTACCACTCCTCTCACAAGCTCAAGTTCAGTGAAATAATCTCCCGTAATATTTTAATTTTCTATAGATTGTAGAATCAAACAACATGGATAATTCTAACATCTACTTAAAAGAAGATTCTTGATCGGATGTTTTTGATATTGGTAGTAGTACTGCGGTACATCTGAGTTACATCAAAAAGTACATTTTTCTTCACCAATGCAATATATACTAATCCAATTTTTCTTTACAAGGTCTTGACCGGTACCCTTTACCTCATCTGGGAACACCAACCAAAATTCAAAACCGAAATAGGTTTAAGATTTACCGAATTTGAGATAGCCGAGTTAGATTTGAGTTTTTATTCAACCTAACAACATCAACTGAAATTGAAGAAGATTGGAAAATGAGATAAAGAAAATAAATTGAACAAAGGTTATTAGTAGAACCCAAAAAGGAATTATTATTTGATTTTGAAGGATCGAGAAAGGAATTTTCTTGAGATCCAGTTGTAGTGTTAGTGGTAGTAATTGAAACAGTGAAAAGACGAGGGTACCCGAATACACCACAATCTTTTTATTTCAACCTATAAGTCTGATACCAAGTGTGATCGTCTATGGAAAAAGTTGAGACAATAAGACAACTTGATATTTACTTGTCAATAGTTACGGTACAAGACCGATTGACTATATGATTAAAGTCAAGTGATTAGGATTGATGTACAAGTGTAATTTACTATATTATAATAACACAATTATAATGCGGAAGTAAAGTAAATGACATGGCAAGATTTTCTTAACGAGGAAACCGCAAATGCAGAAAAACCCTGGGACCTAGTCTAGTTTTGAATACTCTCAGAATTAAGCCGATATACAAAGCACAAAAGCCAACTTCGTATAATTGAGACCAAGTAAACTACCCCTAATTACTTAGTTTCCTCAGTATACATGCGTCTTCGACCTTTTGGTCACGCATGTGAATCTCAAGACGGAAATCACTATCTCAAGTTGCTTTACTAAGTAAAGTCTTTATGTACTCAACTCTTTAACCACTATATTCAATCTTTAAGAAAAGATATGTTGAGTTGTCAACAAAGGCTCTTATATTTAATCTAATAAACTCATTTGTCTGGTTAGATCAATCCGAATCTTAATCAGCGAAATAATCAATTTCCGAATGTGCAATCGAAAAATATATAACTCAAAGAGAAACTATGAAGTGATGCTGATATTATCAACTAGATAATCACAAGTCTATCAAAGATGACTTGCGACCCACATCTGGCGAAGTTGGACGGACGGGATGACTTGCGACCCACATCTGCGACCGTCGGATTAGGGTGTAGGAGGTGCACAAGTACCCCTTTTCTGCTTGGTCGAGTCCAAGCATGGGAGAGGCTTTTGGCAAAAGAAATCGGGCATGCCTGTAGACGGCTTTCCAGCGTTCATGTCTGTCCCTCACTGTCCCATGGAGATGTGATCTAAGCCACTCAATTTGTCCGGCGAAGTTGAGTGGTCGAGATCGTTTTGCGATTGGGACTGCACGACCATGCCTAGTTTGGGCGCACGAATCGAGGCACCTAGTCATGGTCGACCTTGGTCGATTGGTCATACATGTATACGGGCCCACGGTGATTGTGTTGGCATGCTCTGGGCCCTTTGAAGCTACAACTACACCCTCCATCTATGCCTGCGAAGATGGATGGTTGAGACTGATTTGCGACACATGTGATGTGCCGCAAACCCTAATTAGGATTTCACGTCCACGCTACTTTAGCTGGACGAATTAGCAAGACACACTCCTATTTTGAGGAGGCCGACCATGTGGGGCCCACACTGGGTCGGTGGTGAACACGCCAATACCTGCCTGACGGCTATGGGTTCGATCTAAGCCATCCAATCATGCCGGTGAAGTTGGATGGTCGTGATCAATTTGAGACCTTTAGTGGAATTTCCTGCGACCCTTAAAGCATTACGTCGGCCTAACTTTGGGCGAGAGTTTGCTCCTCCCTGGCTAGGTCGTGAGATGGTCGGGTATGCAGGTAGAAAGGGGGCCCTCCAGTGTGCATGACAATGCTTGTCCGACCGGATATAGCCTGATCCACGCCGTCCAATCATGCCGGTGAAGTTGGACGACCATGATTACTTTGAGAATTCCATGGACAGTCTTGCTCGACCGAAACCTTCCAAAGCAATGCGGTTATCCCCTTTGGGGCTGGCGTTTTAGCTTGTTGAGAAGAGAAGTGTGGTGTTCGACTAGCTAGGGCGCAAATGGGACCGCTAGTGGTCATCACAGTGGTAGCCTTCTCCTGCTAAGGTTCGTCTAGTCTTGTTAAATCGTGCGGCCAACTTGCGTGGTCGTGATTCTTTCTGAGACTGATATGGACAGTCCATATTCAAATATGCTCAATCGTCCTAGTATAACACACCGAGAGATGTAGCCTGTACGGGTATTTCGTGTATGCTTCATTATTAACACTTGGAGATTCGTGTTACTCTGCTGAGAGCAACACTCAGTCGTCATGCCGCACTAATAATGAGAGTTCTGCGGGAACATCACAGGAAATACAAGGCTAAGCATGCATTAATAATGCTATAAATTCACAGGGTACATGGGATTGTTGCCACATGCTCCATTCTATGTAAATTAGCGAAGTGAAGAAGTATTCATCATTTTATCAGTGGCTTTATCCTTTGCAGGATGTCAGTGCATAAATTTGGTTTCACAATTTTAGCCCTGAACTAAAATCCACCATCAACATTAAGTCCACTGCCTAGCACATAATGGTTACATTATTGTGGGGTAGGCATTAGATGGTGACAACACCGGATTCGTGGACTTGACCAACACCGTCTTTGTTTGCTAACGTGGATCAATACCAGCCTTGTTTGCTGATGTGGACCAGTACCAGCCTTGTGACCTTGATCAGCCTTGACCAATACCGGCCTACTTGCGTGACGTGATACCAGTCTTTCTTGCGTGATGGTATATTGGCCTTGCGATCTCGACTAACACCAGCTTTGCGGACTTGACTAACACTGGCATCGTTTGATGACGTGTCCCAATACCAGCCTTGTTTGCTTTGCCAAGTATGGTGTATTTTAACGTGAATGTATGTCCTGTCGTGCGTGACTACACATCCCATGCGTTTTCATACAAGTATTGACTCCCCCGCTTTTATTTTATTGTAGGATGAACAAAAGGGGTCCTGCTAAGATGTCTTCTGGGGATAATGTTGATGCCAAGTCAGGGAGTGTTGACAGCTTCAAAGATATGCCGAACATAGATGATGAGTTGTTCACCGCGCCCTTTCAACTATCTGAAAATATTTGTTCCACAAGATAACCCTTCTCCTATCGAATTCAAGGTTTGTCATGCTCCGGTAGGCCCTTATGAAGGATGTATGAGACGTATGTTGAGCAATGAGTACATCAAAGATAACTTGACCAAAGCGCAGATTATTGAAACTTCTCGAGAGGATGTTAAAGTGGATTCTGGTGCAAACGTTGAACCGGCTCCTGGAGAGAGTGTTGAAGCAGGATTCTGAAGCGAACGTGGGTCCCGGAGAGAGCGTTGAGGCGGCTCTTGAATAGACTATTGAAGCAGCTTCTGAAGCAAACGTGGAGGTGGCTCCTGGAGAGAGCATTGAAGCAGGATTCTGAAGCGAACGTGGGTCCCGGAGAGAGCGTTGAGGCGGATCTTGAATAGACCATTGAAGTAGCTTCTACTGGAGGGAGAGTTGAAGTGGCTTCCTCTTCAGTTTGATTTACTTTTGTGAATTCCATGCTTCTTGATTTACCATCTCTCTCGTGTTAAAGAAGTCCTTGACTGACAGTGAAGGAACTTCATGCTGAGCCTCAGTCCCCAAGCATGGTTTACATGGTTCTATCTTGTATGCCCGATGGGTCTTTTGTACGTAATGCTCGTTGATATGGTGAAGCTCTGGATGGTATCAATCGACAAGCGACAACAGTTCTTGGCAGCAACTGTGATCAGAAGAGACTAGCAGGGAGAGGCGTGGTGGCAACTTGTACGAACTTGGCACCCTCTTAAATCCCAGGTGCAATCTCCTTTGGTAACAGAACTACTTTTTTCACGGGAGACAAATTCTTAAAGCGTCTCTCATTGGTGTAGTTACCTTCGATCCAGATATGTAATATCTTGGACGTTGTTTCATCATTGTGGAAGTCGTGCATGTGGTATTAGAGTTGAAGTTGGCAATTTTGGACGCGCAGGATGTTGTATCTCGGTGGATTTCCTCTTGCTGCTTCAGCGAAACTGCTTACTGAAGGCTGAAGGTTGTATTGCATGTTGGCGAGATGTATGTTGAGTAACGAACATCATGAGGCTCTAATTACTGGCAAACCTGGTTCTTTCTAGTAGGGCAGATGCTGTTGTAGATGAGCGTTCAACAGCTTCACGAAGTCAGAGGATGACCAAAAGCGCAGATTCTCCAACATAGCACGATAGACCTGCACCATCGTCTGATAGAGTGATTCGCCCGGATCTTTCTCGACATGACGCGCGATCATCGTTATCTTCTTGAGGCTGCTCCCTTGAGGTATCGGCTCCAGTGGAAGATTTCCGTCATAGAGCGTTGATACGTTGCACCGGCATTCTTTAAACCAAATGGCATTACAGTATAATAAAAAATTTCGAGAGGAGTTCGAAAAGTTGTCTTACTTGCGTCATGCTCGTACATCCTTATCTGATTGTACCCGCTATATCCATCCATGAAGAAGAACATGTCGTGTCCGCTGATGGAGTCTACTAACATGCAGTGTTAGGTAGACGAAAATCGTCTTTGGGGCAGCATTTGTTCAAGTATCTGAAATCCACGCAGCACCTAATCTATCCATTTTTCTTTCAACGGGACCACATTAGCCAACCAGATGATGTATGAGCTTAATGAAGCCAGCAGCAAGGAACTTCTGAATCTCAGTCTTGATTTGGTCTTCTGACTCGTGCCTGAATTGCCTCGGAGATTGCTTGATCAGCTTGGCTCCAGGTATGACATGTAGATGGTGGGTGACCAATTTTTCATCTGGACCGGGTATTTCTTCATACGTCCAAGCGAATATGTCCTGGTATTCTTTGAGAAGTTGTACAAGCTTCGTGCGTTCATCCGTACACAAGGTTGAGCTGGTGGAGATAGGCCTAGGAGATTCCTTAATCCCGATGTTAACGATTTCGAGCTCATTAGTTGTGGAGTTGGTGTCGTCTTGCATCTATGGTGGAGCATCCAGCACCTCTTCATGTGGATCGTCGTTGTTGTAGAATTCTGTTGGGCGGGGAGACTGGGTAACAATCTCTCCTTCTCATTGCTAACAGCGGCGTCAGTATATGGTTTTCCTTTTCTGGTCAAGGCTTTCCATAAAAGTTCGTTCCCTCTTAGCGTGAGCGTGGGTGCGGCTTCACCGGATGAAGAAGAATGCCTTGTCAGCAAAGATGCATCGTGGGGCTTAGCCCTCAATGATGCGAGTCGGTCCTCCTCCTGAATTGACGCCCACGTTGGGAGTGGGATGCAATGAACTTTGTATGATCCTTACTGCGGAGTTTATCTTGGTTTAAATAATTCTACTCCACATATCGGTGCATAGGGAGACAGCGATGCAGGGATACGAACGACTTTTTTATTCAGCATAGTCTTCAAGCACTGGTGATATGTCGAAAGGACAATCCTACTGTCATGAAGCCACGGTCTCCCCAATATCATGTGGTAGTATGGATCTTTTTATATGACTTCGAATTCCACCTTTGACTGGACAGGTCCCTACAGATAAATTCAGGTTGACATACTCGTACGCGTTGGTTTGGTTTCCCTCGAAGTCTGTCATCGTAGTAGGCTTCCGTACGATCTTTCCTGGGCGAACCTTGGCTGTCCTGAGAGTCTTGAGAAGCTCATGTGTCGATAAGGGCCCTCTTGAACTCTGAATCCTTGATGCGTGTGGTAACATGTAGGGCACAATTGTGACCTTCCTATGGTTGATTGAAGCAAACGTCTCCGCCCGCTGATTCTTCGAGAGGTGTAAAAGTTTGCATAAACTTTCCACTAGAGAAGCCGCTTCCTGATCCACCGGCCTCTGGTTCATAGTGAAACTATTGACTTGAGGAGGATCGTTGTGAGGATCATTCCCCAGTGTAGGAGTCTCCATGACAGGACCGCTCATATCTGATGTCATCTTGCTGAGGAGATCGAGTATGTCGTTTATCGCTTCTTTGATCAGGTCCATGTAGGCCCGCGCCGCTGAAGTACCTTCTCCGGGTGCGTTTAATGCGTTCCTTGTTGGCTCCAGAGGATGTCGCGGCTCTTGTGGCAATCGATCAGTCTATGTCTTAAGAAAAGTGAGTACCTCTTCCTGAGTTGTATCCATGTCCGTCTGTGCCTTAGCAAGGATTTCTTGTCTCTCCATCAAATCCACCATAGTAATAGGGGTTTGTCTTCCCTTGGCTCCTCCGGCCCCTCGTCCTGAGGGAGGAGTGGCGGTTTCCCTGGACACGGTCGGAGGCGTTACACTCGAGGAAATGTCGTGGATTGCAGATGCTCTGGATCTGGTGATAGGAGGCGTCACTCCTAATGGGATATCTCTTCCTGCTCCACTGGTGGTTGAGGATGTAATTCCACGAGATACATTGATTGCACTGACAGGCTGCACGGTAACACCACCAATCGGGATATCAACGCCAAGAGTGTTATCAGCGCTGGTTCCATAGGGATTGGTTGCTGATCCAGACCTAAGATCCATCATTTTTGAAATCAGAAAGATTGAATTGGTATTGAGGAAATGGACTTCAAAACCGAGAGATTAATCTCCCACTGTGGTCGCCAATTGTTTATGGGTGAAAACTGTTTCTGCGGTTTTTGGAGAATTTGGGTGTGTGAATGAGAAACGAATCTAAACCCTAAACAAATGCACTGCACGGGAGTGCTTTCTTATTCGAGGGATCAATCTATACAATTCTGGCCTAAACCAAGAAATGGACGTTCCAGACTTGCTTCGGTCACAAAGTGAAGGAGATGGGGTTGATCTTAGGGAGGGAAGCGAAGAAGGTGTTGAGATTGTGGAGGTGTTGGCTGTTTATGACTTGTATCAGAATATCGAACTGGCTTGCAATAATGTAAGAAATCAGCTCTGGGTGTTTGAATACGTTGTATCAACACTTGATTTATTTTTGTTTGTTGGAAATAGAGAGGAGAACCTATTTATACAAGTCATTGAGCATAACCCTCATCTCTCGTGGGAAGTGGAGAAAGTGGAGTGATGGAGTAGGGGAGTCATGTTAGTGTCACACGATCAGTCTTTGACCACTTCTCCCATCATCAGTAACCGTCCATGTCTTCCTGACACGTTCTTGTGATGGAGCGTTGCACGCTGTAAACCGCCAGACCAATACCACAGTATGTATCCCCCAGTTTGTGACATGCTTGATGTCTCGATTGTGTGGATCGTGGGACCCACATAAGGTAGCATACGGTGCTAGGTTAAATAACTAAGTTATTTGGGAAACCAATATTTATGAAATATCGTGTGTATTCTATGCATGTAATGCATCGAATATATTGAATATGCATGAAGCATCGCTGTTTTAAAGCTTATCGGAGTAAGCCGCGGATTAAGCGTCTTAAAACAGCTGCATGCATAGCTACCTTCAAGTGATTGTTTGGAGGATGCGCATGCAAGCCCTTCCTTGGACGATCACATGATGTGGTAGAGTGATGGATGATGATCACCACGACACCTTATTGGCCATTTAACTCCTAGCCTGGGCTGCCTAACCAAGCTGGTAGAGTTGGACGGACGAGATGATATATGACGCTCATCTGCGACCGTTGATGAAGTTTTAGGGTTTTGAAGAGGTGCGCGAGCATCACTCTTCAGCTTGGTCGAATCGAAGCATGGGAGACGTTTTGGCAGGACCGACCGGGCATGCGTGTAGACAGCTTGCCGATGTACACGTTTGTACCTCACTGTCCCATGAAGATGTGATCTAGGCCACTCAACTTTCCGGAAAAGTTGAGTGGTTGAGATCGGTTTGCGGCAGAAATCCGTTGCCGCAAAGGAGTTGGAAGCCGCGCGACATGCCCACTTCGGGCGCGCGTTTCGTGACGTTCATCCATGATTGGCCTTAGTCGATCGGTCATGCGTGTAGATGGGCCCACTGTGATCATGTTGACATGCTCGGGACCTTTTAAGTCTACATTTACACCCTCCATCCATGCTTGCAAAGATGGATGCTCGTGATCAATTAGCGACACATGTAACATGCCACAAACCCTAATTAGGGTTTTGGATCGGTCGTGTGTACACGACTTCAACCTAACGGTTTGGCAATCTATGCTCCTCCTTTGGGGGAGGTCGACCATGTGGGACCCACATTGAGCCGGTGGTGAGCATGTGTGTACTTGTCCCACGGTCATAGGCTTGATCTAAGCCATCCAAACATGTCGGTGAAGTTGGATGGTTGTGATCAATTTAAGACACTAGTGGACTTTCCTGTGACCCTTAAAGCATCAAGCCGGTCGAACTTCGAGCAAGCGTTTGCTCCTCCCTGGCTAGGTCGTGAGAAGGTCGGTAAAGTAAGTATAAAGGGGGACCCGCCGGTGTGCAGGACAACGCTTGTCCAACCGGTCATGGGACGATCTATGTCGTCCAACCATACGGGAGAAGTTGGACGGACGCGATCTATTTTGAGACCGACATTGGCAGTCTTGTGCATACAAGCTTTTCCAAGCTGCTCTACACCAGCCCAACCATCCTACTTTAGGCTGGCGTTCGGTGGTTGTTTGGGAGACGTGGTATGTATTCGACCGACCAGGGAAAAAACGGGCCCGCTGGTGGTCATTAAGGTGGTAGCCTGCTCCTGCTGAGGATCGTCTGGGCTGGTTAAATCATGCGGCCAACTTGCGTGGTCGTGATTGTTTCTGAGACTGACGCGGGCAGTCCAGATATGCTCAATCGGGCTAGTATAATGATGAGTGCTAAAAAGTGCATATTTCTATATATTTTTCTTGGCATTTAACTCATCTTTTGTGCATTAATTCTACATTTTATCCCATATTCTGTGTTTTCGTTGTTTTCAAGAATAAATACTTTTCTTAATTAATTTTGCATTTTTAGGTACTAAATAAAGCCTGGTTATCTCACGGACCGAAAAGAGCAAAGGAACGGCAAAGACTCCCGCTAGGAGGAAGCGAAGAATGATGTTTGCAAGAGCCGGATCAACTAGAAGTGGGCTTGAAGAGGAAGAATTGTTCTTAAAGAAGATATGGGCTTGGCATACCCAAGACCCAAAACCCTTACCCAAATCCATTTCCATTATCCATACCCATTTCCATGAGAGCCGTCATATTGGATCCATCTCATCATCCAACGGTCGCCTCATCATTGTGCATCAAACTCCGAAGCTCCTGTCAAACACTATACTACCTAACTCCATCTGAAGCCGTCAGTTTTGTTGTATCTCATCATCCAACGGTCGCTCCTATCGCGTCGTTGGATCATTCCATCACCTTTTCATCCTACGCTTTCGCTTCGCTGAGCATCAACCTTTGATACTCCCGCCTCACACCCTAGCATCAGAAACCTACACCCTCAACCAAACGAACCCTAATCCCATTTCCATCGTTCTTTTCTCTTCTCTCCTCCCTCACCTCTGCAAAACTCTCTTCTCGTCTGCAACGCCACCTCCTCCACTGTCTCCTCTGCCGCAACCATTTCTATCACTGCCACCACCTCCATCAGCTCAGTCCTTCCCCCCAAACCCATCCCTCTACTAGCCTAGACATTTTACAAAACTCGCACCTCTTTCTCTGAACCCTAGGGTGTGGGATTTGTAAAACATCTCGAGCTAGTATTTCAGAGACGACAAGAGCAGCAGCATTAGCAGAGGAGGAGAAGTACGAGCATGGGTCGAAGCAGAAATCACAGTGGGTGAATTGAATTGAAAATTCCCAAAATCAAAATGAGGGTTTCAAAATTTAGGGTTTCTAAATTTTGGGGGAAAACATTGTACTATAAATTGAGAACATTGGGTGTATGTAAAACTTATGCCTGGGCTAGCCAGAGCTTCACCTAAGAGGACTGGACTAGCCAGTTCCTCAATTGTGTTATCTTCAGTTCATGTTTTGTTTGAATCAATGTTGTTTCAAGTGTAATTTCCATGTTCTAAGCTCATAACTAGGGTGATGAGGAAACCCTTTGAGCCATTGCTAAGTTTCATTCAGTTATAAACATAATTCTTGTTGTGCTTGAAATGTTTAGGATAGTCTTAATCAAAGCACTTTACATTTTGCTCTCACAGTGCATATCATGTATGCATTGTAGTTAGAACACCACTATGTGATTGTGCCACAGCTCATGCTTAATTGTCTGTTATGAATCGTCTGACTAGTTGTACTCTAAATCAGACAATTAGTACTTATGATGAATACTTTAGTTGTGATTAGAACATCCTTTAGGTTGTTAAAACACCTAAGTGGCTTCTCTGTGGGTAGTTGCAGTGTGAGATCCCCAACTACTACTAGGATTAGAATTATCTTAGTGCCTTTAGCTTCCTTTCTAACCCAACCCTTTGATGAGCAGCAGGCGTAGAACCTCCACAGCCATCTAGTTAGTCAGTTGAGCTAAGAAGCTCACTGATAACTATACAAGGGACAAGATTTATGTGGAACTAGGATAACTTAGTCTAGGTGAAATGGTGGAATCTAATCCCTAGTCTTCACCCAAAATCCCTCTTTCCTTTACTGTTTCTTGTTTTTATTTGATTCCCTTAACTTCTTTGATGTCACTTCACTGCCTTAGGCTCATTGCCTTTGTTTCATTAGCTCACTGCCACTGCTACACTTAGATATCTAGCTTAGCTAGGAAACCTTCAATCACACACACCTAGTCTCTGTGGTTCGACCCTGACTTGCACACATCTACTACAACAGACCCTGTGCACTTGCAGGTATCATTTCTGTGACTCTTTTAGAGAGCCACCATATAACACACCGAGAGATCTCAATCGGGATAGTATAACAAACTGAGAGATATATGCTCAATCGGGCTAGTATAAAACACCGAGAGATGTAGCTTGTACGGGTATCTCGTGCATGCCTCACTATTGGTACTTGGAGATTCGTGTTACTCTGCTGAGAGCAACACTCAGTCGTCATGCCACACCAATAATGAGGGTAAGGCGGGAACAACACAGGAAATACAAGGCTAATGATGCATTATAAATAATGCTAAAAATCCACAGGGTTTTTTGGGATTGTTGCTACATGCTCCATCCTGGATGAATTTTGTGTATTTAATTCACAGAATACTGGGATTATTGCCACATGCTCCATTCTAGGTGAATTAGTAAAGTGAAGAGGTACTCATCACTTATCAAACATCTTTATCCTCTGCAGGATGTCAGCGTATCAAATTTGGTTTTTACAATTTTAGCCTTGAGCTAAAATCCACCATCAACAGAAGGCTACATAAAGGAGACATCTAGCATTGTGCAAAACTAATCCCCACACGTCTGTGTGCTACTAGTGCGCCCGCTAGAGTCGATCTCCATTAACCTTTGATTTTCTTCTCTAAAATCAGGTTAACGACTTAAAGACTTCATTGGGATTGTGAAGCCAGACCGATACTACTTTTATCGTAGTTGTGTGATCTGATCTTGCATCTTCTATCGTACGAGTACAATTGATTGATTGGCTTGAGATCGTGAGAGTTCTCCGATAGGCAAGATAAAGAAGTCACAAACATCTTCGTCTCACTGTTTATGATTCCTCGACAAACCGCCTTTGTAGTCAGGAAGGATTGTAGAGAGGTGATTGATTAATCTATGTTGTTCTTCGGGAATATAAGACCGGATTATCAATTGGTTCCTGTTCACCTTGATTTTATATCTTAAGACAGAACAAAACCTAGGGTTTATCTGTGGGAGACAGATTTATCCTTTGATAGACTTTTTTGTGTGAGACAGATCTGTTTATTATCAAGTCTGTGATTTTGGGTTGCAGCAACTCTTGGTTGTGGGTGAGATCAGCTAAGGGAATAAAGTGTGTAGTATCCTGCTGGGATCAGAGGCGTAGGAGTAGAACTGTACCTTGGATCGGTGGAAGACTGATTGGGGTTCAACTATAGTCCAGTTCGAAGTTAGTTTGCAGTAGGATAGTGTCTGTAGCGGCTTAATACAGTGTGTATTCAATCTGGACTAGGTCCTGGGGTTTTTCTGCATTTGCGGTTTCCTTGTTAACAAAATTTCTGGTGTCTGTCTTATTTCTTTTCCGCATTATATTTTATATAATTGAAATAACACAGGTTGTGCGTTCGTGATCATCAATTGGAAATCCAACCTTTGGTTGTTGATTAATATTGATTGATCCTTGGACATTGGTCTTTGGTACCGTCCAAGTATTCCTTGTATTTGATAAAGACTCGCTATTGTTTTTAGCTTGAGTAAAAATCAAATCAAGAGAGAGATATTAACTTCTTGAGATACTTTATCTAGATCGAGTCTGACTGTCTAGTTGATTCTCTAGCAAAGTATTTCGGAGTTAGTCCATACAGATTGCTAAGCGAAATATTAGGTGGTGTTGTTAGACCCCCGCTTTTTCAATTGGTATCAGAGCAGGCAAACACGTTCAAGACCAAAAAAGTCTATGTTTGTAGCGATCTGACTCTATGGACAGAAGTGTTATCTCTGTGAACGTACCACCAGTCCTCGATGGCTCAAACTATCTATGGTGGAAAGTTGTTATGTGCACATTTCTTCAGTCGCGTGACTTCCAAACATGGATATGTGTTTTGAATGGCTATGAGAATCCCGTTGTTATGGAAAGAGAGATTGTTGTACCAAAATATTTATGTATGTACAATACTGCCGAGTTAGTTGTTGCAAGGTAAAACTCTGACAGGTTGAACGCCATCCTGCATGCTATTACCCCAAACCTTAGACATCATGTGACCTCTTGCACTACGTCTAAAGAAGCTTGGGATACTTTAGAAAGCGTATTCGAAGGTAACCCCAGTGAAAAGGAAGCTAGGCTTCAAAACCTTAATTCCGAATTGGAAGACCTTTCTATGGCAGAAGAAGATTCGTTCGACGATTTTTATCACAAACTGTCTGAAATTGTTAATGCATCATGTGCATTAGGAAATATCATTCCTGAAAATGAAATTATGATGAAAATCCTCCGATCGCTGCCGTCCAGATACGAATCTAAAAGACATGCCATCATTGAAGTAAATAACCTTAATACTCTTTCACGAAAGAATTTTCGATCGCGAATATATGGCAAGAGACGATCATCATTTGTTTGGCAACCGTGTTACCTCTCCTGATAATAAATCTTGTCATCCAAAATTGACGAAAGAGAAAAGTGAGAATTGCTTTATTTCTACGTTGTCTTTGTTTATACAAAAACTTAAGAAAATCCTCAGACGTAGTAAAAGAAAGTCTCAAAAGGAAACTCCGTTGGTCAATATAAAGGATAAGAATACCAAGAAGAGCCGTATTAATGAAACTGGGCTTATGTGTGTTCAAGTCCCTTCGAAAAATCCTGAAACGGAGGTAAGAGAGATAACTAAAGCATGTATGAATGCTCTTGATTATTGTCCTGAGGAAATCTATGATTTCTCTCCCAGTCTTTTTGTTGAAAATCATTCTCATGATGCATTCATGACATGTTCGTCTGTGTATCATAAGTTGGATCAGCAAACCCCTCCTAATTTTGTATTGAATTCCAGGATTTACTCGAAAAAGACTCTACCAAATCTCTCTGTTCAATTGAGTTCATCTCAGGATCATCTTAGCACGATAAATCAAAAACAGTTCTTCCTGGCTAACCGTTGTATGATAAAAAATAAAAGGAAGTCTACCCTTCATCAAAAAGGGTTTTCAAAAACGGTGCAGGATTTGCAAAGATCTGTAGTCAAGTGTTTTAAAACTGTGATTACAATGGATAGGAAAGTTCTTCATAACTCTCCTTTTCAAATGGATAAGCAGAAACCTAGTGGAATGGGTGGTTTCTATCTTTGCAAAGATTATCCCAGTCCAACCTTGGATTGGAGACCTTACGCTCAGTAATCTTGTTGAAAAATGATTCTTGTATCTTCTTCCTCTTATACAAGAATCATGATACACAAGGGGACTGTAATATAATCTTGTTATTTTATGTTTGTGCTTTTACCAGGTGTTGTTCGTGAACGGCTTCTGCATTTTGGATAACTATCTTCTGTTAGGGTTTGGTAAAAAGGGTGTTTCTGGAAATTCTACAACTGTATTCCTTTAAAAGCTCTTCCTCTTCAGCACTCTCATTTTATCTTCTCTATCATGTCCTCCTCTAGTCTTTAGAGTAAAGAAAGTGATGTATGGACGGTTCTATTTCCTTCGAAGAAGATTCGTTTTGATTCTTCTGACAATGAGATGTGCTATGACAAACATGTTCCTTCGTCTGATGAGAACCCTACTGTCTCTCAGTTTGATAAGCTCTCTTTAACCATGAATCTCGTCTTGGAACAAGTTCTTGCTTTGAAAAATGAACTTGAAGTCTCTTCCAAAAGACTTGAGGAGAAAATGGATAGTCTTGAGTCAAGGATTGACCTAATCGAAGAAGAGCTTGAAGAATATAGGGAATACGAGAAGAACATTCAAAGTAAACGAAATGATTTATAAGAGGTTTAAATGCCTAGTATGTATTCTTTGATTAGTTGGAAGAATAACTATTGCTTTGAATAGCGATGATTGTGACTACACATAGCTATTTTTGTTTTCATCTTCTTATGTTTTTTAGGTTTATTGGTTATTAAATTCTAAAAATATTTGGAGGATGATGTTTATTGCAGTATTTTAATGGTTTGTGATATTGCAATATTTTTATGGGATATGTATTGTTTGCGTCCGTGAACTTGAAGATCCCATATTGCGGTCAAAAGTAAAGTCGTTTATGAATCGGTATTCGTATTGATGAAAGGACGAATGGACTTTTGACATATACAAAAGTTATGCCTAGTATAAATCGGGCAGTCCAGATATTCTCAATCGGGCTAGTATAACACACCGAGAGATCTCAATCGGGCTAGTATAACACACCGAGAGATATATGCTCAATCGGGCTAGTATAACACACCGAGAGATGTATCTTGTACGGGTATCTCGTGCATGCCTCACTATTGGTACTTGGAGATTCATGTTACTCTGCTGAGAGCAACACTCAGTCGTCATGCCACACCAATAATGAGGGTTCTGCGAGAACAACACAGGAAATACAAGGCTAATGATGCATTATAAATAATACTAAAAATTCACAGGGTTTTTTGGGATTGTTGCTACATGCTCCATCTTGGATGAATTTTGTGTATTTAATTCATAGAATACTGGGATTGTTGCCACATGCTCCATTCTAGGTGAATTAGTAAAGTGAAGAGGTACTCATCACTTATCAAACAGCTTTATCCTCTGCAGAATGTCAGTGTATCAAATTTGGTTTTTACAATTTTAGCCCTGAACTAAAATCCACCATCAACAGAAGGCTATATAAAGGAGACATCTAGCATTGTGCAAAACTAATCCCCACACTTATGTGTGCTACTAGTGCGCCCACTAGAGTCGATCTCCATTAACCTTTGATTTTCTTCTCTAAAATCAGGTTAACGACTTAAAGACTTCATTGGGATTGTGAAGCCAAACCGATACTACTTTTATCGTAGTTGTGTGATCTGATCTTGCATCTTCTATCGTACGAGTACAATTGATTGATTGGCTTGAGATCGTGAGAGTTCTCCGATAGGCAAGATAAAGAAGTCACAAACATCTTCGTCTCACTGTTTATGATTCCTCGACAAACCGCCTTTGTAGTCAGGAAGGATTGTAGAGAGGTGATTGATTAATCTATGTTGTTCTTCGGGAATATAAGACCGGATTATCAATTGGTTCCTGTTCACCTTGATTTTATATCTTAAGACAGAACAAAACCTAGGGTTTATCTGTGGGAGACAGATTTATCCTTTGATAGACTTTTTTGTGTGAGACAGATCTGTTTATTATCAAGTCTGTGATTTTGGGTTGCAGCAACTCTTGGTTGTGGGTGAGATCAGCTAAGGGAATAAAGTGTGTAGTATCCTGCTGGGATCAGAGGCGTAGGAGTAGAACTGTACCTTGGATCGGTGGGAGACTGATTGGGGTTCAACTATAGTCCAGTTCGAAGTTAGTTTGCAGTAGGATAGTGTCTGTAGCGGCTTAATACAGTGTGTATTCAATCTGGACTGGGTCCCAGGGTTTTTCTGCATTTGCGGTTTCCTCGTTAACAAAATTTCTGGTGTCTGTGTTACTTCTTTCCGCATTATATTTTATATATGATATAATACAGGTTGTGCGTTCGTGATCATCAATTGGAAATCCAACCTTTGGTTGTTGATTAATATTGATTGATCCTTGGACATTGGTCTTTGGTACCGTCCAAGTATTCCTTGTATTTGATAAAGACTCATTATTGTTTTTAGCTTGAGTAAAAATAAAATCAAGAGAGAGAGATATTAACTTCTTGAGATACTTTTATCTAGATTGAGTCTGACTGTCTAGTTGATTCTCTAGCAAAGTATTTCGGAGTTAGTCCATACAGATTGCTAAGCGAAATATTGGGTGGTGTTGTTAGACCCCCGCTTTTTCAAATACCAATCACTTGTTTACTCCATATATTTCTCCCCCTTTTTGTCACAAAATAACAAAGGTACGAGTAAATAAAGGACAAACCGAAAGGATCTTACAAATCTAAAAGACTTGCACAACCTATAAGAGTTAAGCACAAAGGTTTCACATGCCATTTTAGATAACCAATATAAAAATCGAAACTACAAATAAATTAGGTTTTAATATGTTATCAAGGAAATAATTTTCCGAACAAATTTTCCCTAATAGTTTAACAAATTGACTAATCGCCTTAGTTCTTTTTGCTAAACCGATTGTATAAATACAATCGCTTGTTTGATAAGACCAAAATAAAGATCAGAATTTACTTTATTTTTCTCATCAGGCTCTAATTATTCAACCAATAACTTAGACCTTTCACTTTTAAACAAGACAACTACTAGGTTAGTTAACTAGTATTTCTTGTTAAGGCATTCCATTAGACTTGAATAACTGAATCCTTCACTTTGATAAATCTAACTAAGATCAGAATTTACTTAGTTTCTCTTATCCGGAATCGAATTAGACTAAACAAATGGTCATTAATTTTTGTTAAGCCATAAATAATTCATACAAACCAAATAAATCAACTTGCATAATTATTTTTCTTAACCAGAAGCAATTGAAACAAATAGCACCGCAATTGCACCGAAATTTCGTTAAGCCTAAACAATTCATACCAAACAATAAAGAAAGATAATAATAGTTTTATCAACCGGAAAAAATTGAATCACACACACACACACACATCCATACACACATAATGGAATAAATATCAATTGTACCAAAATTTTGTTAAGCAAAAGCAAAATATATGCAATAAAATCAGGCTTTTCTTAAACAGGAAAACGATTAACTAACAAATTCGTTACCTCAGATTCCGCATCCTCTTCTACCCATAAAGATATATCATTAAGCGCAATTTCAGTTGATGTTGTCATCCTATCGCAAGAACAAAAGAACAACAACAAAAGCAACCTTTACTAGAAAAAGGTTGAAACGATTTTAACTAATGCAAGGCAAAAGTTGAAAACCCCGAAACACATATGGTTTTATGCTAAATCAAAATCGATTCAACATATTGTGACTTTTTCATGTAACTTGGTGATAAGTACCAAAGTAATCATGTAAACGGTTCCACTCCTCTCACAAGCTCAAGTTCAGTGAAATAATCTCCCGTAATATTTTAATTTTCTATAGATTGTAGAATCAAACAACATGGATAATTATAACATCTACTTAAAAGAAGATTCTTGATCGGATTTTTTTGATATTGGTAGTAGTACTGTGGTACATCTGAGTTACATCAAAAAGTGCATTTTTCTTCACCAATGCAATATATACTAATCCAATTTTTCTTTACAAGGTCTTGACCGGTACCCTTTACCTCATCTGGGAACAACAACCAAAATTCAAAACCAAAATAGGTTTAAGATTTACTGAATTTGAGATAGCCGAGTTAGATTTGAGTTTTTATTCAACCTAACAACATCAACTGAAATTGAAGAAGATTGGCAAATGAGATAAAGAAAAGAAATTGAACAAAGGTTATTAGTAGAACCTAAAAAGGAATTATTATTTGATTTTGAAGGATCAAGAAAGGAATTTTCTTGAGATCCAGTTGTAGTGTTAGTGGTAGTAACTGAAACAGTGAAAAGACGAGGGTACCCGAATACACCACAATCTTTTTATTTCAACCTATAAGTCCGATACTAAGTGTGATCGTCTATGGAAAAAGTTGAGACAATAAGACAACTTGATATTTACTTGTCAATAGTTACGGTACAAGACCGATTGACTATATGATTAAAGTCAAGTGATTAGGATTGATGTACAAGTGTAATTTACTATATTATAATAACACAATTATAATGCAGAAGTAAAGTAAATGACACGGCAAGATTTTCTTAACGAGGAAACCGCAAATGCAGAAAAACCCTGGGACCTAGTCTAGTTTTGAATACTCTCAGAATTAAGCCGATATAGAAAGCACAAAAGCCAACTTCGTATAATTGAGACCAAGTAAACTACCCCTAATTACTTAGTTTCCTCAGTATCCATGCGTCTTCGACCTTTTGGTCATGCATGTGAATCTCAAGACGGAAATCACTATCTCAAGTTGCTTTACTAAGTAAAGTCTTTATGTACTCAACTCCTTAACCACTCTATTCAATCTTTAAGAAAAGATATGTTGAGTTGTCAACAAAGGCTCTTATATTTAATCTAATAAACTCATTTGTCTGGTTAGATCAATCTGAATCTTAATTAGCGAAATAATCAATTTTTGAATGTGCAATCGAAAAATATAGAACTCAAAGAGAAACTATGAAGTGATGCTGATCTTATCAACTAGATAATCACAAGTCTATCAAAGATAAACAAGATCAAGTTGGATCCCAAACGAACAAGATATTGCACAAATCACGAGATACGAAAACTAATAAAAAAAATCTTCTTCATCTTCAAATCTTCAATTGCCTTCTTAAATAACCTTCATAACACAAACTTGAATCCTCGTGTAATCAATCACACACAGAATGGAGTCTGTTAACAATGATTATCACAAGATGTCTTTATACCTAAAAACAGTTCTAAAGATCTCTTCGATACTGTGATCTAGTATGAGTGACCCTTATGTCAGAAGAGAATGCTTTTGAGAATAATCAAACTAGGTGCAATCAAAGTTTCAACAACTTTTAGTCAATCAAATCAATAATCGAAAACTAAAATAACAATGCAATTATCTAGTTTCCCACCAACAGCACTCGTAGAGCTTCTTGATCCCACAGAAGTATTTAAATGAGCGGTCGTAAGAGATTTCACCTAATTAGGGTACTTTCCTCTCCGGAAAGACGGCTCCACCAGAAACAACACGAATAAAGTTTTCCTGGATCTTAGGATAGTTTGCAATAAATGCAAACTCAATAATTTATAGGCTAAGGTTGTTTGGAAAACAAGGAAATTCCAAAACCGAAAATATTCTCAAGATATGCATTAAAGTACCTAATTTTGGTGAAAAGACGAGGGTACCCAAATATACCTCAATTTAAAACTTTTCCACCTATAAGTCCTTTCTCCGAAAGTGATTGTCTATGGACTGAGTCGAGACAATACAACAACAATATAACTTGCATAATTGACTATGGATACAAGATCGAGACAATACAACAACGAAGTATGATTACTTGATAATAGGTTCAGACTTAACCAAACACAATAGGATTGCTATCAAGTAAATAGGAATTAACGTTTGTGTATTTTACTTCTAATTATAATAAAACAATTATAATTGAGGAAATAGAAAAGTAAAAGACACAACAAGATTCTTTTTAACGAGGAAACCACAAACGCAGAAAAACCCCGGGACCTTGTCCGGAATGAATACTCTCAGGATTAAGCCGCTATACAAAATCTAAATCAACTTCGTATAGTTTAGACCAAGCAACTAAACCTATAGTTCACCTAGTTCTGTCTGTATCCATGCGCCTCCAACTTGCAATAAGTCACGCACTTGGAACAATTCCTTTGGTTCGTATTCCAAACAGTAAAGGAACAACAAATCTCTTCGGTAACAACTCTTTTCAAACAACGTAATATGAGTTTGAAAAAAGGCTCTTCTGTTTATCCCAATAAACTCCTTTGTCAGGTTCTGAGATCAATCTATTTAACAACTACCAAAGTAATTGTTAAGACTATGCAATCAATACTATTAATCACAAAGAAATGTATTGATGTCGATCTACTCAACTAATCAATCAAGGTTATCACAAAGATAAACTGATTATAGTTGGATCCCCAGCCGATCAAGTTTTGTGCACACCAAAGATTATGAACTCAAATAAGAAATCTTTTATGTCTTCAAATTTTATTAGATCTTCAATAAACACATAGCACACAAACAACTTGAATCTCTTGTAATCAATCACATACAGAACGGAGTCTGTTAACAATGGATTATCACAAGACGTCTTTATATTTACAAACAGATCTAAAGATCACTGTTGATACTTCGATCTAGTTTGAGTGAATCTTATATCACAAGAGAAGATTCTCAAGCATAAAAAAAACTAGGTGCAATCAAAGTTCAACAACCATTAGTCAATCAAATCAATTGAAAACTAATAATAAACTGCAATTATCTAGTTTCCCACCAACGGTACTCGTAGACCTTCCCAAACCCAAAGAAGTCTTTAAAACAAGCGGTCGTAAGAGATTTCGCCTAATTATGGGAATTTCCTCTCCGAATAGACGGCTCCACCAGTAACAACACAACTAGGTAGTTTTGCTGGCTCTGAGGATTAGTTTGCTAGAAATGCAAACTTCAGTATTTATAGACCAAGGAAGTTTGGACACCAAGGAATTTTCAAAACCGAATATTCTCAAAGATATGCAATAAAGCCAAAAACGGTTTTCATAATTCCTGGAAATGCTCTGTCCAAATATTGACCGAAATCTCAGTAGAAAATCTCTAATTAGTAAATCCACATTACCAATTTTTAATTTTTAAAGATATGCATTTAATTGCTGGAAATTAAAAGCATATAAAAACTAAAAATCTTAATTAAAAGATTGTCAATTTATTTCGATCCGGGATTCTTCTTTAGTTATTAAGGAATATCTTTGAACAATAAAAGATAAGAATTAGTGCACATGTTCAAAGTATGTCGACATCTTTACTTTGTAAATCCTTTTTCATATTTACAATCTTGGAACAGATTTGCCACACTTCCAAACAAGTTTAGAATTGGTTCATCTGACTTCCAAGAACTATGTGATTGATTATCCTATCAAATTACCATTAATAGGTTTCACGGTTCTACCAAAACACAAATCTTATGTTTTACCTCCATGTGGGTACTAGGATCGCTTACATGATCAGATTTTAGATAGTGGTAAATAAGGTTGTCGTTCACTCGGACTTTGTTGAGATTGGTTTTAGGCTTAAATAATAGAAAATACTAGAAATAAATAAAATACATACAAAATATGTCACAGGATGAAGAATTTACTGGGACTCGTAATTTCACTGTTTTTCATATTCAAGTGGTTCAGAAATTAATCCTAGGCAATCATAGCTCAAAATAAAAGAAATATTAACTCTATTCTTTGTCAAAGTTGATTTCATAAACCATTAGTTGTAAGTTGTGAGCATGACGCATCAAAAGTAATTAAAATTAAGTATGCGACATCAGACAAAATAAAAAATAATCAACAGAAATCATAAAACAATTAAATTTTATGCAAATAGTTATAAAAGAATTAATTTAATTACCACAAGGGTGAAAAACAGCTTCCTCCGCCGTCCCGATGATGGGGTCTAGCTCCACATGGTGAAAACACACTCAAAAAGATAATTCATTGCTCAAAAAAGTGTTTTTATTGAAGAATTGTAATAGAACAGATATTCGTAACGCTTTATGGCCGTTACAGAACCTACTGTCACAATTGAGTAACTGTTACAAAGGAAAGATGACAGGCCTATTCAAACAGTGATCTATTTTTCGTCTTCAATTCTTCACCTGAAAGTGCAGCAATGACTTCTGCAACTTTCCTTTCTCCGGCCTCTAGCCCTCTGCCGTATCCCCAAAACTCTCTCTCCCCCTCTTTGACACCCGAGCACCCTTTTTATATCCAACAGCAAGTCAAATCTCGAAAATAACTGCCCAAAAATCTTCATAGTAAATAAATATTATTCGAAAATATTTTTCTTTATTTTCTCTTCGTGTGACGAGATTTACTTTCTTTTTATCTCTTCGCACGTTGTTTTATCCAAGATATAACACTGCAGAATCTTGCTTTCTCGTTTCTTTGCCAACTGACGCCAAACACAGAGAAACACGAGATAGTCCGTGAATAACTCTCGTCTCTGTTTTCTTCCCACATGTCTCATGTTAGCTGTCAAACTTCAAGAAAGATATAATTTGATCTTCAGAATATCTTCTCTCATTCTATCCATGTAACTGCCGGCACTAAAAGAAACCCGGGACACTCGAGTATTTCTTCATTCCATGTTTTGAAAAGGAAAGAAAATCTTTCCTTATTTCACGTAATGAAAGTTGTTACCATCCCTGTTTTAGTCAAACAGGCCCAGATATATCCAAATCCGTGGAATAAATCCCATAAAATCCCTTCAGATCACTGCCGGAAAGTTATGCAGTTAACATACATTTTTCCCGCCAAAAGCTTCTCAAAACAACGAAGAAGATGGTATGCCCTTGTCAAAATCTTGGGTTCCCATAGTAACTAGTGTACCCTTATCAAATGAGGTGCCCCTTATCCAAGATGTGGGAGTCCGCTTAGCAAATGCCCTCCGGGGGTGCCTTTAACAAGTTTTCGAGCTGATTTTTCCAAAAATATTTATTCGCCAAAAGTACCTACAAACAAGTTTATTAGTGATAAAATGAGTCCTAACTAATGTAGTTATGGGTGAAAATGCGTCGCACTTACGTGCTTATCAAATTCCCCCATACTCACAGTTTGCTAGTCCTCGAGCAAAACAAAATTGACCTGCTACACAGCTGGTCATATCATGAGAGAGAGTTAGACCCGCTAAACAGCTGGTCATAAAATGAAAATTTGAAAAAGAATGAAAAAGACCCGCTACACAGCTGGTCATGATAAATACCATACACAAGACTCGCTACACAGCTGGTCATAACCCTAAAAATCATAGTAATCGTGATTTTTTTTGTTTTTTTTTTAATTTATTTAGACCCGCTCAACAGCTGGTCATAATATGCAAGAGAATTCCTGAAAAAGAAAAATAAAAAGTTAATAACCACTTCCCCACACTTAAATCTAACATTGTCCTCAATGTTCTAAAGATGAAATTAAAAAATGAACAAGGAGAAATTGTTACTATTTAAAGGAAGTGAGGAAGGATATTACCAGAGTATCAAAAACATGGATTACCTCCCACCAAGTGCTAAGTTTTCAGCCTTCAGACGGACTAGGAAAGGATTAGTCACCTCGCATAATCATATAGCAGTGACCTGAATAACTGTGGGTCATCTGAATCAAAAAGTGTTACCCAAAAGAAGAGAAAATTGTATCATACCATGAAGATACCGAGCACACCCTTATTTAATTTTTTAATTAAGACAACTACATCTAGTTGTGGTTCACGTTCAGGTTCTATAAAAGGGTCTAGATAAAATATTTTCATGGGTTGGACTTCCTCAAAGGCAGGATCCTGAAGATAGGTTGTAGAGTCTGAAAATACTCAACTAAGAACTTAAAAGCACATAACAATAACCTGAATAATTGGGAATCCTCTAAGTCAATCAGATTTGACTTACACAGTTGACCACAGTGGTGGTCATTCTTAAGAAAATGTGTCGACCCTAATCTCCTAAAGTAATTAGGTTTAGTCTCAAAACTTAATAACTGACACATCTGTAACTCATATGTTCCCACAATTGAAAGAAAAGTTTTTGGTGGAAAAACAAAGTCAATTTTGGTATCATACCCTGGGTTAACCATGTAGTTGCAGGAAATCCTACAATACACCACTCGTATGATTTTATCGTTGATCAGCCTATTTTTAGGTTTACACTCTTAATTTTATTGATTAATTTCTGAATATTCTTACAAGAAAAATAAAGAAATCAAGAATGATCTCTGCTTTCAACTTTCTCTCTCCTATTTACTTATCTCTCACTCAAAAAAGATTTGTCTCTCCTTTACAACTCGAATGACTATTTATAAGGGAAATACATAGTGGATGACAGCTAATCTGTCCTTTATTTTCGGATATGGTTTGCGACATTCTCGCAACCTTACAAATGTTGACTTCGCAAGCTTTCTAATTTTCGCGAGACTATCACATCTTCCTCATGATCCTTGCTGATGTCGTTTCTGAAATTGTTCTGCGACGCTTTTGTGCAATACCATTGTTAACTTCGCTGAGACATAATTGTTGCGAGATTCTGATCCTACATCTTGCCTCTTCTCATATATTCTCTGTAAAGTAGAGAATGATTTGAGAAATGTCGCAACTCCTTATCTTTTCATATTCTACATTTATCACACGTACTCTCTCTCTTCCACTTATTTCTTGACACGTCTTCTGTAATCACTACTTTTCAACCGCTCACGCCTCTTCGTCTTAATGGTGTTTATTTCTTCGAGAAGTAAATTTTCTTTATATACTCTTCTCCCTCCCTCTTTCTACTTTTCTATTTACTTTCTCTTCTATTTTTATTCTCTCATCTCTGCAACTCTATCATTCTTCTGCAAATTCTGCTGCTGTAATTTTTTCTTCCTTCAATTCTTTTACTTTCCATACATTCCATACCCTTTATTCAATCATGGATCCAAGTGGTCATAGATATGAGAAGAATCTTCGAGATGTCCAAAAAGATCTTGCTAATAAAGGTCTTACACTCTCCCCCATTCCTGATGTGAATGCCAAATCAATTCTTTCTGTCAAGCTTTTCTCCAATCAAAATTGTGATGATCAATCAATCATAATTTCGCTAGGTAAACTTCTCGCAGGTCTCCCTCTTCCTCTTTATTACCCAGACATTCCTCTATTTTATGAAATTCTCGCTCATCCGGGATTTTCGCGAGCCATTTTCCAACTAAGTGGGGATTGCATCCGTCTAATGCTAGAGTTCGCTAATCGTGGTGCTGGTAGAGGATCTCTTTACTCCAGTGAACTTAGGGATCCAAAATTCGCATACCTAGAAATAGTTGCTGAAAAGTATACAGTGGCGAATTTCTTTGAAAATTACGAACTTATCTCCATGAAGAAAGAGAATACTCGCTGGGGTATTCGATTAAGAAGAAAATATAACATTGATGAATCCAAAATTCTTATGCAAGATATTGACTGGCATTCTGGTAAAAACACAACTCCTCGCCAATCCAAAGATGACAAATGGTGTGTGTTTCCTTTAATGCTAAAGGGTCCTTACATTGCTGGATCAAACGTTCTTCCTGCGAATCTCGCAGCATATCTGTTGTAGTAATTCGATTGCCGTAAATAAGAATTCGATGCTCGGACTTGAATAGATTTAAAAACAAAAATATATACAAAATTGTCACCGGATCAAGAGATACTAGGACTCAGGATTTCACCAATTCTTATACTCATGCGATTCATGTATTTATTCTAAACAGTTATAGCTTCTAAACATCGACTCATTATTTGCCAAAATAGATTTTAAAAATATTAAGTGTAAATCTTAAGCATGGCCTATCAAAAGGATTAGTCCCAAGCATAAACCATCAAATGAAATCACAAATAATTAAGAAAAATCATAATTCAATTCATAATAATGCAAATAGTCATGAAAGAATTAAATAAAAAATTATTCATGCATAAAGAATGGTTTCCTCCATCATCCCAGTATTGGGGTTTAGCTATTCATATCAATCACACACTCAACATATTAATTCAAAGCTCAAAGTGTGATTAAAAGAGTCAAAAGTTATAAAATAGTAGTTCTGAGACTCACAAAACACGTCCAAAAAAGAACGATAGTACTCTGCTGCTGTTGTACAACGACAGATTGCTGCTGCTGCTTGCACTGTTGAAGAACGACGGTTCTGGAGCGTCTGTTCTTCGTGTTCTTGAGCACCTATAATGGCAGCAGCAGCAGGAAAGTTTTCCTGCGGCTTCTTGTTCTTCCTCCTGCAGCCTCTCTCTACGATTCTATTGACCCCAAAACTCTTGATAAACCTCTCTGTGACTCGTCTCAATCTTTATATACTCCACAGCTCCATAAATCTCGAGAAATCTTTTTCTTTTTTCCTCCCTGCCAAGTTACGGTTTTTCTTTTCTACACGGCTGCTGACCCTTTCCAAAATCTCCGTACGCGTCTTCTGTTGTTACAAAACTTTCCCAAGATATAAGGGAATCGAATAAGAGAAGATATCTTCCCTAATCCTCCACGTAATCTCCAAAATTATCTCCACAGCAGACCCGTGAAAACATCACCTCTGTTTTGCTTGATATCGACGATTCATCCCAATATGCTCGACCCAAACGCACACATAAACCCTGTTTGGTCCATTAAAGTCCATCCCAATCGATTTTGGCAATTGAATCTCCATAAAACACGTCCAACAATTCGAACCCTAAACTGCCAGAGTTGAAAACCAATTTCCCGCCAAAATTCTGTTTTGAACGTGAAGAAGAAGGGTGTCCCCCTATCCTGTTCTGTGTCCCTTTAGTACATGCTCTGAAATGGGGTGCCCCTTATCCATAGTGAGAGTCCGAATAACACTTTCCCCTTGGGTGCAAATATTAATTTTTCTGGGATATTTTCAACACTTTTTCAGGGTTCCTCCGGGGTATTTCTGGGGTGCTTCCAACATACATCTGGGGTGCTTCTGGTACGTTATCTACGGAGGTTCAAATGCCACATTTTGAGCCAATTTCGCCGCAAAAGCTTATTTCTCCAAAAACACCTACAAAGACATAAAATAACCAAATAAGTACAAAATCGAGCACTAACAATATAAACAATTGGGACAAATTAGACACATAAATGCGTCTATCAATATCAACCTTGGGTTTTCTCCTGGCCCTAAAAGGAGAAGGAGGTATACTTCTCCCCTTTAACTCATTTTATACTTCTTTATTGATTTTTACTATTATGTTCGCTAACTCTTGCGATATTCCGCAGATCCAAAAACTAAAAGATAGTTATAACAAGACTAGGAAATCTAGTACTCTTTTAGCTCTTCGCTCATATACAGATGAGGTAAGAAATTTTCTCTTATGACTTTAAATAGTACTGTCATTCCCATGCTCTCATTTCTTACTTCTATCTGTATGCGAAGATTATTGCTGAAGTAGAAGAATCTGCTGATGCTGCGAAGATTGGCGATAAAGGTAAAGGTGCTCTTCGCAGAGAAAAATCAACTGGTCCTCCTCCAAAGAAAAGAAAAGTGTGTTCTTCTTATCCTTCAAATGTTCTTCCTAACGAGAATTCTGAAAGTGACAAGGATGATGAGGATAATGATGATCTCGCTGGAACTGAAAATTCTCCACCCGAATCTTCTATGGCTAAGCTTTCTGGCCTCTTTTCTGATTCTCTACAAGGAATAGGAGATAGCCAGTTCGCAAATACCTGCAAAGCTCTCGCTACCCTTTGTGATGTCCCTTTACTAGATGGTGATAGCTCTCTAAGCGGAGTTTCTAGATCAGTGACTCCCGACTTCTTGCATTCTCTCAATAGTTTGGTATACTTTCATCTTTTTACTTCTTCATTGTTATAACTCAAAATCTCTTTCTATATTAATATTTTTTATTTCTTTCGCAGGCGGGAAAAGCTTCTTTTGCGGTTGCCTCAGATCTAAAGAGAAGACGCGAAATTCTTGAAAAGAAAAATCTTCAATTTCGCAAAAGGAATGAAGAATTGGAAGTTAAAGTTAAAGGTCTTCGCGAGAAGAATATACAATTAGAAATTGATTCTTCCTCTTATAAGAACAAAATTTCTAGTCTTCAACAAGCTAATAATCAGCTTTACGGTATATTACTTTTCTCTTTTCTCTTTTCTCATTCATCTTGTTGTTTTATCTTATTTAAATGATCCTTTTTGCAGACATTTATGGTCTTTCTGATGAAGCTACCCTTCTTCGTTAATTTCCTAATGCCTTGGATAATGATACCCTTATTGAACGTCTTAACAATTCCTTAAATAGCTTTTCTAATGATAGAATTTCATCTCTTTCTCTAAATGAACTTAGATCACAATTTCGCCTCTTAGAAATTGATCATAGATCCAGTTTAGGCTTAGCTAACAGATTTAAACGTCTCCTTATTGATTCCAAAGAGAAAACCAATGAGTTGAGAAACAAGATTAGCGGTCTCATAGATGATAAAGATCGTATCTCTGATCAAGGTGCTAAGGCTCTGGCGAAATTCCAAGAGGCTCTCCTTGAAGTTCAACTTGAGCGAGATGAAGCTAACCGCAAGAATATTGAACTCTGCGAAAGGGAAAATCAAATTCGTTCTCGTCTTCTCATAAGTAGTGAGGATGAATTTGTCTGGGCTGCGAAAATTTTAGATGATGCTAGAAAAGATTTAGGCGTAAATGTTAGTCTCCAAGTTGAACATACAGCCTTGATTAGAGACATGATTTCTGACAGAGAAGGTTGCTAATTGCTCTTCTTTACTAATCTTTTGCTTCTTATATATTTTCATCAAGTTAATAATTGGTTGTCTTTTGTTCGCAGATTCTGAAAATAGATATCGTGAAAAGATTGAAGAACTTGAAGCTGAAAAGGAGGAACTCGCAAAGAATCTTTCTTCTCGCAACGACAAGTATTCTAGATTGAATAAATCAAATCAAACACCATTGAAATTTTAAGAATGATGCTACGCATTTTCGCAATCAAACCATCCAGATGGTTTGTGATGATCATAATATCCCACATTCTGATTACCTTGTCTTTTAGAGAAATCCCACAGAATACTCCCAATTTGATTATCTCTGATAGTGAAGCTGACGATGAAGAATCTGATAGTGATGGAAGTTCTGATGGTGATGAGGATTCTGACGCAGATGAAGAAGGAAATAAGTCTGATGAAGATAATGAAGGATTAACCAAGAAATAGTCTTTATTTCTTCTTTGATTCTTTGTAGCACTTGTATATATTTTTCTTCTTTGTATATTTTGTTTCTTTCATTTTGGCCTGCGTAAATTAAAACAATTCTTCTTTGCAATACAGTTAATCAATATAATCATTAATTCTTGAATTTTTGAGTAAATCTCTCATATGGAGACAAATACATTTTCTAATTTCATACATTCCCATACTTGCCTCTGTTATTTGAATCCAAATGAGAGATTTCATAAACTTTTCTTATTGTACAATTTCGCAAGCTCTTGCGAAGTGAATTTTGTTTCTTTTCAAAATCTCATTCCTGTGTGGTCTTATTTTGCCTTCCTAATTAAAGGTCTTATTATGCCACCTCTTGTCATTGCGACAAAATCGCAGGACGTCCTTGCACTTTCATGCAATAACCCATTGATCTTGCCTTAACTTTTTCTTCTGTATTATGGCCTCTTCAGGAATTGCGACAATATGACAGGCCTAAATATTCTTGCGAAAATAAAGCCCCATGACATTGCGTCTTGATAAATCGCAGGACGTCTTCGCACTTTCATGCGAAAACCCATTGATCTCATCTTATCTTTTTCTTTTGTATTATTGCCTCTTCAGGAATGTTGCACAAATATGACAAGCCTTAATTCCTTGCGAATAATAAGCCTCATGACATTTGCGTCTTAAGACACTTATCAGCTCCCTAATGGAGGGTGCCGCCCTTATCTTCCCCCTGGTTGCCCCTTCAAGGAGGCGTACTTCTACCATACAAGGTTAGCTCCTCCCATCCAGTCTTAACAACAACCAGTTTTTTCGCAGCCTCTTATCCCTTTTACCTATAGGGCTTATGGTTACGAGACTGCACCCTAAGTGGGGTTTTCTTCGGGCCGAGTGCAGTATAAGCCAAGACTTGTCAAGAATGGCAAGGACGCTTCAAACGCCCTCGGCACTCTTGACTCAACCGTGTACCTCGGCGCCTTGATCAGATCTGCACTCCTTGGGAGAGTCTTATTACCTTAGTCGCCCAACCTAAGTCATATGCTTAAGTTGAGAATCCAAGGTGCCTCTCCCGGATGGGCTTTATTGACCCCAAATCTCCATGACTCAGGTTCCGGTGGCGGTGTAGCCTTTCCCTGAGTCATGTACAGGTACCCCCTAATATGACGTACTTTAGGTCTTACATTTGCCTCTTGCGAAATTTTATTCGCGAACTAGGGTGTACGCCATAAAGGTTCGCCTCTTTCTCTTTTGTCATTCTTTTGATTATTTTCTGTAAAATTCATTATCTCTGCGAGAGTCTCGCAATTCATAATATTGTATCTGAATTTCGCAATCTCAATTTTGTTGTTCAATCAAATGTATTTTTGAGAATTTTACTTATTGCGAGATTATCGCAACAACTTAATCATTCATACATTTCTTGCTTTATTACTTTTGCCCTCCTCTGCTTCTTTATGATTTTCTGCTACTGCTTCCTTGGTAATGGTATGTTCATCCTTTTTACCTGAGCTAGCATTGATTTTGTAACATCTCTTCTCCTTTCTTTTCGATTGTATCCACCATCAACTTCTCACTTCTTTGTACATCCTTGATTTTGTGTCGCCAGTTTTCCTTCTTGTTTGCTCTTCCTTCGCAAGATTCTATCTCAGTTTCGTAACATTTCTTTCCTTCAACCCAATCTCCCTTTATGATTCCTACACCATTGGGGTGAGGGAATTTGATGCATTGATGGAAAGTTGAAGCTACACCCAGAATCCCATGTAGCCAAGGTCGACCAATTAATGCATTGTAGGGTGATTCTACATCAACACACAGAATGAGATTTCTGAAGATATTCCCTTCAATGGAATTTGCATAGTAACCTCCCCTTTAGGCTTGTTGCAGTACCATTAAAACCATATATCTTATATGTTGATGGTATAAGATCATCATCTCTTCCACCCATGGTTTTATAAGTATGATAAAATAAGATGTTCACAGAGCTTCCAGTATCGACTAGGATTCTATTGATTGCCCATGAATCTTCAGCTTCATCATCCTCATCTTCTTTTGGTTTTGGATTAATTCTAATTTTATTACCAATGGATTGTCATGCATCTCTTCTCCTTCGGGAACTTTTCTGCGGTAAAGAAATTATCTGTTTCTGCCATTCCTCTAGTTGCGAAATTTTCGCAATATTCATAATTTCTTTCCATTATTATCTCTTGCGAACACTCGACTTAAAACATTATCATGAAAGTCTTCAATTGTCTTATATGAATGTACGATAGAGTGACAGAATAGATTTTTTTTTTTGCACCCACTTCTATGAAGAATGTTTCTTTCTTTTTCATTGTATTCACTTTGTGATGTTCTGGTGGTGGTGGTAATGGTTGAGGTTGTGGATGCCCTACCAGAAAGTCGTTTAATTTTCCTTGATCTATCATTCTCAAAATAATCTCTTTATATTTCTGCAATCGTTTGTGGTATGTCCATGAAAATGATGATAAGAACAAAATTCATGACTTCTGTGATTTGGAGGTGGTTCCGTTCCCATGTTCCACGGTGTTGGTATATTTTCCATCAAGATTATAGCTTCCCATATCTTCTCCACACTTGCATTTAGAGGTGGCATCTTGATTTCTTCCCATACTACCTTATGACCTCCTTGTCCTCTATTAAAGTTTGGTCTTTGACCTCCATAAGTTTCTTGCGGTTGATCGAGTCTTTGAATCTTGTTATTTCCTCCACGACTGTAGAAATTTCTTTCTCTTTCATACTCTTCTTGATCTCGACTTCCCATAGCTACCAACTTCTGCTGATTGTTACCTGTCACCTTTTCTTGTTGTACTTGCGAAGTATTCGCCACTGTATTTATTAGCTTGGGTAATAAGCTTGCATTCGCTGCTTGTGAGCTGGTATTCGCAACTGGATATGATTCCATTTCATTTTTCTTTCCTCCAAAGCAATGTATTCTTCTTGAAGTTCTCGCAATTCAGTCATTGTAATCGTATTCTTGACTCTGAAAATTTGGACATACAACAGGTTTGTTGCAAACATAGCATTGATAAATGATAATATGAGATATCTCTCATCTACACGGAGCCATTTCGCTACACATGTTCTCCATCTTTTAGTCAAGTGTTTCAAACTTTCACCAATCCTTTGTTTTAATCCAAACACATCTTCTATACCAGGTCGTGAGGAATTATTACTTATATATGCTCCCAAGAATGTGGTCTGCAAATGATTGAAGGAGGTTATTGTGTTCTTTGGTAACCTTCAAACCATTTTAACGCCTCTCCTGTTAAGCTGGATGCGAAATATTTGCACAATACCGCATCATGATTTTCCCATTGTAACATGCACCTCACATAAGCTTTAATGTGTTGAATTGCACAAGTTGTTCCATCGAAAATGCTGGTTAATGCGGGAAATTGCATTTCGGTGGTATTCCTCCTAATTGTACTTCCTTGTAAATGGAGTTTTCGCAGCTTCTTCTATTGCTTCATCCAATTGTCTTCTACCTACTTCTCCTCTGTTATTTAGCATTCCTCTCATTTCTTCTAATTCTTTCAAGATTTGTTGATTTACTCCTGAATCTTGACCCATTGGTCTCTTTAATTTTGCTTCTCTTCTTCTGCGTTCACGTTATCTTCTCTTGCGAAATTTTGTATCTCTTCTTCATTATCCTCATCTCGTCTTCTTCTGCGATTCTCTTCCTCATCCCTATCTTGAATTCGCAAATGATGATGTCGTTCATTTTCCCCTCCATAATTTTGTTCATTTCTTATCAACTCAATTCGCTGTCTTTCAGCCATTCTCTTCACTCTATCATACTCCTCATTGAGATTATCATTATTCCGTTTTGTATACGCCTTCTTTCTCGGTTGTCATGATTGTTCTGGCGAATTGTCTCCTGAAGCTCTTGCTCTTCCATTTCCGCTCTCAACTTTCACGTTCGCAGATTAAACGTGCTTGTTCAGCATTATGTCTTTCAATTTCTTCTTCAATTGTCTGTTGATTTCTTTGATTTTCTCTCACATGTAAAATTCTTCTTCCCTCCTCTTGATTTCCTTCGCCATCTTGGTTATTTTGTCTCTGAATTTGCCCGTTCTCTTGATTTCCTCCAATTTTCCTATCATCAAAAGTTTCATTTTGTGGAATGTAACGATCATCAATTCTTTCTCTATTTTCGCGATATTCTTCATTAGGATTTGACATTTCTTCTGAATATTGTTTCCAACATTGATTGTAGGTGAATTTTGCCTCATTTCTCTTCTAGTTGATCTGGAATATGATTTTGTAATACTTCTCGATCTTCTATTCTGCAATCTGATATTCTCCATCCTTAATTCGTGATTTTGTCTTGTTAAATTTGCACGCTCTTCCGCCTCAGTCTTCTTTCTCATGTATTCTTCGTCTCAATGTTTCTAACGCTCCAATTTCTTCATCTCCATGAATTATTCCTTCATCTGCTTCTTGATTTCTCTCTTCCTGTCCGTAATTTCTATTTTGTTGCTCTTCTTCTATTTCTTCTGCTGAATTTGATCGCCAAATGTGTACGCTCACTCTGTCATAATCTGTATTCCTCTCTTGAAATAGTGTTTGTTGAATTGGTGATTGAATTATATTTTCTCTATTATTTCTCCTTCTAGTAGATTCTCTCATTTCACTTCTTTCTCTTCCAACAATTCTTTTGCTTCTTCTAATAGTAGTTGGTTGTTCGGATGTATTTCTTATTCTAGCCATTTCTTCAATGCTAACAGTGTTTCAAGAAATTCTTAATCAACTACTTTAAATTTTCACAAATCTCAATGTTAATCTTCGATTTTTTCTAGAATAGTCTTCAATCTTCAATCTTCCCTGTTTCTAGCGCCATTATGTAGTTGCAGGAAATCCTACAATACACCCCTCATATGATTTTATCATTGATCAGCATATTTTTAGGTTTACACTCTTAATTTTATTGATTAATTTCTGAATATTCTTACAAGGAAAATAAAGAAATCAAGAATGATCTCTGCTCTCAAATTTCTCTCTCCTATTTACTTATCTCTCACTCAAAAAAGATATCTCTCTCCTTTACAACTCGAATGACTATTTATAAGGGAAATACATAGTGGATGACAGCTAATCTGTCCTTTATTTTCAGATATGGTTTGCGACATTCTCTCAACCTTACAAATGTTGACTTCGCAAGCTTTCTAATTTTCGCCAGACTATCACATCTTCCTCATGATCCTTGCTGATGTCGTTTTTGAAATTGTTCTGCGACGCTTTTGTGCAATACCATTGTTAACTTCGCTGAGACATAATTGTTGCGAGATTCTGATCCTACGAACCACATCAACTAGAGGATGGGTTTTTAACAACTGAACTTCTTCCTGGACATTATTAGGTTCGGGAGAGATAGTATGAAGGTAATATGGCATAATGGTTGAGGCACAAATATCAAGTCCGAAGTGAGGGACTTTTCTAAGAGTTAAATCACATGGAGAATGATAATCACCCCCAAACTTAGAGTTTTTAGTGTCTCTAGAAAGACTAGTCACAACTTCCCTAATTTCAAGGTCATCATATTCCTGAAAATGGTCAATTGATTCTTCTAAGTCAGGTAAATCCTCACTCATATCAACGGGTTCATATTGTTTTTCTAAGTCTATTGTTTCTTAATCGCTAGACTCAAAATATACCCGTTCCTCTAAACCATCATTGGCTTTGTAATAAGGAAATACTACGTCGTCTAAAACGGGGATACTTCTAGTCAACTCCTCGTCCTTTTGAATAGGTGAGTAATTATTAAAATTATTTGGATTTGAACTAGAAATAATATTATCATTGTAAAGCTCAATTGGAGTAACAAATTCCTGATCACTATGCCTATATGTATCTGATTCTTCATCAACACTATCCTCATCATAATCATCATTATAATAACATGAAAATGGTTGAACCTCATCTAAACAAGTAGTGTTACCAATTATAACCTCGTCATATTGATTATGTGAATATTTATCTTCATTTTCAAGGGTACTATCGGAAACACTATATTGGAAATTAAGATTATTTCGAGCAGTTCTTTTCTGGGCCTCTAACAAAATTTTATGAGTCGACTCACATGACTTCCTGATTTTATCTAGGAAAGAAGGTTCACACGTTGCATTGCTTTCGTTCATGACTAAGTTATTTATTTCTGTTAACTTACGTGTCGACTCAGCTAACTTACATGTTGACTCTAGTAAAGAGGAATTATCAGAATTTTGCTCGTATGACCGGTAGGTGTGTGGATATTAATTGGGCTCAACATGGTATGAGCCATAACCTTAAAAAGGTTGATGTTCCCGACCACTATTCACACTATGGTCAAAGTAATGTCCATTTTGAAAATCAGTCGGATAATCGTTGTATTGGCAATTGTAATACCAGTTCGAGATTCTCAACACAAAATAAACCCACTAACAGGGGATTCGTGGGTGGATAGAGTCTTACCTCCCGTACCAGACGGTTACCACATAATTATGGTACTTACTTGTAATCGGTTGCACAAGTCATAGGATCGATTACCAATTACTAAGACTTGTTGTACCTCTTACAAGGATCGATTCCACATACTTGTGGTCGGTTGCACCTCTTACTAGGATTGGTTCCCCAATGTCTAGAGTTGGTCATACCAATTACAAGATATCGATCATACCATCTCATGTGATTATTTAAGATCGGTTTCACTAATAAAAGTCATACCAATAAAAAATTCAGGCATTGTGAATAGTTTTTACCAAGATACATAAACAAGTTATGAGCGGTTATACTAAACACACATATTGGTAATCCAAAGATTTGCAATGAATAACAATACCAATAAGCCTAGCAATTTCCCTTTCGATTCAGAAAACAAGTTTATGGATTATACTTCCTTTAAACAAATGAAAAACATTGTTTCCAATGACAAAAGATAGACGTTATAGTTCGTATTGTAATTCCTTAATACTATGTCTAACTAGAGTATCATCATTCACAGCTTCACAGTTATGTTTTTGTTAGAGCACTGCTCGGTCAAACTCGCATGCGTGGCTATCTCAAGCATGTTTGTCAATGTTAGTGATCAAAACTATAGTCTTGATTTCTAGTCTCTTATAGCTAAGTCTAGGACTAGGAGAGTAAGTGTAGTTGAGCTCAAGGACTTCATGGCGATTCATCATACAAGAAGAAGATCTACTCAAGGAACCGGTGGAACTTCTCGACAAAAAAGTATGTGAAGACTTGAACTTATCTGTCACTCAAAAGTCTATCTATTCTATCTCCTACTCTTTGAGACAAAAGTCGTGTGCTATATATATAGACTAGATCATACACATTTGGTATTTCGAGCGGAGTATACCTCGCCTATCTATATCTCGAAATATGTGTTGGTAAGCTTTTCGCTTCGACCAAGTTTATCTTTACCTAGTGACGAAAGTCATGAATGTTTCAATCACTTTGAAAATTACTTTGACGAGAAATAGTGAAACAACTATATAACGTCCTCTAAGAATGTTTCAATGATTGGAATGAGAGTTTAGATTACATAACCAATGGATTTCTTGAACCAAAGTTCTCGAACTTTTTTGATCAAGAGAACCAGAAGTATGGCAAATGCCAAGTCCGCGAACTTCCGAAGTTCTCAAACCCGAGAATTTCTGCTGGAGTTGACAAACTACTTGCGTGAGCCAAGTCCGCGAACCCAGTCCGCGAACCGGCGTAGTTCTCGAACCCGAGAATTTCTGCTGGATTTTGTAAACTTTATCCGGTGTCTTAATTTTTCGAACCTAGTCTGCGAACTTGAGAAGGTTATATATCTAAAGATGATTTCTGAACTTAATCTTAAAATACTAAGTAATGCATTTGCAAACAGTGGATATTAAAGTTCATGAACCGATTCGAGTGAATCAAATCATCTTTGCTTCAATTGTGTCTTGTGTAGTTACGTAATATTTCCTTGCAATTGAACAACTCTCTTAACTAGTTCATTTGAGTCAGTTGAACTAGTTATGGTGAAGAAGAACATGGTTGGTATGAAATGCTTATATGGTTAACCTCTTTGGGTAGACTATTGTTGAACCAACAATGTACATGTTTGGGTGCGGTTAACAAACCTAGAAGCGTACAGTCATTTGTGTATGACAAGCTAAGTTTTCGATCTCACGGTTGAGTAATATTTGCTTGAATCTAAATCAGGTTTTCATCTAACGGTGAATATTGATTGCTTTGTAACTAAGGCAAAACCCTGATTTGAAAGGCTATATAAAGGAGACATCTAGTATTATGCAAAACTAATCCCCACACCTTACGTGTGATACTAATTTGCGTGCTAGAGTCGTTTCTCCTTTAATCTTTGGTTTTCTTCTTCTAAAACCAGGTTAACGACTTAAAGACTTCATTGGGATTGTGAAGCCAGAACGATACTACTTTTATCGTAGTTGTGTGATCTGATCTTGCATCTTCTATCGTAACAGTACAATCATATTGATTGGCTTGAGATCGTGAGAGTTCTCCGATAGGCAAGATATAAAAAGTAATCACAAACACCTTCGTCTCATCGTTTGTGATTCCACGACATCTTGTTTCGCTACCATACGATTAAGATTGTTGTGAGTTGATTGATTAATCTAGGCTGTTCTTCGGGAATATAAGACCGGATTATCAATTGGTTCCTGTTCACCTTGATTATTATAAAAAGACGGAACAAAAACTTTTAGGTTTTTCTGTGGGAGACAGATTGATCCTTTGATAGACTTGTCTGTGTGAGACAGATTTGTTTATTGTTAAATCCTGCGATTTTGAGTCGTAACAACTCTTAGTTGTGGGTGAGATCAGCTAAGGGAATCAAGTGCGCAGTATCCTGCTGGGATCAGAGGCGTAGGGAGTACAACTGTACCTTGGATCAGCGGGAGACTGATTGGTGTTCAACTATAGTCCAGTCCGAAGTTAGCTTGGAGTAGGCTAGTGTTTATAATTGAAATAATACAGCTTGTGCGTATAGATCATCAATTGGTATAATCCAACCTTTGGTTGCTTGATTGTCATTGATTGATCCTTGGACATTGGTCTTTGGTACCGTCCAAGTTATTCCTTTTGCTTGATTAGGACTCGCTGATTTCTATTAGCTTGAGTAAATCAAAACAAAAGAGAGATATTAACTCCTTGAGATACTTTTACCTAGATTGAGTCTGACTGTCTCATTGATTCTCTAGAAAGTATTTCAGAGTTAGTCCATACATATTTCTAAGCGAAATATTGGGTGGTGTTGTTAGACCCCCGCTTTTTCAATTGGTATAAGAGCAGGAAAACACGTTTAAGACCTTACAAGTCTGTGTTTGTAGCAATCTGATTCTGAGGATGAAATCTTGTACGCATACCAAGATTCCTCTTAAAGCTTTCAACACTATCAAGTGTCTCGGAAATACCTCAAAGGATTACTCCTTAGTTGATTCTTCCGAATGCCGAGGTAGGAAGATTGTCCCATATTGTGTTGGCCACTCTTCCTCCAATGAGACATTGGACACAATGGTAAAAGCTAAAATGGAGCTCACTAGAATTGCAAAAAATTCTACTGAGTTTGTTGATCTTCAGAATCATGAACAGCTCATTGATTAATTTGAAAAGTCTATTGATCGTGAACATGTACTCTATAACATCATATAGTCATTCTCTAAGGATATTGAGAAACTTCTTCAAGAGAATTATCTACAGTATGAAAAGATTTGTGATATTGAAAAGCTGATCAAAGAAGGCTCAATTAGATAAAAATGTTTGATGAAGACTCATTCATCCGATCTTGACAGACTTCGTGTTGAGAAAGAGAAACTTGAAGCATCACTTGTTCTAGCCCGTGGACTGTGCAAATCCTTGGAAAAGGAAAACTTTGTCTTAAGAAAACATTATTCTGCACAAACTAATTCTCATGAGTTATTGTACAGAATGAAATTTTCTCTAGAAAAATATTGTGCCAAGGAAAGTGTTCATAACTTACAATCTTCTCCAATGGCTATGAAGTTTAAATAAGTACCAGTTGTTGCTTCTCCTCCACGAACCTGTACCTTCTGTGGGAAAAAGAATCACTATGCTATCCATTGCTTTGCCAGGAAGAAACAAATTTCTAAACTTCATAATTTTCTTTTTTCCACAGTCAATGGAGTAAATAGTCAGTCGACTACGGCAGTGAACCTCATGCTCACAAGAAACCAGACATCTTATAAAAATGATCTCTTCCCCAGGAATCATTACAGGACTTCTGTGCATTCTAGTGGTTTAAATTCTTATGCTACTGAAGAAGGCATGACCTGTGCTTATAAGAACAACTCTAGTAAATCTAAGTCTAGAGTTTGGAAACCCATCTTGGAAAATCCTCTTGAACCGATCTCTAGAGGTCCTAGACTCAGTAATCAGAAAGCTCCTTCTCTTGAGGCTTCAGGAAGAGCTATGAGAAATTTCCCTAAAAATGGAAACTACCATGGGAAGACAAGAAATGCTGAGATCAGATATCCTGGTGGAAATCATAACTACTCTCTCAAAACCTACTGTGAGACTATGTCTTCATCTGCTACCTAGTAGCAGAAAGTTCCGTTCTTGTATCTAGCTTGAGAGATACAAGGATGATGTTTGAGAGATGCTCAAGTAATTAGCTTATTTTCATTAGTTTGTATGTTTGATATCTCTTGATGTGAGTTTTTAGTATTTCTTTCATTGTGACCTTCTTTTCAGGGCTGGAAGCGACACAGTATGCAGTTTTCCCGGTTGGGTCCATTTTATTTTATGGCTTAGTCCATAAACGTCCTTATATCCTCAAGGAACTCTAGGGTTTCTATCCAGGATGTACTTTTGAACATATATATATCTCATATATGCGTTCATTAATCTTCAGAAAGGAACTCGATGGAAACTGTGCCCAACGAAGAAGTCAACCCTACTGTAGAGGATGATCTCAAAGGAAGTGATCCTGCTCAAGAGTTTATTTTGAAGAAGATGTATGAAAGAAAATATTATAACTCTTGGATTGGAGAATCGGTCAAGGATTTAATTCTCGTTCAGAATGAAGTAAAGAACGAACTTGCTAATCTTCAACTGCAGATAAACCAGCTTATTGATGGACATGCAAAAATCCTTGGTACTCAGAATATCTTGATCAGGAATCAGAAGAAAGTTATTCTTGACTGCGCTAAGGCTCGACACTTTGTTCGCATTGTTGATCGAAAAACTAACATTCTGACTCATGAACATGGTGTCTCTACAGTCAACAAAATCAAGGATATCAGTGACTCCTATTTCGATGGACCATTCTAGAGGTATGAAACCATCAAGGAAAACTGAGTTTTATTTGTTGCCTAGGATGTCTTCTTTTTGATTAGTTGGAATAATAACTAGTGCTTTGAATAGCGATGATTGTGACTACACATAGCTATTATTTTCATCTTCTTGTTGTTAGGTTTTTTGGTTTAAAATTCTAAAACTATTTGGAGGATGATGGTTTCCAATATTTTTGATTTTATTGCAACTTGTTATGGGATATTTGTGTTTACGTCCGTGAACTTTGTTATCCCATATTTTTGTTAAAAGTAAATTCGTTCATGATCAGTATTCATGTATTGGTTTAAGAATGAATAGACTTTTGACATATACAAAAGTTAAGCCTATATTGTCAACCCTTGACGGAAGATAGGTTAAAATCTTTTGTCTCCAAGGATTATTGCTATTTTATATGCTTGTGCAAAAGAATGAATCCTTGTGTATTCCACGGTATAGATCTTCATTGATACATCTTTTTGTATTACCGTGAGGCTCCGTGATGTGTCTTATGTTGAGCACAATACAACTAAGTTGATTAATTTTTGATTAGCTTGGTTGGTTGTTCCGTAAGATACTTTATGTTGAGCATTTGTGAACTAAACTAATCATCTTGTTTGGTTATTTAGTTATTTCTCCGTAAGTTCTCTTATGTCGAGCAAAACAAATTACAATTAAATTGATTACATTTGTGATTAGTTTGATTGTGTATTCCAATTAGATTAATTATGGGATCTCTTGTAATTAATCTAGTTGAGTTTTCATATATTCCATGAGTTTTTCTTGTGTTGAGTATATGAACAGCTATCTTAATCATTTTCTAACAGTTATGTTGGTCGTTGCTCCGTAAGTTTACTTATGTTGAGCACAATGAATTAAATTGATCACCTTTGTGGTTAATTTGATTATGTATTCCAATTAGATTATTCATGGGTTTACTTATGAATAATTTGATTGAGTTTTGGATATAAAAATCATTCTCATGGTTTTGGTGTCCAATAAAATCCTTCGATTCTCTTGAAATTAAGGTCGCTCGTTGTTGTTCCCTTGGGAATGACATCTAATGGGGGAGAGTTCTTTTGAACTTGTGCTTAATGGTCATATCTTGAGGGGTGTGCGGCTGTGGAATTTTAGAGGGGTTATCTTGTATCTTTAAAGTCCTTGATGAATGATGTTAGCTTCGGCTATATGATTGCATCTAAATAAGATGATGTGTGTTTCTTTCTCTCAGTCATGAAATGTGTCTTACGGGAATTTCATTATGATCCCATTCTTGTACCTTTTCCAATTTTATTGACAAAAAGGGGGAGAATTAATATGTAGTTCACACTACAAATACATATGGTTTTCGGATCATTGTGTAAGGGAGGAGTGGTTTTCATGTGAGATGGAGTATTGACTAAGGGGGAGTGATACATATCACCATCGTATTATTGTTGAAGTTGTGATACAATTTGACTTTGACACTGTATAATAATACTATGACACTGTATAACAATGATCGAGATCGATGCTTTCTCATTGTTATAGCTACGGATCTTCAACAACGGTGATGCTAAACTTACAACCTTTGGGATCATTGGAGTACTTGGAAGTGACGAAGATTTCGAGGAATGTTGAAGATTAGACATGTGGAATAGGAGCTACTAAAGTTTCATTATCTTTTTTGTATTCCATATGTATTGATAGTTTTGTCACTAAAATTGACAAAGGGGGAGATTGTTAGAGTACTGCTCGGTCAAACTCGCATGAGTTGCTATCTCAAGCATGTTTGTCAATGTTAGTGATCAAAACTATAAGTCTTGATTTCTAGTCTCTTATAGCTAAGTCTCGGACTAGGATAGTAAGTGTAGTTGAACTCAAGGACTTCATGGCGATTCATCATACAAGAAGAAGATCTACTCAAGGAACCGGTGAAACTTCTCGACAAAAAGGTATGTAAAGACTTGAACTTATCTGTCACTCAAAGGTCTATCTATTCTATCTCCTACTATTTGAGACAAAAAACGTATATTATATATATAGACTAGATCATACACATTTGGTATTTCGAGCCGAGTATACCTCGCCTATCTATATTTCGAAATATGTGTTGGTAAGCTTTTCGCTTCGACCAAGTTTTCTTTACCTAGTGACGAAAGTCATGAATGTTTCAATCACTTTGAAAATTGCTTTGACGAGAAATAGTGTAACAACTATATAACGTCCTCTAAGAATGTTTCAATGATTGGAATGAGAGTTTAGATTACATAACCAATGGATTCCTTGAACCGAATTTTTCGAACTTTGTTGATATAGAGAACCGGAAGTATGGCAAGTGCCAAGTCCGTGAACCCAGTCCGTGAACCGGCGTAGTTCTCGAACCCGAGAATTTCTGCTGGAGTTTGTAAACTCTATCCGATGTCTTAAGTCCGCGAACCTAGTCTTCGAACTTGAGAAGGTTATATATCTAAAGATGATTTCTGAACTTAATCTTAAAAGACTAAGGAATGCATTTTCAAACAGTGGATATTAAAGTTCATGAACCGATTCGAGTGAATCAAATCATCTTTGCTTCAATTGTGTCTTGTGTAGTTACATAAGATTTCCTTGCAATTGAACAACTCTCTTAACTAGTTCATTTGAGTCAATTGAACTAGTTATGGTGAAGAAGAACATGGTTGGTATGAAACGCTTATATGGTTAACCTATTTGGGTAGACTATTATTGAACCAACAATGTACATGTTTGGGTGCGGTTAATAAACGTAGAAGCGTACAGTCATTTGTGTATGACAAGCTAAGTTTTCGATCTAACGGTTCAGAAATATTAGCTTGAATCTAAATCAGGTTTTCATCTAACGGTGAATATTGATTGCTTTGTAACTGATGAGTGCTAAAAAGTGCATAATTTTATATATTTTTCTTGGCATTTAACTCATCTTTTGTGCATTAATTCTACATTTTATCCCATATTCTGTATTTTCATTGTTTTCAAGAATAAATATTTTTCTTAATTAATTTTGCATTTTTAGGTACCAAATAAAGTCTGGATGATTTGCGGAGCAGAAAAGTAGTGAAAAGCCGCAAGAAATTACGCAAGGAAGACGCAAAGAATGGAGCGCACGTCCAAAAAGCTAGGAATGGGCTCAAGAAGGAAGAATTGTTCTTAAAGAAGATATGGGCTTGGCATACCCAAGGCCCAAAACCCTTACCCAAACCCATTTTCTATATCCATACCCGCCTCCATTCTCAGCCGTTAGATCGGATCCATCTCATCATCCAATGGTCGCTTCTTCATCGTTCATCAAAATCTGAAGTCCCTGCAAAACACCATAGTACCTAGATTCCAAGCCTTCAGATTAGATCACATTTAGATCCTACGGTCGCTTCTTTGCCTGCGCATCAAATCTCGATACTTCCGCTTAACACTACAACACCTAACCTCGATCTTCGCCGTCAGTTTTGATGTATCTCGTCATCCAACGGTCTCCCCTCATCCACTTCCATCGCGCCGTTGGATCATTCCATCATCCTATAATCCTACGGTCCATCTTTGCGAAACATCAAAATCCTCTACACCTGCTCAACACAATAGTATCATATACATATACCCTAACCAAACGCCCCCTCCTTCTTCTCCATCGACTTCTCCTCTTTCTCCCCTACCCCGACAGTTGCAGAACCACCACCACCTTCTCCACCTGCTCTGACTCCATCACCACCTCTACCTGTCTCACATCATCCCTAAACTACCAACCCATCATCACCCCCTAACTATCTAGCCCCCTATTCCCTCAATCTCTCACGTTTCTTCCCTGAAACCCTAAGCGTGAGAGGTTGATGAAGTAGGTGACCTAGAGAAGAAATCAAGGTATGGGAAAGGCACCAGGAGAAGCAGAGAAGACATGGGTCGATGCTAATTGAGGAGATTTGTCACATCAAGGTAAGAAAAAAAAACCCAAACCCTAATTTCAGTTAATTTGGGGATTTTCGAGAAAACCCTAATTACTGCTAGGGAGAGCATGAGGAAGAACAGTGGCAACATGGGTATGATTAAATTAGTCGAATTAGGTGAGAAACCCTAATTTTGTCACTGTTCAATTTGGGGATTTGGGGGAATTTTTCTGTAAACCCTAATTTGGGTGTCTGGGTATAAAAAGGGGACTGTGGGTGTGAAATTGGCTTATGCTGGAATAGCCAGTGTCCAGAACTTTGATGTTCTGTATATGTTGTTTTCTTGGTATTCACTGTGTAATGTTCATGTTCTGTTTATGTTCAATTTTTGAATTCATGTTTCAATTATCTTGTATGATGTATGTTACTGTTAGCATGTTAGTCATGAGCTAAGTCTCACTAGCTGAGGCTCAGTTGAAGCTTTAGTGGACTGTTAGGTAGTGGAATGTTAGGTTAGAAGCCTTAGGCATGTTTTGCTTGAGTAATGGGAAGAAGTTGGTGCTCTGATATGCCTGTGATTGACTGTGCTTTCAAAAGACAGTCAATGCTAGGGGCAAATCAGTGAGCAAGCTGATTCTCTTCCCATTCTAGTTGGATGCTTAAGTTTTTAAACCTAGAATTGCATTGTTTATCTAGGACACAAGGTGGATTCTAAGCCTTAGCTTAGCCACAGCTGCAATCTCCTCCCTGCCCTTGGCTAACAGCCTTGGTTTATTTGGCTTTGTTTCCTGTTAACTGCCTTTGTGCCTCATTGCCACTGATTTTTGCTTCTTTCCCATGATCATTGTTAGTTTGTTTCACTGCCATTGTTAATCCTTTAGTTTTTGTTCCCTATTCTTCCCTGTTCCTCATCTCTGTCTGTGTTCTCTTTTATTCTCTTTCTTTTGCTATCTTTTGCTCTTCTAGTTTCTCTGTTTTGCTCCCCATTAGTCCGTTGAAGCTCACTGTGGCCTAAGTGCATTGATCATTAAGAGCCCAGCTCACAGTTCACTTTCCAAGCTAAGGCCTGTCACTGTCAAGCCCAGATCCTCATACAAGCCAACTGAGCCCAAAGCTCACTTCAACACTGAGCCCAAGTTTAGTTCATTGAAACCAAAGGCTAAAAGCCCAGGTTCATAGCTAAAAAGCCTAGCTCCAGCTAAGGCCCAAATCATACCAAAAGCCCAGGTTTAATCCCAAGCTCAGTTCACTACACTGAGCCCAAGGCCTAAAGAACTTCATCATTACAACAAACCCATTAAGCCCAATTTACTCAAAGGGTATTCAAAGCCCAACAGTTCCAAGGGTATTCATAACCCATTGGTACCACAACTCTTTGATACCTAAAGCCCAATAGCCAACTAGAACCCAAAATAGCTAAACACTACAAAACAACCCCCAGTCTCTGTGGATCGACCCGTACTTGCACGAGCTACATCTGACGACGTGCACTTGCGGTATTACTGTAGGCCCGTTTCATTTCGCTTCATGATACGCTTTCCCGGGCCCACCAAGTTTTTGGCGTCGCCTCGGGGATTGGTGTTTGTTTTTCTTGTAGTTTTATTAGCTATTTTTTCATTTCACTGCATAGCATTTGCATCTGCATCTGCTTCACTTCATTTGCTGTTGGACCTCCTGTTCTGAACCTGTTTTTCCTCTGCTGGACGCCACCAAGGAAAAGAACCAAAGCCCAACTGGGTTTTTGCAACAATATCAGAGCAGCTGGGCTGTGCTTAAAAGGTAACCCATTTAAGAGAACCCTTGTGTGGGCTTCCAATTTTAATTGTGGGCTTGTAATATTAAAGCCATTTTTGGGCTTTTTATTTTCTGTTGGGTTTGTAATTAATTTTTGTGGGCTTGTTTGTTTAATTTGTGGGCTTGTATTTAATTTTTGTGAGCTTGTTTAATTTGGACTTGTATTTTGTATTCTGGGTTTTTAAACCCAGCTGAGCTTGTAACCGATCACGCTAGGTTAACTCATTAGTGGGCCGAGTACCCAAATTCTAGGCCGAGATTTTGGACTCAGTTTCACCAAACGTTTTCAAACCAGCTGAGCCAAAGCAAACACAAAACCAACAGTGGGCTTGCTCCCATTCAAAAACCAAATTTTATTTTCTTTTAAAAAAAAAAAATGTCTCCCACCAAAACCAAATTTTTCTCAAAAATCCAAACCCTTTAAAAACCAAATTCTGAGCTTTGTACATAGTTACTTAGCTTTTGAGCCAATCATGTCTAGATTTTGGCCTGCTTCGGGGAGTGGAAACAAAACACTTAGAGAACTTGCTTACGGGCCAAATTCACATTGTGAACCCCCATTCCATGATGTCAATAGTTATAGGAATTATTATGGACATTTCAAAGTCCCGAGCCTCAATACATGAACCCTAATAACTATTCACACATGCATCATTCATCGCAACGTGAAAATGAACATTCTGCTAGAGCCTCACTCACACAATCATCACTTATGGATCAAATAGAAGCTCGAATCACAGCTTTAGAAATGCAATCACATGAGGAATCTGTCACATCTAATTTTCTTAGGCAACCTGAAATCTATGCATGTCCCGCATGTGGTAGTTTAGACCACCCTGTTGAGAATTGTCATATTTTGCATAATTTTAGGCAATCTAGAGAAAATCCAAGGTATGAAATGCCCATAAATTGTGATGAGGATGGTAGTCATTGGGACCATAATCAATCCTTTGAGGGTTGCGATCAATATTTTGTAAACCCTAATGACCATGCACACATGTACCATTCACCACAATTTGAACATGAAGAATTTGTACTCCCATGAATTTAGACTCCACCACAGAAGCTTTAAGACTCTGCAAGCAAGACTATGATAGATCTACATCACGAATTCATGCATATTTAGATCAGATTTTGCTTCACCTACAAAAGGAGGAAATTCATGAGGAAATGTATGTTGTCCCTAATGAAGTGTCTAGTCCCATTCATGTAAATAATGTTGAATATGAACCTAATTTAGAGGAACATGAATCGACTAATGACACCACCACTGTTAATGAGGACCAATATGCATGCTACCATGATGATGATTATGATGATATGTTAGAAGAACATGAAAATATTGTGGAACCTGTTGGTTCAAAAACATATGGCTTCTCGCCCTCGACCTTCATGCATGTTGTTTTTCTAATACTCATTGTAATTCATATGATTTTGATATTGACATGGGATTCGTACAATTATTCTGTGAAGATGAGCATGACATAGGAATAGTTGAATCTTCTGTAGACACTAATATGCATGAATATATGATATTTGATGTGTCTGATTCTCTACCTAGGTCACATTGTGATATTTCTCCTGATTTGCCGATGCATGAGAATGAATTGTTGATGATGTTGATGACTCTGATTGTGATCTTGCCAATTTGTTTGATGATTGTGAGCATGTTGTGACACTTGTAGAAGACTTAGGAGATGTTGATGTGATTAATAATGATGTGCCTATCTTCCTACATAAGTCACAATCTGATGGCCTTCCACCCAACCTAGATTTGGTTTGTACCCGATATTGTCAAACCAATTTTCTGAGAATGCCCAATCTAGGTTTGGAACTGTGTGCTTCCCAAGTCCTCTTGGACTATTTTGCTTCTAAGTATAATACATTTGAGGAACCACAGTTGGAATTAGCATGTTTGCCGTCCCTAGCACAGTTCATTTCGAGCTAGACCTTGTGCATGATGAACCCCCAAAACTGCGAGATTTTGTTTCCAAAATTTTATCCGTTGAAAAATCCAGGTTTAGGGGTAGTCATTTTGTTTCACAGTTTCACTTGCGTTCTTTCCTATTATTATTGTGTGAAGCTGTTGAAACCTCTACACTTTGTCTTTTGGGTTGATCCTCAACTCTTTAGATTGTTAGTGTATGTGGTGAATTTTTTGTATATAATCCAGTAGAAAATTCTTAAAATCTTAAAACTTTTTGTTCCTTTTGTATATATTTGCTAATCCAATATGATCTCGGCTGACATATGTTGGATTCTTGCCTTGAATAACGAGAGTTCTAATATTGCTTTCGCCGAAATCGGGTATTCTCTTTCCTTTTTCTCTACTCAACATGATCCTTTCATATGTTGTATTATAATTTTGTTCATATTTTGAAACATGAGGACAATGTTTAGTTTAGGTTTGGGGGTGAAAAGTAGATACTTTGATAACATGCTATAATCGAAAAATAGAACTCTTCCTTTTTGAAAAAATCAAAAAAAAAAAAAAAAAATTAGAAAAATGATAAAAACATAAAAATGGAGCTCATTTACCTTGAAATGTTGACTCTTGTGCAAATATGTAATTATTAGGAGTCTTAGTCTAGATATTTAGGCACCCTGATTCTAGCACAATTCACATAGTGATAAGAAACTTGCACGCGCACGATCTACCAATACATGTATAGCCTCGATCTTCAAGGTGTTTGATAGGAAGTTAGATTGCCAATCACTTTAGAATACTGAATGAGACTTGACTAGCTTGTTCTTTGGTTGGCTGGGATAGAAGTTGGAGGATACGTTAAGAAAAGCAACCATAGAATTTGACCGGATGCATTCGATAAGGGCCACCTCTTGCTAAGAGTCATGTAATTATGTTTTTCTTTTGTTCATGTATCAAAAGTGTCACTATGTTGTAAAGATCAAAGTTATTTCTATCAAAAAAAAAAAAAAAAAATCAAAAAAAAAAATCAAAAAAAAAAAAAAATTCAATCAAGTATTTATTCCATGTTTTGTCATGTTAAAGACAATAGTTCTCTCTTGTTCCAAAAATAAAGAGAGTAATCAATGTAAATAAGAGTCATGTAAAGAGTCATCTTTTTGTTGTAAATAGTCTTGTAATAAGCAAGGAGGGTGCAGCCATCGATGTATAACGCGGGTAAACTGAAATATCACCAACTCATTGGGTGAACATTCACAATTCTCGTAAAGCCGGACAGCTAGCTTGGCTTAGAATTCGGTTCTTAGCCTAAAAACTATCTCTTGGTGATTAGTAGTCATAACTTCAGGTCATTCTAGACACATGTGTAGATACACTTTACACTCTTATCACATGTTCTTTATTTGTTATCAGTGCTAGGATTGTGCCTTTGATAGCTAGATTGACATCTCCATTTTGCTGTGAGCTTAAACTGACTTGCACATGTCACATTTGATGGAATCTGAGCTTATATTTTGACCTAGAACTTTGTAGGTACGTTCTAAGCAAACCTTCACGAGACTTCAACTCGTCCACTAGGGACACTTAGTGGTTTAAAAGGCTTAGTGCATACGCTAAATGCATTCGAGAGACCAGCGACAGTGGTATAGTTAGGATTTCCTTAGTTTTGTTTTACTTGAGGACAAGTAAAATTCAGGTTTGGGGGTATTTGATGAGTGCTAAAAAGTGCATAATTCTATATATTTTTCTTGGAATTTAACTCATCTTTTGTGCATTAATTCTACATTTTATCCCATATTCTGTATTTTCATTGTTTTCAAGAATAAATATTTTTCTTAATTAATTTTGCATTTTTAGGTACCAAATAAAGTCTGGATGATTTGCGGAGCAGAAAAGTAGTGAAAAGCCGGAAGAAATTACGCAAGGAAGACGCAAAGAATGGAGCGCACGTCCAAAAAGCTAGGAATGGGCTCAAGAAGGAAGAATTGTTCTTAAAGAAGATATGGGCTTGGCATACCCAAGGCCCAAAACCCTTACCCAAACCCATTTTCTATATCCGTACCCGCCTCCATTCTCAGCCGTTAGATCGGATCCATCTCATCATCCAATGGTCGCTTCTTCATCGTTCATCAAAATCTGAAGTCCCTGCAAAACACCATAGTACCTAGATTCCAAGCCTTCAGATTAGATCACATTTAGATCCTACGGTCGCTTCTTTGCCTGCGCATCAAATCTCGATACTTCCGCTTAACACTACAACAACTAACCTCGATCTTCGCCGTCAGTTTTGATGTATCTCGTCATCCAACGGTCTCCCCTCATCCACTTCCATCGCGCCGTTGGATCATTCCATCATCCTATAATCCTACGGTCCATCTTCGCGAAACATCAAAATCCTCTACACCTGCTCAACACAATAGTATCCTATACCTATACCCTAACCAAACGCCCCCTCCTTCTTCTCCATCGACTTCTCCTCTTTCTCCCCTACCCCGACAGTTGCAGAACCACCACCACCTTCTCCACCTGCTCTGACTCCATCACCACCTCTACCTGTCTCACATCATCCCTAAACTACCAACCCATCATCACCCCCTAACTATCTAGCCCCCTATTCCCTCAATCTCTCACGTTTCTTCCCTGAAACCCTAAGCGTGAGAGGTTGATGAAGTAGGTGACCTAGAGAAGAAATCAAGGTATGGGAAAGGCACCAGGAGAAGCAGAGAAGACATGGGTCGATGCTAATTGAGGATATTTGTCACATCAAGGTAAGAAAAAAACCCAAACCCTAATTTCAGTTAATTTGGGGATTTTCGAGAAAACCCTAATTACTGCTAGGGAGAGCATGAGGAAGAACAGTGGCAACATGGGTATGATTAAATTAGTCGAATTAGGTGAGAAACCCTAATTTTGTCACTGTTCAATTTGGGGATTTGGGGGAATTTTTCTGTAAACCCTAATTTGGGTGTCTGGGTATAAAAAGGGGACTGTGGGTGTGAAATTGGCTTATGCTGGAATAGCCAGTGTCCAGAACTTTGATGTTCTGTATATGTTGTTTTCTTGGTATTCACTGTGTAATGTTCATGTTCTGTTTATGTTCAATTTTTGAATTCATGTTTCAATTATCTTGTATGATGTATGTTACTGTTAGCATGTTAGTCATGAGCTAAGTCTCACTAGCTGAGGCTCAGTTGAAGCTTTAGTGGACTGTTAGGTAGTGGAATGTTAGGTTAGAAGCCTTAGGCCTGTTTTGCTTGAGTAATGGGAAGAAGTTGGTGCTCTGATATACCTGTGATTGACTGTGCTTTTAAAAGACTGTCAATGCTAGGGGCAAATCAGTGAGCAAGCTGATTCTCTTCCCCATTCTAGTTGGATGCTTAAGTTTTTAAACCTAGAATTGCATTGTTTAGCTAGGACACAAGGTGGATTCTAAGCCTTAGCTTAGCCACAGCTGCAATCTCCTCCCTGCCCTTGGCTAACAGCCTTGGTTTATTTGGCTTTGTTTCCTGTTAACTGCCTTTGTGCCTCATTGCCACTGATTTTTGCTTCTTTCCCATGATCATTGTTAGTTTGTTTCACTGCCATTGTTAATCCTTTAGTTTTTGTTCCCTATTCTTTCCTGTTCCTCATCTCT